>NC_090267.1:104261292-104570644 GCF_040414725.1 Anabrus simplex | reverse complement strand
GCGTCTCAGGAAACCATAAAAGTAGTTCGCGGGGAGTAAAAACAATAACATTATTATTAGAAAATATTTTTCAGTTAATCCGAAAATTTCATAATCCGAACAGACTCTGGTCCCGATTAGTTCGGATTAACGAGACTCTGTATTTTTGTAGCAAGTTTTTACAATCGGGTGCCCTTCCTAAGGTCAACCTTATGTGAAAAGTTAATGAGATGAAATGAATGATTGTAGGAAGAAAAAGAGGGAGAAACCTGGTGCCAGCACATAGCCTATCTGTTAAATAGCACCAAGGAATCTGCTGAAGGTTTCAAGTCTCCACCTGACAAACAAATCTCCATCAACAGAGTCATATCCCCTCACTCAACATGAACACTGCAGAGGGGCTTAGAATTGAATCCAGGCATTTGGCATACATACAAGTCATTAGAAATTGTATACCACAACCTTTCCTGCCCTGCCAGCCAACATTCTGATGATGAATATTGTTTGACTAATGGGATTTGAACTGCTTAACAATGGTGCCTGGTCACATAGACTTGGCGCCTTAACGATCACGGCTACCGAAAATGGGCTAACAACAGTGTCAGACCACACAGACTTGACACCTTAACGATCATGGCCACTGGGCGGGCTTGAAATTAAGTGGGGGAGGATGTAATGTTTCTTTCTAGTGCTACGGCAATATTATGTAAGTAAGAAGTGTACATTTGGGACACCGTATTTCCCACTTGAATGTACAGTATTATGCTGCTCACCCTTCCAGTGACATTTCCATTCCTTCTGCAACAAATTCAGAGACAAAGCAGTGTACAAAGAACGTATTTCAATGTTACTGGATTACGGATGAGACTGGTTTGAAAACTATTGATTGTCCCTCAGCCAAACTACTGAATCAACAATAATAATAATAATAATGTTGGTTTTACATCCTGCTAGTTATTTTTATGGTTTTTGGAGACGCAGAGGTACCGGAATTTTGCCCTGCACAAGTTTTTTTACATGCCAGTAAATCTTCAGACATGAGGCTGGCATGTTTAAGCACCTTCAAATACCACCACCAGACTGAACCTGGATCGAACTAGCCAACTTGGGAGTCAGCAAGCCAGCAGTCTGCAATCTGAGCTACTCAGCCTGACTGCTCACCTTTTAATGTTTTCTTGGTGTAAATTAAATTTAAGCCCTTCTGGCACCGTTCTTGTACGGTCCTTTTGAGACCAAGACATAATTGTGATGCTAAATACCTCGGTAAAGTATATGCGGGCATTTTCATCGACAATCTATTGAAACGTAACTATTCTTTTGTTTTTAAATTAAATCTTTGTGTTTAATTAATTAGATTTCAAGCTGTTTGGTGTATAGTAATGTTAAATTTCTCCATCACTTACCTTATCCCTGTGTTGATAAATATTGTTATATTAACTCAACTTTGTCGTTCAGAGTTGTGACTCCAATAGGTTACATTTTTCTTTTACAATTCATTTTATGTTGCACGGTCACAGATAGGACTTAAGATGACAAGGGGACAGGAAAAGGCTAGGAGTGGGAAGGAAGCAACCGTGGTTCGAACCCACTATCTCCCTAATGCAACGCCATAGCTGCGCACACCTAAAAGCATGTCCAACTCACTCGGTCTCCTACTGGTTACCATCTTAAGCCTAGAGTCCACCTCGCTTCCACACTTCTGTATCCTGGTCATTTGTGCTCTTGTATCTCTAAATAATCATCTTGACCCATGAAATGTTCAATAATTTTCCAATTTCTTTGCGATCATTTAAGCAAGGGCTAGGAAAACAACAGATAGGGAATCTGCCACCTGGGCGACTGCCCTAAACGCAGATCAGTAGTGATTGATTGAAATAAAACACACTAAGGGTTTTTTAACACTTAGATTTCAGTATCTGCAAAAAATGCTTTACTTAATCTGTGATGTGAAACATAGCTTCGTGGATTAAGCTGAAAAAGGAGGTCAAATCAGAGAGAAAAATCATGATAGCAGAAGAATGTTAACTACATAAAGATATGTTTTGAAAAAAGCAATTGAAGCAATATTAAAAATTTTACAATGGAGTTAATTTTAATAATTTTTAAAGAATACATAGTCTTTCAGAAGAAGTAATGTAATTTGGGTATCAATCCTAAGACTAGTTTGAAGCAGTTTTCTTTGACAACATTTTTTGTGAAAATCGCCTCATCTGTGTAATTTAATTTAGTCCAAATCTAGCATTAATTAAATTAAAATCCACAGTCTGTTTAGAGTCATTCGACCAGGTCAGGAATGGAATGAATGAAACCACCATCTAGCGGCGAGGCCAAATCTATCATAATCTGCCAAATTTACTGCCTTAACTCTTACCCATTTGTCACAGGCAAACTTCTACATCTCACAAATATTTTTTATTCTTTTCAGAGGTTCATGGTGCTGGAATTTTTAACTCACATAACATAACATAAACACAACTGCCTATTCCTCTCGTAGCATTTTTCAATTACCTGGCGCATACTGAAAATCTGAACCTGACAGCCTCTCTGTGGTCTGAAACCACACTGGGTTTCATCCAACTTCCTCTCAACGACTGATCGCACCCTCCCTTCCAAGATGCCAGTGAATACTTTGCCTGGTATACTAATCAATGAGATACCTCGATAGTTATTGCAATCCTTCCTGTTTCCTTGCTCATAGATAGGTGCAAGTGAAGATGAAATATACGGAAATCGTGTCGTTGGCATAAAGTACAATACTAATGAATCGTGTATTCGTGATTGGCGGAAGAAGAAGGAAGAACTTCTAAAAACTAACGGTGATCGCAGAAAGTTCCGCGGGCGGAGTGCAGTGTTCACGGAAATTAAAGACTCCACAAATATATGATAGACAAACGTGAGTTAGGATATGGTGTTTCTAGTGAAATGTGTCAATTGAAAGCACTAAAGATCTCAAAACACAGGGTTTTACTGCAAGACTCTGATGGATCTGAAACATTTACCAATATCTATATCATCCAAAACTTTTATCAGAGAAAGGGATTGTGCATTTGGAGATGTACGTCTATTTCACGTCTCCCTGGGGCGTATGTAGAAAAATTAACTGCCTTTCATACATACATAAATTATCATTATAGACTGTTATGCCTTTCAGCGTTCAGTCTGCAAGCCTCTGTGAATTTACTAAACATTGCCACAATTCTCGATTTGCAACTAGTGTTGTGGCCTCATTTAGTTCTATACCTCTTATCTTTAAATCATTAGAAACCGAGTCTAACCACTGTCGTCTTGGTCTCCCTCTACTTCTTTTACCCTCCACAGCAGAGTCCATTATTCTCCTAGGTAACCTATCCTTCTCCATGCGGCTCACATGACCCCACCACCGAAGCCGGTTTATGCGCACAGCTTCATCCATCAAGTTCATTCCTAAATTAGCCTTTATCTCCTCATTCTGAGCACCTTCCTGCCATTGTTCCCACCTGTTTGTACCAGCAATCATTCTTGCTACTTTCATGTCTGTTACTTCTAACATGAATAAGATATCCTGAGTCCACCCAGCTTTCGCTCCCGTAAAGCAAAGTTGGTCGGAAAACAGACCGATGTAAGGATAGTCTTGTCTGGGAGTTCACTTCCTTCTTACAGAATACTGCTGATCGCAACTGCGAGCTCACTGCATTAGCTTCACTACATCTTGATTCAATCTCACTTACTATATTACCATCCTGGGAGAACATACAACCTAAATACTTGAAATTATCCACCTGTTCTAGCTTTGTATCACCAATCAGACATTCAATTCTGTTGAATTTCTTACCTACTGGCATCAATTTAGTCTTCGAGAGGCTAATTTTCACACCATAATCCTTGCTCCTAATTTCAGGTTCCAAGATATTAGATTGCAGGCTTTCGGCACAGTCTGCCATTAAGACCCAGCCGTCAGCATAGGCCAAACTGCTTCCTACATTTCCACCTAAATGAATCCCTCCCTGCCATTTTATATCTTTCAGCAGATGATCCATGTAAACTACGAACAGCAAAGGTGAAAGATTACAGCCTTGTCTAACCCCTGTAAGTATCCTGAACCAAGAACTCATTCTACCATCAATTCTCACTGAAGCCCAATTGTCAACATAAATGCCTTTGATTGCTTTTAATAATCTGCCTTTAATTCCATAGTCCCCCAGTATAGTGAACAACTTTTCCATCGGTACCCTGTCATATGCTTTCTCTAGATCTACGAAACATAAACACAACTGCCTGTTCCTCTCGTAGCATTTTTCAATTACCTGGCGCATACTGAAAATCTGATCCTGACAGCCTCTCTGTGGTCTGAAACCACACTGGTTTTCATCCAACTTCCTCTCAACGACTGACCGCACCCTCCATTCCAAGATGCCCCAGTGAATACTTTGCCTGGTATACTAATCAATGAGATACCTCCATAGTTGTTGCAATCCCTCCTGTTCCCTTGCTTATAGATAGGTGCAATTACTGCTTTTGTCCAATCTGAAGGTACCTTACCAACACTCCATGCTAATTTTACTACTCTATGAAGCCATTTTATCCCTGCATTCCCACTATACTTTACCATTTCAGGTCTAATTTCATCTATTCCTGCTGCCTTATGACAATGGAGTTTATTTACCATTCTTTCCACTTCCTCAAGCATAATTTCACCAACATCGTTTTCGTCCTCCCCATGAGCTTGGCTGTTTGCAACACCACCAGGATGATTTCCTTTTACATTGAGAATATGTTCAAAATATTCCCTCCACCTGTCCAGTGATTCCCTGGGATCTATTATGAGTTCACCTGAATTACTCAAAACACTGTTCATTTCCTTTTCCCCTCCCTTCCTAAAATTCTTTATTACTGTCCAGAAAGGTTTCCCTGCTGCCTGACCTAGCCTTTCCAGGTTGTTATCAAAATCTTCCAATGACTTCTTTTTGGATTCAACAACTATTTGTTTCACTCTGTTTCTTTCATCTACGTACAAATCCGTGTCTGCCTCGGCCCTTGTTTGGAGCCATTTCCGATAAGCCTTCATTTTACGTTTACAGGCTGCTCTCACCTCATTATTCCACCAAGATGTTCGCCTTTTCCCATCTTTACACACAGTCGTTCCTAGGCATTCCCTTGCTATTTCTACTACAGCATCCCTCTATGCCACCCATTCACTTTCTATATCCTGAACCTGCTTACTGTCTACTGTTCGAAACTTCTCACTAATCATATCCATGTACTTCTGTCTAATTTCCTCGTCCTGGAGATTTTCTACCCTTATTCGTTTGCAGACAGATTTCACTTTCTCTACCCTAGGCCTAGAGATACTTAGTTCACTACAGATCAGATAGTGGTCTGTATCATCGAACAATCCGCGAAAAACTCGTACATTCCTAACAGATTTCCTGAATTCAAAGTCTGTTAAGATATAGTCTATTATGGATCTGGTACCCCTAGCCTCCCATGTGTAGCGGTGAATAGCCTTATGCTTGAAGAATGTATTCGTAACAGCTACACCCATACTAGCACAGAAGTCCAGCAAACGCTTCCCATTCCCATTAGCTTCCGTATCTTCCCCACATTTACCAATCACCCTTTCGTATCCTTCAGTTCTATTCCCAACTCTCGCATTGAAATCGCCCATTAGCACTATTCTACCCTTGCTGTTGACCCTGACCACGATGTCACTCAATGCTTCATAAAACTTGTCAACTTCATCCTCATCTGCACCCTCACATGGTGAATACACGGAAAACAATTCTTGTCCTAATTCCTCCAACTGACAAATCTACCCACATCATTCTCATATTTCCGTGCCTAACTGAAACTATGTTGCGTGCAATGGTATTCCTGATAAAGAGCCCTGCCCCAGACTCTGCCCAACTGCCTTTCAGCATCACATTATTAATTTGAGGAAGCAAAATTCTTATTTGCAATCGCAAATTGGGAATGCTAACCAGACACCTGTCTATTTTGAAATTAGACAAACTTGACCATAGGAATGAGTTAGCTGGAAAATTTATAATGTCCGATAAAGGACCATTTATATTGGTATTATAAATTTACTCATTCGGGAGAAATATTTCAAATTCTCTATGGTAATCAACATCTATATCATCTTATGGCCAAGCAGGCATCAATTTTTGGTAGTGAGACAAAATCTCTCATAGTGCATTGGGGCTGCCGGTGGCTCCAATTAGCTTGTGCAGTGGCCTCCACGGTATGCACCAGCCATGCATCTTGGTAGGTCTGCCAGGTACTGGCTGATGAGCCCAGCCTGGCACATGGGGGCAAAACGCTAGCAACCAGGAATGAGTTAGCTGGAAAATTTATAGTGTCCAATAACGGACCATTTATATTGGTATTATGAATGAACTCATTCAGGACAAATATTTTACATTCCCTATGGGAACCAACATCTACACATATATAAAATAAGAGTTTTGTCTGTACATTGCTCAGAATTTGAAAAGAATGGTATTTCTGTATCGGTCATGTCCACAGTAACAAGGAAATGCATTTTTTACTTTTCCGTAATTTCTGTCTGTCTGTATGTACACGCATCACGAGGAAACGGCTGAAGAGAATTTAATGAAAATCGGTATGTAAAGTCGGGTGATGAACCACTACAACCTAGGCTATAAATTATTTTATTCACGCTGAGTGAAATGGTAGTTTAGGGGAAGACCTGAAATGTAATTCTCAAATAAGTTATGTTATTAGTGGTCGTATCGATAAATACTACATTACTAACATTAACTTTAGTTATGTCGTAAGTTAGCAGTAGTTATGTAAGAAGTTATTAAATTTCCGATTACTTATGTCTTATACATTGTTACCGTACCGCATATAATCACAGAGATATTCATGACTTGGGATTTTTGTTACTAACTCCATATCAGCGCAGAGTCACGAGAAAATGGGTAAACAGAATTTAGTGAAAATCAGTATGTAAAGTCTGGGAATAAGGAACTACAGTCTACGATATAAATAATTTTGTAAGACGCCCTAATATCACAGAGTCCAAAGAAGACTAATTTGAAGGCCTGCAATATAGAAAGCTCATAAACTTTATCAACAATAACATTACATTGACCATTGTTTGTATTGATGTGCTTTTTGTCTTCCGTTTCCACTCATAACTAACTCCATATCAGCGCAGAGTCATGAGAAAATGGGTAAACAGAATTTAGTGAAAATCAGTATGTAAAGTCTGGGAATAAGGAACTACAGCCTACGATATAAATAATTTTGTAAGACGCCCTAATATCACAGAGTCCAAAGAAGACTAATTTGAAGGCCTGCAATATAGAAAGCTCATAAACTTTATCAACAATAACATTACATTGACCATTGTTTGTTGTGATGTGCTTTTTGTCTTCCGTTTCCACTCATCCCCGATATATAGGATTACTGCAGCGTACCGAGGTTTTTTATAATTTGCTTTACGTCGCACGGACACAGGTAGGTCTTATGGCGACGATGCGATAGGAAAGGAACAGGGGTGTGAAGGAAGCGGCCTTGGCTTTAATTAAGGTACAGCCTGGTGTGACTGGTATGAAAATGGGAAACCAAGGAATACCATCTTCAGGGATGCTGGCAGTGGGGTTCAAATGCACTATCTCCCGGATGCAAGCTCACAGCTGCACGCCCTAACCACACGGCAAACTCGCCTGGTCGTACCGAGTGTAACAGGCTGCCTGTATATTGGCGGAAAGTAGCTGGGGAGTTAGATAACTTTCTTCTTTAGCATGCCATTCCTCTGGTTCATACATTTTCTGATATTACTGGCATGTAACACACTGGTTCATCATAGCATTCGAGCTATTCAATCCCTACTCTGAGGCACTGATTGGAATGATTAGTGTGCATATTTAATGGAATAATGACAGAGGAGTGTTCACGGCAATCTGCGATCTGGTGATTCCAGCTCTGGAACTTTGGGCTGTTATATCAGCACCGTAGTACTGTTCGTTGAAAGTGAGAAAGTGTGCGGTTTTTCATTTGGTCGAGTATTTTATATGATAACATGGCTTTCAATACCTACGTTCCTACTGCCGTTTTTGTAATGACCTATGTTGAATTCAGTTAGGAAAACCACCAAGTCAGTCTTTCCGAGAATCCCGTAGCGAAGCACAGGTACATCTGCTAGTCTATATCATAAACTTGACCATATCGGTCCTTATTTGTCCGTATTGATTAGTAATAATAATAATAATAATAATAATAATAGTAATGTATAATGGGTGAATGTTGTACATTATTACTATTTTGAAATGCCGTTGGAAAATACAGTGGATACGAAGGGTTCTAAAAGTGTAACCATCAGAACAGGTGGTAACGAAAAGCAACGATGCACGGTAATGTTATGTGTATTAGTAGATGGAACCAAATTCCCTCCATTTGTGGGTCTGGAAAGGAAAACTCTTGCGAAAGGAAACTTGCCGTCCGGTGTTATTTTTAGAACACAGAGTCCGGCTGGATGGACAGTGCGTTAGTTGAGGACTGGGTGAAGTGCGTTTGGCAACATCGCCCGGGAGCTTTGCTACAAAAACGAAACATGCTTGTGTTGGACAGTTACCGAGGACATACAAGTGACGCCGTAAAAGATATGACGAGGAAAGGAAAACCGATCTTGTGATAATTCCCGGAGGACTCACTTCTATTCTACAGCCGTTGGATGTGCGCGTGAACCGGCCCTTCAAAACTGCAATGAAACAGTTGTACACTGAACGGATGCCTGATGGTGATTACGCGTTAACACCAACCGGACGAGTGAAGAGGCCTGAAGTGGGATTAATATGCAGCTGGATCAAGACCACATGGGCGCGCATTCCCAACGATCCAGAGCCCAAAAGCTTTAAGAAATGTGGAATTTCAAATTCAGTGGACGGTAGTGAAGTGGAAAGATGCCAGCAACGAAAGTTCCTATGGTGAAACTTCAGATGACGACTGTGAATTGTGAATGATCTGAGTATTGGACAGATTTTATTTACGATTTTTCTGATGATTTTATTAATTGTAAGCTGTTTGAATTTATATTTGTGGTATATTTGAAGAAAATTAGATAGGTATGTATGTTATTTGATTATTTTTTTTCGTATTTTGCCGTCTCAATTTTAAGGCGCGGGTCTTATTCGGTGGCGGGTGGTATTTGGGACTATACGGTAACTTCCGGCAGAAACAAATAAAACTTTCTACACTATCAGATAAGAAAGAGAATTAAACCAAAATGTTAAATATACAGTTTATAATGAACAAATGTGTGATGCTTCTCTATGATTTGCTCTGTCTGGTCTCATAGTACAAGAATCCAACAACGCAATTTTTACCAAAAATGGATGTGGGGATTCTCAAATAATCAATTCAATTACCACTCAATCGAAGGAACAAGGCATTTACTTAACATAAAATCCTTGCTGTAATTTAGCGATGTGGTTCTTAACTGCATATGACGATGAGCTCAAAAACTCTGACAGAATCATTAAAACTCTTTCCAATTGATAAAAGACAAATCTGTCAAAAACTAGAAACAATTCAAAACTGTCGTGGGCTGGCGAGTTCTTCCACCAATGTGACAGATACTCCTGCCTTCAGAAAATGACAATGATATAAAGATAAAACGACACAATGTCTTGGAAAAGGTGCGGTAGCCAACTGATGATCCCATGCCGCACTCTGGGCGAAACACTGGTAAATTTTGATGATTGAGTTTCCTGAATTTTATTTTTAGCTATCTCAATTGCAAGCCATATTTTTTTGGTCAGT
Source organism: Anabrus simplex (assembly GCF_040414725.1). Lineage (NCBI taxonomy): Eukaryota > Metazoa > Arthropoda > Insecta > Orthoptera > Tettigoniidae > Anabrus > Anabrus simplex. The sequence goes on along the minus strand of NC_090267.1, from coordinate 104,560,897 downwards.
CTATGGACTGATGACTCAAACAACAACAACAACAATCATTTTGAATCATAGCGAGTTAAGACTCTGACACTACACAACTCTGCCTTTAACTTGAGGAATGTAGCTTCACATTCTGAAGTCCATACGTAATGTTGATCTTTGTGGAGCAGGCGCTTTGATGGATATGACAGGGTGGAGGATAATGATGATGATGATGCTTGTTGTTTAAAGGGGCCTAACATCTAGGTCATCAGCCCCTAATGGTACGAAATGTAATGACAAATTAAAAATTCAAGATCATCCACTGATCAAACAAAAAAATGTCATGAAGAATGAATGGATGGATATGAAGTTAAAACGATGTGGATTCGACCAAAAAACTACCATAAAATAGTATTACTGACCAAGGGACCACTTCTAAAGCACAATCCTGAATCGAGGATGCTTGTTGTCCAAAGGGGTCCAAAATCCAGGTCAACAGACCCTCATAACTAGTAAAGTAGAACCATGGTATTTGTCATGTTGGGGTACTAATCAAAAGTAGCGCAGACTCACGGTGTTCCACACATTATGATACTACTCACAAGTATTGTACATCGCACAGGTAATGCAGACCTATGGTGTTTCTCACGTAATGGCACCACTCATAGGCAACGCAAACCGATGGTGTTCCTCACCTACGTGTACTAATCACGGATGCCGGTATTCCCGTGGTGTTCCTCATATGGTGGGTGCTAATCACAGGCAACGCAGACCTACCGTGTCGCTCATATAGTGGTACTAATCACAGGCAACGCCCAGACCCGTGGTGTTTCTCACAATGATACTATCACAGGAACTGGAAACCCACAGTGAACCCCTCTCTGTTGCTACTAATCACAAACCTCTGGTGTACCTAATAATAGTGGTACTACTCGCAAGTAAAGGCTACTAATCACAAACCTCTGGTGTACCTAATAATAATGGTACTACTCGCAAGTAAAGGCGACCCATGGTGTTCCCCGCGAGATGGTACCAATCAAAAGTAGTTTCATGGTTCTAATGCAATCATCCCTTGGTCACCCCATTTAGTCACCTCTCACGACAGGCAGGGGACACCGTGGGTGTAGTTTTCGTTTGCAGCTCCCACCCACAGCGGATAGACAGAGAGAAAAAGGAAAAGAGACGGGGTCCGTCATTTCAAAAAATGAAGTAACGGACGAAGAAAGGCAAGGGTCACCGTGAAAATTAAAGACTCCCTAGGCCTCGAATGCTCTAATACTAAATGGAAATTCTAAATTCCCATGGAGGGAATTAGATATTTTTCCACCAATAGAGCATATAAAAATCAGATAAAAAATTAGATGTATGGCTTTTCAGGCGTTCCTCATATGGTGGGTGCCAATCACAGGCAACGCAGACCTACCGTGTCGCTCATATAGTGGTACTAATCACAGGCAACGCAGGTGAAATGCATACACCCCAGCATCAGTGGGTAGGGTCAGACACATCCCACTCTGACGAGTCTAGTGTCAGACCTAAGACGAAATGCTGGTTAATAGAGCAAACGCCTGAAAAGCCATACATCTAATTTTTGCTCTAATACTGACGGGGTCGGAAAATAACAAGAGTTGACCAAGGCAGGTCAGACAGGATAGATGAAAGTGAGGAGCCTGGCACAAGTAAGTGGAAGCAATGCCAAGACTCAGCTAAGGGCCCCGTGGTCGCCAACCCACACTCCCAAGTTGAGAGCCCCTTGAGCCCCTTTTAGTCGCCTCTTACGACAGCCAGGGGATACCGTGCGTGTATTCTTCCTCTGCGTCCCCCAACTACAAGGGGTAGACATGGTGGAGAAACCTGGTATAAACCTGTAGTGGTACGTGATTAGTCCCAAAAAATCTGCAAAGTTCATCAAAGTTTGTAGGATGAGGCATATCATTTTCTCTGGGAACTTACTCGCTGATGAACCGCTCATGGAACATCCTGTTCTTGCGTGAATACTGGTTTAGCTCCTTCACGTAACTGTAACTTACTTGAAAATTTGGAATATGGCCAATTCTCTCTTCAAAAACATCAGGAAATTCATTAATTATGTCATCAACTGAAGAGATAAGGTTAACTGGAAATAACATGAGTAGTGTTTCCTTGCTAGCATCTGTTTCCTTTAATTCAATACCAAGTCTCCTAATCGACAATCTTCCAAGTAATGCAGAGTAGCCCTTAGGGACAATATAAAGATCATCTTGGACTTCCTTTTCTTTATATACAGCTCAGACTGTTACTTTCCCCCAGGTGTGATAACATTGCCTGAGTATGAACGAAAAGCAATTTTAGATTTTCTAGATCCAGTTCATCAAATTCATCTTCAGGAAGCAGAGTAAAGTATGTATCAGAGCCAACTTAAAAATACTGTGTCTTGTTCTTTGATATAGTAACTACAGAATATACTTATCAGAGTCAGAAATAACTTCAAATAATTCAACATGTGATGAAGAAAAAGTAGGTTGTCCTTTACTCAATGAAGGATCCTGGGCATCACAAGAGAAAACTGAAATATATTTAGTTGAGCTGGAACTGTCTGCTTTGGATTTGGAATTTTGCATTAGGCTGGTGATACATGCTTCGGTGAGATGACCTTCTCTTCCATAAAATTCACATCTTAACATCATATCTACCGACTCTGCAGTCTGACACACGATTCAGCTTAGCACGTCGGAAACAGAGGTTATCAATTCCTAATCTTTTGAAATCAGTTCTGGTTCTTCCTCTAGGGAGAGGAATGTTGACTATATCGGAGACTCCGATTTGGTGAATGTGTGCTGTAGTGATGGTCAGGGCTTGACGAATGGTTACTCTCACTATAACTGGGGTTTGAAGAAAGATAATGAAAACTGTGATTTCGCCAAGAACTATGACCGTGCCCGAGGCTAATTCGGGCCCGCGTATTTATTACATTGTTAACACAGGCAGAACAAGAATTGGGCAGAAACTATATATACCACTTTCTTTATAACAGCTATGCCGTGTGCTCGTGTCTTCTGTTGTTTTCTTGAACTTATATCATCTAATTTTTTGCACATTTTCGCTTCTATACTCCATGCTTCCAGCCTTGCTTACAGCTGCTCAAGGCATGCGCTTTCAGAGTTTTGTTTACATCATGCGAAGTGTTTAGACTGTGATTTGTTCCCGCTGTAATGAGTGGATCATTGAACGAAAGTGGAATTGTAGAGATTTTTGATGACGGTGGTTCAGGAGAAGAGATAGATGATTCAAATTTAGACCCTGATTTCGAACTTCATGTTGGTGATGAAGGTATTTATAACCTATTCTATTATATTCTACCCAGGTTTGATTTTGCAATTTGTAGTTTGTTCAGATTAACATGATCTTCATATGACTGGAGATTCATTCAGAAATAAATTAGTAATGCAGTTCTCTTTATTTTAGAATGAAGTGACGCAAGCGATGATAATTCAAAGGCAGGGAATGATTCACATTCGCTGGGCACTTCTGGTGATATGGATGCAGGGGTAGAAGAAAATAGAAATAATTCAGTAGACAGCCCCTTTTTATCAGGAGCCAGCACATTTTTCACAAATACACATTATGAACACCACAGGTTAGACTAGGATAAAGCTACATATTATTTTTGAAATATGACTTAGTATAGTCTCAGTTCATATACATACATACATTATAGACTATTATATCTTTCAGTGTTCAGTCTGCAAGCCTCTGTGAATTTACTAAACATCGCTACAATCCTCGATTTGCAACTAGTGCTGTGGCCTCATTTAGTTCTATACCTATTACCTTTAAATCGTTAGAAACCGAGTCTAACCATCGTCGTCTTCGCCTACCTCTACTTCTTTTACCCTCCACAGCAGAGTCCATTATTCTCCTAGGTAACCTATCCTCCTCCATTCGCCTCACATGACCCCACCACCGAAGACGGTTTATGCGTACAGCTTCATCCATCAAGTTCATTCCTAAATGAGCCTTTATCTCCTGATTCCGAGTACCCTCCTGCCATTGTTCCCACCTCTTTGTACCAGCAATCATTCTTGCTACTTTCATGTCTGTTACTTCTAACTTATGAATAAGGTATCCAGAGTCCATCCAGCTTTCGCTCCCGTAAAGCAAAGTTGGTCTCAAAACAGACCGATATAAAGATAGTTTCGTCTGGGAGCTCACCTCCTTCTTACAGAATACTGCTGATCGCAGCTGCGAGCTCACTGCATTAGCTTTACGACAGCTTGATTCAATCTCACTTACTATATTACCATCCTGGGAGAACATACAACCTAAATACTTGAAATTTTCGAACTGTTCTAGCTTTGTATCATCGATCTGACATTCAATTCTGTTGAATTTCTTACCTACTGACATGAATTTAGTCTTCGAGAGGCTAATTTTCATACCATACTCACTGCACCTATTTTCAAGTTCCAAGATATTAGACTGTAGGCTTTCGGCACAATCTGCCATTAAGACCAAGTAATCAGCATAGGCCGAACTGCTTACTACATTTCCACCTAACTGAATCCCTCCCTGCCATTTTATATCTTTCAGCAGATGATCCATGTAAACTACGAACAGCAAAGGTGAAAGATTACAGCCTTGTCTAACCCCTGTAAGTACCCTGAACCAAGAACTCATTCTACCATCAATTCTCACTGAAGCCCAATTGTCAACATAAATGCCTTTGAGTGATTTTAATAATCTGCCTTTAATTTCATAGTCCCCCAGTATGGCGAACATCTTTTCCCTCGGTACCCTGTCATATGCTTTCTCTAGATCTACAAAACCTAAACACAACTGCCTATTCCTCTCGTAGCATTTTTCAATTACCTGGCGCATACTGAAAATCTGATCCTGACAGCCTCTCTGTGGTCTGAAACCACACTGGTTTTCATCCAGCTTCCTCTCAACGACTGATCGCACCCTCCCTTCCAAGATGCCAGTGAATACTTTGCCTGGTATACTAATCAATGAGATACCTCGATAGTTGTTGCAATCCTTCCTGTTCCCTTGCTTATAAATAGGTGCAATTACTGCTTTTGCCCAATCTGAAGGTACCTTACCAACACTCCATGCTAATTTTACTACTCTATGAAGCCATTTCATCCCTGCCTTCCCACTATACTTCACCATTTCAGGTCCAATTTCATCTATTCCTGCTGCCTTATGACAATGGAGTTTATTTACCATCCTTTCCACTTTCTCAAGCATAAATTCACCAACATCATTTTCCTCCTCCCCATGAGCTTGGCTGTTTGTAACACCATCAGGATTTACATTGAGAAGATGTTGCTCTCACTTCATCATTCCACCAAGATGTTCGCCTTTTCCCATCTTTACACACAGTTGTTCCTAGGCATTCCCTTGCTGTTTCTACTACAGCAAATTTGTATGCCACCCATTCACTTTCTATATCCTGAACCTGCTCACTGTGTACTGTTCGAAACTTCTCACTAATCATATCCATGTACTTCTGTCTAATTTCCTCGTCCTGGAGATTTTCTACCCTTATTCGTTTGCAGACAGATTTCACTTTCTCTACCCTAGGTCTAGAGATACTTAGTTCCCTACAGATCAGATAGTGGTCTGTATCATCGAAAAATCCGCGGAAAACTTGTACATTCCTAACAGACTTCCTGAATTCAAAGTCTGTTAAGATATAGTCTATTATAGATCTGGTACCCCTAGCCTCCCATGTGTAGCGGTGAATAGCCTTATGCTTGAAGAATGTATTCGTAACAGCTACACCCATACTAGCACAGAAGTCCAGCAAACGCTTCCCATTCCCATTAGCTTCCATATCTTCCCCACATTCATCAATCACCCTTTCGTATCCTTCAGTTCGATTTCCAACTCTCGCATTGAAATCACCCATTAGCACTATTCTATCCTTGCTGTTGACCCTGACCATGATATCAATCAATGCTTCATAAAACTTGTCAACTTCATCCTCATCCGCACCCTCACATGGTGAATACAAGGACACAATTCTAGTCCTAATTCCTCCAAATGACAAATCTACCCACATCATTCGCTCATTTACGTGCCTAACAGAAACTATGTTGCGTGCAATGGTATTCCTGATAAAGAGCCCTACCCCAGACTCTACCCTTCCCTTACTAACACCCGTCAAGTACACTTTATGATGTCCTATATCTTCCTCGTTATCTCCCCTTACCCAAATATCACTTACTCCTAGCACATCCAGATGCATCCTCTTTGCTGACTCAGCCAGTTCTACTTTCTTTCTTTCTTCCATAAGCCCCATTAATATTGATAGCTCCCCATCGAATTCCATTTCGTTCGCCAAGTTGTTTCCAAGGAGTCCCTTGCCTGTCAAATGGGAGTGGGACTCCCTTACTCCCATAGGTCCGAGGCTTGCTTAGTGTTCTGAGCTCGGTAGATTCATGAAGCAGGATGCTACCCTACTTGCACATAGTCCAAGTGAGGATCTCTACTCTAACGGGTTATGGACCACCGGTGGATTGTATAGTCCTAGCCGCCTGAGCACAAGGAGGGCCATGACTCAGAATATGTCCGAGATGCCCACTCCCATTCCATAACAACTGGTATCCCGACTCTCAGGACCACTTACTAGGCCACTCAGCTGTTGCCCATGGTTCACGAACTAGGACGTGACTACAGTAACCCACAAACATGAACCATCAGTTCATATAAGAATGGAAATTTATATTTTAAGAGATACTAACCCAAATAGTCACCAGTCACCTTCAAGGTCAGTGTCTTTTAAAATTACACTACATGTGCCCGTTTGATTTCCCACCAGTAACATTCAACTTGCTTAACAATGCAAACAAAAGGGTCTTATTATTTTTTTTGTGTGCAGAATGATAAGATGATATGAACAATACATTCATATGCAGTAACATATTAGCATTCATTTTCTTGACGCATCTCGCTAAAAGTGCACATTCGGGATTTTTCACGAAACTTTCAGCCTCTTGCCCGCCCCGCGGTGTAGTGGTAGCGTTCCTGCCTCTTACCCGGAGGCCTCGGGTTCTATTCCCGGCCAGGTTACGGATTTTGACCTGGATCTGAGTGGTGGTTCAAGGTCCACTCAGCCTACATGATTACAATTGAGGAGCTATCTGACGGTGAGATGGCGGCCCCGGTCAAGAAAGCCAAGGATAACGGCTAAGAGGATTCGTCGTGTTGACCGCACGGCACCTCATAATCTGCAGGCCTCCGGGCTGAGCAGCAGTCGCTTGGTAGGCCACTGTTACGCCATTTTTTCAGCCTCCTGACACTTCAAGTAAGGATAGGATTTTTCGCATGTTTTAAACGTTTCCAGTTTAAGTGGTCCTGAAAATCCGGATACACCTTTAGAATGTTTGTCGGCAATACTACGAAAGTTACTGCATAATTTACACTTCGCAATTCCTTCTTCATAACACAGCCACGGTAGTCATTCAAGCTACAATTCTCTGCACTGTGTATCATTCTCATACTTCTCTGAATCAGTAGCATTCAGCTTGCTTAACAATGAAACCAAACCTTCAAAATCAGTGTAGGGTCTGTAATTTTTTGCAATATGATAAGATGCCATGAACAAAGCATTCATATGCTGTGACATATTAGCATTCATTTTCTTTACGCACTTCGCTCAAAGTGCTGAAATTTCCGTTTGCCTGAAAATTGAAATTTCAACGTATTTTTGATGTTTGACCTATTATTGTCTTGAACACCATAAATTTCACGCTGGTCATTGTCGTCCTGAACTCTACAGTCGGCACTTCCATCACGTGTTTTCTCACATTCACTCCCTTCTGTATCACTGTGTTACATTTACGGGCCCTACTTACGAAGAAATCTGAAAGAGTACACTGTCTGTTACTCACATCAGTCAATTTGTGCGGTTTTGGTCGTTTGAGTTGGCCGATTTTCTCAAGTATAGCACAGAAACGTGAAATACACCAGCATTAAATGACTTCCGAGTTCCCAGGCTTCGATGTCTGATGCTACGTTGCCAATTTTCCATAAACGCACAGGAATAAAAACAACCGTATTTATAAAGTGCAAACCGTTCAATACCAAGACGCTGTAATTAAATTATAAGTATAAATATTGTTCGGTGAAAATACAAGAATTGATAAACATGTCATTCCGTATGTTCTAAATGCAAAGAATGAATTCCACGGGAATTTACAGTATCAGCACTGCTTTGGCGGCAAGAGTTGAGGAATGGCTAGTCACAGGTAGGATGGCGGTAATGTAGTGTTTTTGGAATTATTTAACATAGTAGTTCTCTGCATTTCTCCACAACTCTGGTCTGATCTTTGTACTCGGCTATCGATGGCTGATCATCTGAAATAAAACTCGATGTGTTACGATATGTCCATATGAAAGGATACTTGTTTGACGGGTTACAACGATATCTCCCATGACCGCTAGGCAGCTCCCGCGCAGAACTGAAACGTCCAGTTCCAAGGTACGAAGAGCAGTTACAGAATTCAAGACTCCACCAAAAGCACAGAAAATGTTTATTGCACGTATTCGAATATATGAGCTACAGAAAAAACGTGAAACACCACACGACTTGATACTTTGCAAAGTGAGGGGAAAGTACATGTAAGGGAACTCCGGATTTCAAAAAATAAATTTTCAAAACCCAATATGAAAATTCAGCGCCAGGTAAAAATTTTCAGGCGCCATGGCGACTGGGCGCCCGGTATTTTTCGACCCCTGTATGGATGTATTTGCAAAGTCTGTGCAGGTAAAGGAAAAGCGGAAAATGGGAAAGTAACGAGAAAAGAGAGATGCTGGTGGTGTTCAATGTGTTCTGTAGCACTTCGTGGCCCTGAATGCTTCAAACTATTCCATACTCAAGTTCATTATGTGTAAGAATTTGTTGTCAGACATTTTTTTGTTGTTGCAAAAAGCATAGGGCCTACCGTTGGAAAATGTGTAATGTGAAAAGTATTCAATAGATCTTAATGCAACTTTTTAATCTGTAGAATAGACACTTTTAATTTTTTGATGATATAAATGTGTTACAATTGCAACCAACATACTGTTTTCTACCATTTTTTTTTTTTTTTAGAAAACCTTCAAACTATGGCGGTCTGCCTGCCCATATGCCACCTTAAGATATGGTCTCCAAAGTGTTATAGGTATCGCTGTTGTCAAATTCAGATGTCGGCAAAGAGGCTTGTCTGATTAATTTCCTGCTTTTGATTCTAGAAGTTTCCAATACTGTTACCTTAACTAGAATCTCATCTAAAGTAATGACATTAGATTGCAGTAGCTGCTCCTGTAACCAACTGTCCCATAAACCTCTTATGTACTGGGATTTTGGAAACACATCCAAAACTGAAACTGTATGTTGACATTGGCACTTAACTGTGAATTCGCACTGTCAAATCACGATGAACTGCCCCTCTTTCTGATAGACATTAAAAAAAATAATGCTGCGAAACAATAACACTTTTCTCAGGAACAAGCATTTGGTTGAACAGTTTAACCAGATCTGTAAATGACTGAGTTCTGATCAATATTTTGGGGCTGAGAAATGCAGAGAGACCGTTGTAATGCACAGAACCTATAGAGACGCTTAGTAGCTGTGCTTTCTTTGCCTCATCTGTGATATTTTTCATCGCTATGTAATTCTCACATATCTGTCCGGTTCCGTGGTAAAATGGTTAGCGTGCTGGCCTTTGGCCACAGGAATCCTGGGTTCGATTCCCGTCAGGGTTGGGAATTTTAACCATAATTGGTTAATTTTGCCAGCACGGGGAATGGGTGTATGTGCCGTCTTCATCATCATTTTATCTTCATCATGACACGCAGGTAGCCTATGGGCGTCAAATCGAAAACCTGCATCTGGCGAGCATCTAAATGGAAATTCTAAGTTCCCAGGGAGGGAATTAGATAATTTTCCACCAATAGAGCTTGTCATACACCCCAGCATCAGTGGGTAGGGTCTGACACATCCCACTCTGATAAGTCTAGTGTCAGACCTAAGACGAAACGCTGGTTAATAGAGCAAACACCTGAAAAGCCTTACATCTGATCTGAATGCATCTAGGCCTAATACCTTAGCAAATTGTTCTGCATTCATTTTTGCTGAGTGTAACCCAGTTGTCTGTGTCAAAACAGTAGTAGGTCTATATATTTTCAGTGGTAAATTATTAGTAGGCCTACTGTGCGGGATGTCATAACCACTTATCTACATTTTCACCTCATCACCAAATGTTACGTTCAGAATAACACTGTACCAAATATATACAAATAGTTAACATACTTGATTAACCTCTATATCGGGGCCTCTCAAACGCCCGAAATCTCATGCATGCAAAACGAGATGCAAGAGGTCCATGCACTGTGCATCGATCCCGCTTGGCTCGGCTCAATACTTCATCTCTGGGGTACTCGGCTAAGCTTGGCTCGAATTTGGACCGCTACGGAGCAAGTGAAACAGGCATGGGGAAAGAGAGAGACAGCGTTATTGCTCCAAAGCGAGGAGTTGGGGTCTGCACACTGGTCAACCAAGCAAAGTCGTCTTTTGCACCGTGCAGAGTGCATGCACCCTGAGAGGCTCTGCTCTATATACATCTACTGCACAGCATATATCTATTTCTTAGAACGATAAGAATAGTTCAATCCAAAGAGTATATGTACATGCGTGTCTTTGCGCTCCTGATACAAGCAGACTCAATGGTTTGAAAAATACACTGTAACAGGAATGCTTAGTACATCTATCCAAAATAAGTATTTTTAAATCATGTTGAAGCATACCTGAAAACTTTGTTGGTGGCAATGCAGATTTCTCAAGTTCAGAATGGCTGATCACAATGCGAAATACAGGTGAATACTTGTCACTGCTCTTCAATGCAGCAATCTCATCAGCATTTGACTTTAAGAAGGAAAAAAAAAAAAAAGACAAAGCAACATAATTAAAACGAGACACCTTGATTTATAAACATATAAACTGAGGGCATAACACTCCAATCAACAGCATTATACTTACAAGCAATGCCTTACTACAAAGAACAACAGCTGCTCCTTTGTCTCTGTGAATAGCATGAGTATTCATTGAACAGTTCAGACAGCAATGAATTATCCAGTTTCCAATATTACGGATTTGTACAAGACTGGACTGCACTTTAGATATTCGGCCATGCTCAACAGCATGTAGCATCTGAAGAATAAAGAATTTGCACTAATGAAATTATTTTCACATCCAATTACATCATAGGTCTGCAATCCGTTGTGTTTCACATTTTCATGCACAAAAATAGACACAATGTACTTGTTTACCTCCTTGAAAAACAAATCATTCTGTTCCGCAGCTGTTAAACCCAGACTAGAAATTTCAACTTCTTGTGCATCTGACCCTTGGGTATCAATTGCGACATTCAAGCATTTGCACGTTATGAGCATTTTTAAGAAATATTTCACGAATAATTAACCTGAAGCCAAAATTGATAAACGTCACGTAGGCCACTGAGAGCAAGACAAAGCTTTCCTCTTTCTTACGCCGTCGATTTGTTTTCGACAAGATATGCAACTCAATACACAGCACTTGAGAGGTATACAAAAAAAATAAACGTTTTAATACATTTACACGCGCTTGATTTATATTACTGCTAAACTAAAGCTGTTCAACGAGTAACTTCGGCCGAAGTAACATTGCAAATGCCCGTTCTACAGCTGATTTATTACAACAATATTTGTCCGAAAGTTCAGCTTCAACATCAGCTTTTAAGGTCAGAAACAAAATCCTCAATCGATGCAAAGTACAGAAGTACAATATCTAAGCAAAATTGCAATTATTTATGAGCGATTAATTACAACTTCACAGTTACTGCAACTTGATCGACACTAAATGCTAAACACTTATTTTTGTATACATAAATCCGGCCAATCCGGCTGCTTCTTACTTCACTGTGACCAACCTGCGTGGTGGAAAGCCGAACCTGGTCGAAACGCTGCTGCCAACATAATCCTCCTGATTCTGATATGTGTAACGTGCGGAAAACGTGCTCGCTGGTGCTCGTCCTTCTGAGTAGGTTGATTCAGAGCGGGTTTGAATGATCGCTTGAAGGTAGACTTTCTTCATTCATATTTCGACTGACATTTGGCAAATAATTTATATATCTGTTCATCATACCCATAGCTAAATGGTGAGTTGTCCATAGGGCTGTTATTATTCAGAAGAGTGATATAATATTGTTTTAAGTGTCCGGAAAGTTATACAAAAACGTGATGATGTGTTAACATTCAACTCGGTATCAAACCCATATGTTTTTTATACATCCTTATTAGATGAAAAATTGTCTAATTTTGTTTAGTTTTCTCCTTCATTTATAATGAGTGTGTACAAGTCATTTGAGTCATTGTCTTGGCAAATGCTCCAAATGAAAATTTCTCAAATTTTTGTGGTAATTTAATACTGTTTTATCAATTAAAAGTATAATGTAATAATTATTACATACCAATTGCAGACCACTGTTCCTGAAAGAAAAGGAACCTTCAAGGTTGAATACCTGCAGAAAATTGAACAAGATGTTCAGGCCAAATGGTACCGGGATAAAGTGTACGAAGAGGATGCTCCTGATGGACCGAGAAAAACAGCTGATGAAAAGTATTTTGTTACTTTTCCCTTTCCCTACATGAATGGAAGACTCCATCTGGGCCACACTTTCTCACTATCCAAATGTGAGGTAAGTTTGTAAAAAGATATTAAATCATCTGTAAGAAATAAGTCCTATTTTCCTAAACGTTGGTCCTACTGAGAAAATATCCTTTCATTTAAACTATATGTCTTAAATTGGTAGACTACTGTCATCAGTGCAAAGTTATTCCAGTTTTATGATATTTCATAAAATAGTAAGCAAGCTTGTAGGCCTAGTTTTACATAGTTTGTATCGTGTTCATAGCCACGGGACCTCATCTTGAACAATGGTGATATTTAAATGAACACACACAGAAACATACCAAGTCTAACCTTGTTTGCAAAGTGAAAAGTGAAAAAATTAATATAAACAAACCTGAATCAAGTCTAACCTCTACTGAAAGGAGATTGATTCCACAGAAATTGACCATTACACAGCATTCATCACAGCATCTGTCTATGGCTAAGTGGTTAGCATGCTAATGTTTAGTCCAAGGGGTCCCGGTTTTGATTTCCAGCTAGGTCAGGGGTTTTAGTCTTCATTTCCTTGGGCTTAGGGACTGGGCATTTGTGCTGTCTTTAACATTAGATTTCATTGTAGATATAATCCTATTCTCACTGATCCGACTCATTGGCTGAATGGTCAGCATTGAGGCCTTCGGTTCAGAGCGTCCCCGTTCGATTCCCGGCCGGGTCGGGGATTTTAATTGCTTCTGATTAATTCTTCTGGCTGAGGGCTGGGTGTTTGTGTTTGTCCCAACACTTTCCTCTTCATATTCAGACAACACACTACCAACCACCACAGAAACACGCAATAGTGATTACATCTGTCCGTATAGAGTTGGCGTCAGGAAGGGCATCCGGCCGTTAAATAAGGCCAAATCCACATGTGCGACACAGCTCGCACCCACGACCCCACAGGTGTGGGAAAAGCTGTAGAAAAAGAAGAGGAAGATAGCCCTAATCTCACAGGTGGCCTGTGGCCATCACTTCGAAAGACCTGCACCAGGCCTTTCTGAATACCACACGTCATTATTATTATTATTTATCACCACATTGAATTATCACCCACCATCTAGCCTAAGAGTTTTTCCTCTTCATTTTTAATACTAATGTTATTGGTTTTACTACTTACCGCCTACTAATTTTATAGTTTTTGTAGAATTCTGTTCTGCAGGAGTTCTTTTACGAGCTGGTAAATCTACTGACATGAGGCTGGCATATTCGAGAACCTTCAAATACAACCAGCAAAGTGAGCAGGGATCAGATTCATTAATTTGGGCTCGGTGGCTTTTACCTTGTGCAAGGCAGTGAGCCTGATCCCTCTAATTGTATGTGGAATCCAGAACGCAGTGAAGTGACTTTTCGTTTCAAAAATCTTGCATGCAATGACTGGGACTTGAATCATGGCCGCCCTTGCAAGAATACTACTAGTCTATCACGCCCCCAAAATGCATAAGAATTGAGTACAAAATTAGGATTATGGGTAGTTGTCATTGTAACAACATTGATGTCGCCTATTTCTTCCTTCTCACTCTCTCCTGACTCGGTGCCCTGATGGCGAATGGTTTTAAGTGGCTGCCAATATTATGAATGCACTGTACACTAATCATGGAATAGACGAACATTACTTTAATCATGATTCCTCCAGAGAGGCTGTAGGCTTCCCTAATGACACTGGATGGTTAGTCATGCCTCCTCCAGGGGGTTTTAGGCTGCCCTAATGGTTACTGTTAGTGACTGGTTCTACATTGATTAATCAGAAAGCACTGTTAGTGATAGGGTTAGGTTAGGGATTGGTTATGTCATGCAACAACCTTCATCAGCATCATCATTTAACAGTTCCAGTTTCCTGGGTACTTAATACGTATTCGTCTTAGTGTTGTCTGGCCTAATGGCTAAATGGTTAGCATGTTGGCCTTTGGTTCAAAGGGTCCTGGTTCGATTCTTGGCTGGATCGTGGATTTTAATCTTAATTGGTTAATTCCAGTGGCTCGGGGACTAGGAATGTGGACTGTTTTCAGCACTAGAATTCATCACAGACATGTACTGTACGCGCACTTTTTAGTGATAGATTTTTGTACTCTTTGAGGAGTAAGAAGGGAGCCCTGCCGGTTCCGGTAAATACTGCCAACTGAATGGAAATGAAATCTGAATTGAATCGATAATATGATCGATTGATATGAATTTTCTAATATATAAGTAATAATAATAACAACGTAAATGTTTCCACCTTTTCAATACTAAAATATATTCACAAAATTATAAATTACACGGTACTAGTTTCGACCCATCTAGGGGTCATCATCAGCCGTATTGGAGCAAAGATCACTTTTGGCAAAATCCTAAGAAAATGTTATTTTAAAGAATAACAAGTGAAATGAGATATTATGGTAATAGTTAATAATACAAGGAATATACATATTAAGAGGTTTTTAACAAAGAATAAAGTATAAATGGGGTGTTGTAAAAATTATAATCATGGAAATCAGTAAGTTCTTGTGTTGAAATGACATATATAAAATTATATATGGCTTACGAAGAGGGCTTAAGGTGGGGCTGAAGGGTGCGGGAGAAAGTGTAATTGTCTTGGAAAAGTACCTTTGATTAAATTTAGGATTGAGTTTAGGTTGGCTGCATTATTGTTTCTGAGGAAAGTGATAAATAGATCGAAGAGTATGTTGGGTTTCTCTGAGATTTCATTGAGATTGTGACTGGCATTAAAGTATTGGTCTAGGTGTATGTAGTAATTTTCCATTATGTTGAGTAAAGGGCCCTTGTTTGCTAATACGAGGATGTCCATGTCTTGTTCAATATTGGTGAAATTATGGTTATAATCTTGCATGTGTTGGCCGATGGCTGAAAACCTGTTGTATTTTATTGCGTTAGTGTGCTCGTGGTATCTGATAATGAAGTTTCTCCCGGTTTGCCCGATGTAGGTTTTTTTACAGGTGGTACATTTGATCCTATAAACTCCTGATTTAAAAAAACTGCTGGTCTTGTTGATGTGTGAAGTATTGTATAAAACGTTCATGTTCTTATTGTTGGTTTTGAAGGCTATTTTAACGCCTTGTTTCTTAAAGATGTTGGTTAACTTGTAGATATCATTGTTGAAGGTTGATTTTCGATGCAGAAATTTTCAGTTCTGTCTCTACGGACGTTCCTATTTTGCTTGTGGTAGCAGTCTGCTGTACTGGAGCTTGTGTTGCCATTTCTTGTTTTGAGTCGGCGACAACCTTTCCGATTGGGACTTCTGTCTCCATTTTTTCATCTTGGGCTTGCTCCTGGATCTGTTCTACTGGAGCTTCCATACTTCCCTTGATGTCAAAGTTTTTGAAATTGGTTCTCTATAAGCATCCTTATTTCAATCAGTCATAGGGTTTTTGCCCCTTCCAGGGTCCTGAGCATCGTTCTCACCATCCGTGCCAAGGCATACAACCAGACATTGTCCTCCCACAACTCAGGCTCTCCGTAACAGAGACCGCGCCCCTCAGTCGTCCATCCAGCGGTCTGCCCCTGTCCCGAACCTAGCCGGGTTTGTTCCCCCTTCAGTAGGCCTACTCACGTGGTCTCTACTTGGCATTATCATGACTGAGTTCACAGCCATGACTTTCCCCCTAGGTTGGGATCGCCCCTTTCCCAACCCGCGGCTCGTCCAGGCTATGTAGAGCAAAGTGATGTGTTGGTTCCAGCACCCCGCAGAGAGCCTTCACCTCAATCACCAGCCTCACTTCACCTGAACCACTGTATCACCCATGTGGAGGAACCATGGATGCCTCTCTAACATGTGTGGGCGAGG
Organism: Anabrus simplex; assembly: GCF_040414725.1. Classification (NCBI taxonomy): domain Eukaryota; kingdom Metazoa; phylum Arthropoda; class Insecta; order Orthoptera; family Tettigoniidae; genus Anabrus; species Anabrus simplex. The sequence continues at coordinate 104,544,485 of NC_090267.1, read as the reverse complement.
CCTCCTCTTCCAAGCCTTGATGTGGGCTAGTAACATTATGACAGACGCTACATTTTTTGTATTCTATCTGCCACACACAGTTTTATCTGAGATTATTGATTATCTAAAATATCATATAAACTGATGATCAGTTAATTGAAAGACTTATAATCATGGTTCTACTGTTTACATAACTCTCAAACTTTTTCTGTTATTAGCATCGTATTGGAAATCTGTTTCCTGTGTTCCTTTACCTTTGGAAATAACTGCTCTCTCTGAAGGTGTAGGCTATTAGGCTGAACATATGACTTCAGACATTGATTCATGATATTCAAGAGGATTTTACATGGATGCAATATTAATGCAGTGGTGCAGTAATTAGAACAGTTCCGTACTGAACCTTTCTCGCGCAGTGGACAAAAAGCAAGCTTGTCCAATCTTTCAGCCACTCTGTAGTACTGGGAGGACAATGTCTGCCTGTATGCCCCGCCACGGATGGTGAGAATAATGCTCAGGACCCTAGAAGGGGCAAAAACCCTATGATTGATTGGAAAGAATAAGCTCATTGGCGTCTTCCTTGTTACCAATGGAGATACCATTTACAGATTGATTGAAATAAGGATGTTTATAAAGAACCAATTTCAAAAATTTTGACATCAAGGGAAGTATGGAAGCTCCAGTAGAACAGATCCGGGAGCAAGCCCAAGATGAAAAAATGGAGATAGAAGTCCCAAGTGGACAGGCTGTCGCCGACTCAAAACAAGAAATGGCAACAGAAGCTCCATTAGAGCAGACTGCTACCACAAGCAAACCAGGAGCGTCTGTAGAGACAGAACTGAAGATTTCTGCATCGAAAATCAACAGATTTCATATTGCAATAAAAAGTCTCGGGCTCGGCTGGGCTTGTATGTGTGTCTGTCAGCTAAGCTAGGCTTCTCGTGCGACAGCACTGGAGAGCTAGGCTGGACTTGTTATGACATGAGGGTCACATTAAGGTGGCTCGGCTAACAGGGCTTGGTTTCCTTTGCAGGCTGGGCTTGTTAGGGCTGGTGTACTGGCCAGGCTGGCTGCGCGGCAATTACGAGTGTACTGCATTCACTAACAGTTTGCACCTTTACTTTCTGAGTTAAACGAATGAAACATTCGGTGTTGTTTTATAAGCAATGTCCAAGATTGACCATCATAATCCCAGGGTAGCGTTCTAGCTCCTCAGCTGCACCCAGGTATGATTCCTGGTACGAGATGATCAAACCAAAGAAGTATGTTGTCTATTGTTGGACTGCTGTCTCCTAAATCATTTGTGACTTCTAGGAAGTGATTGCTTCCAATTTAATTCTTTTTCTACTTTCTCTCTTTTTGTTTGCAGTTGAAGCTGATACGACTTCAATCATTTTACCGTATTGTAGTATAGATTCGGTATAATTAGATAGTATCTTGCCTGCTATATTTGTGTGTATCTGTTAGAGCATAGTAGGATAAAATAGTACTTGTAATGGCCTGTCTACGCATTTAGCTTTGATGATATCTTTGAATATTACAGACTATGAATCTCATTGTGAAATCCGTATTGACGGTTGAACTTCTTACAAAACTGTACAAAAACTATTTTAATCCTCGTAGTCAATACTATATATTTTTACGTCCAATTAAGACAAAAGTTCACACATAAATAGACAAAGTTTCGACCCGGCATGTCTATTTATGTGTGAACTTTCGTCTTAATTGGACGTAAAAATATATAGTATTGACTAGGAGGATTAAAATAGTTTTTGTACAATTTTGTAGGGAAAAAAATCGTTGAGTATTTCTTGCTAATTTCAAACTTGCGATTTTCATTTCTCTTTGTGCTTACTGTCAACATATTGTAATTAGGATACGTCTAAACGTAGTTTAAAATTATTGTAGTGTATTGTAGTATCTTATTAGAATGTAGCGTGCTTATTCTATTATTGTAAAATATTTGTGTAGTATAGTAGAAGTGTCTGTAGGTAACTGCAGTTTAGAATTGTGTAGTTCTTGTGTATTCCTTTCGGTATTCAGTAATTAACAGCAGCTTTTATCCTGTTAGGGTGTTGTAGGATAAAAATACGGTGTAGTAGTACATTCATTACCTTACTGTTGTGTGATCTTTGTGTACTATCTTGGACAATGTTTCTTTCCTTTCATTTTTGTTTTGCACATAATAAGTTATTTCAGATAATAATAGAGGTGTATGCTTCTCAGACAGGATGTAGAGTGGAAGAAAAGAGTTCCTCAATGAACTGGAAACATGTATTGTTGAAGATGGGATCATGATAATGGGAGACCTGAACGGTCATGTGGGAACTGATAGAATGGGATATGAGAATGTTCTAGGCCCACATGGGTATGGCGATAGAAATGAAGATGGAGAGAAACTGGATGACTTTTGTATCAGAAATAACCTGATAATAAAGAACACATGGTTTATGAAGACTAATAGCCGTAAGATCAGCCGATATAGTTGGGATGGACAGTATGGAACACTCATATCGATTTTATAACAACAGACTGAGAATGGGGAAGATACGTCATGAATACGAAGATAATCTCCAGTGAAAGTATGGAAGGTGATCATAGATTATTGATTCTGGAATTGAAAGAAGTAAAAATCCCTAAAATTGTATTGAAGAAGAAACCAAAGATCATGGGAATTGGAGGAGGAGGATAAAAGAATGGCATTCCAAGATTATATAAAAAGGAAGTTGCCTAACATGGAAATCTGAAGAGGGGAAGAAGAGTGGGACAATTCAAGACAGACATTTGTAGAAGCAGCAATTGAGGTATGCGGGAAAACAAAAGCAAAGTTGAAGGGAAAGGAGACACGGTGGTGGACAGACAGAATAAAAACAGAAAGAAAAGAAAGGAACAAGGTGAAGAAACAAATGGATAAGACCAAATAGATCAACAATAGACTTGATATTTACAGAGTGAACGATAATGGAAAAACATCTGGAAAGGAACAAGGAAATCATCTTCGTATTTTTGGATTTGGAAAAAGCTTATGATACAGTTAAGAGAAAACATGTATGGAAATGCCTTCTGAAAAGGAATATTCCAAAATCATTAACAAGATAAAATGTTGTATCATGAGAGTAAAAGCAGTGTACAAGTAGGGAGTGGTGACTGAAACATTTTATATTTAAAAAAAAAAGGCCTGAAGCAAGGAAGTGCACTGTCGCCATTATTGTTTATCATATTGATGGATGAAATAATAAAACATGCAAAACAGAGTATCAGTAGCGATGGAGTGAATGCATCGGTATTTGCAGATGATGTGATTTGGGGAAAGGGAGAAAAGGAAGTACAAAGGAGACTGGACATTTGGAATGAAAATCTGGAGTTTTGAATTTTAATTAGAAGAAGAAAACTGTAGTCATACACTATGGAAAAGAGAAAAAGAGAAGCCAAGTGAACATAGAACGGTTAGAGAATGTAGAACAGTTTACATATCTGTGTAGCATTATTAATGGAAGTAATGAAATCAACACTGAAATTAATAACAGACTAAGTAAAGGTACAACATTTTATCATCAAGTCAGAGAGCTTTTATGGGATGACAAAGTGCCCAAGAGAACGAAATTAACATTATATAAACAGTATTTCATACAAATTGTAACATACGGACTAGAAACGCTGGTAACTAATATGAGACAAGATAGTAAGATCCAAGCAGTAGAATTGAAATTTTTAAGAACATCGGATAAGAAGACAAGAAGAGATAGAATTCAAAATATTAAAATCAGAGGAGACCTAAATATAGAACCGTTAGTACAGAACATACAGAAAGCAAGACTGAGATAGTTCGGAGAATGTAAAAAGAATGGGAAAGGAACGGTAGCAATAAGGAAATTGGAAAGAGAAGTTAAGGGAAAGAGACCAGTTGGAAGACCGAGAAGGTGGATGGATCAGATTTGGAAGGACATTAGAGAAACTGGATTGGATGTGGCGGATGTAATGGAGCAGGAAAAGTGGAAGGACAGAAAGGATTGGAGGAAGCTTGTTAACCACACCCGGGTGACTAGAGTGGGACATTGATGATGATGATGATGATTTTTTTTCATTTTTCCATAAAGAATGGCTAAGGAGTGTATGTGTAGGAACTGTGGGTGTGGCCAGTCATTAAGGAGTATAAGGGAGGAGTTTGAGGGAGATAATTAGGATTCTCTCACAAGTCAGGAAGGAAGGTAGGCCTCCCTCAAGCAATGAACAGGATACAGTAGGTGTAAAGGTGGGATGGGTGGTCTAATGTTTTAAAGGGAAGGAGATAGCAAGCGAAGGGCTCTATTCAGGATCAGAATTCAGGACAGGTGTATGTGAGCAATTGGTACGAGTCACTGCAGGCAGAACAACAGAGGGAAGAGGGAACTTTTGCTGAGAAGTGTGGAAGTAAGAGGAAGGAAAAAGGTAGGGAAGAGAAATGTAGAGTAAAGGATGTGAAAAGACAGGTGGAACAGGGTCATGGGAGGGAGAAAAGGGAGGAGGAAGCAGCTCCTGTAGCTGTCAGGAAAGATAAGGCTGACCAGGAGGGGAGGGGATTGAATGAGATGGGTAGGGTTTAGGCTCTGGATTCCACTGTTAGACATGCAGGGAAAGTGTGTGCAGGAAAGGTAACCAGGGTAGAGTGTTATCCAGGAATCAGTTTGAGGCAGATATTGAGGAAAGTAGAACAGAAGGATGAGGGGAAAGGAAAAGGTGGTAGTGTTTCACGTTGGTTCCAACAATGTAAGGCAAGTAGGTATAAATACCAACATAGTTGGGGATGTGTGGGATCTTGTAAATGCAGCATGGGTAAAGTTTTATGAAGCAGAGTTATCAGTGGAATACTGTGTAGTAGGGATACTGACTGGAAGGTGATTGGGGATTTAAATGAGACTATGCAATGGGTATGTGGGAATCTGGGAGTGAGATTTGTGGATCCAAATGGGTGGGTAGGAAATAGGGATCTGCGCTCAGGTGGCCTTCATTTAAACCGCAGTGGTATGTATAAGTTACAAAATGTGTTTAGAAGGGTTTTAGGGAGGTACATTCAGGGAAACGGGGTGGTCTATGGAGTGGTGATAAGGATACTGGGATCTGGAAGTTAAGCAGGGATGACATAAAAATGTTAGTGTTGAACTGAAGAAGTATTTATAAGCTATAAATTTCATTTTTGTTTCGTATTGAAGTGGAATTATAAGAAATAAATTGTCAAGTAAGACAATGTATGTATGTATGTATGTATGTATGTATGTATGTATGTATGTTCAGTCATCAGCCCGAAGGCTGGTTGGATCCTCAACAGCTCCACCATCAGCTGTCATAGATGGCCTAGGCATCACTGAAGAGCCGTACTAGGGAAATGAGGAGTGAGGTAGTTTCCCGTTCCTTTCTTCACCAAGCCAGAAGTTGCTATTACATATCAGTCTGCCAAGCCCACTGAAATGCATGCACAAATCGACCCTATGAGCAACATTTTCACACCATTCATAGCAGGGATGGGCTGCATAAAGAATGGCATTACTAGCATCGCTCATACCTCAGTCACTTTCATATCGTCAAAGCCAAGGAAAGTAACAAACTTGCTCTAGCCTATACCAGAAGACTTCGTGCACTGTAAACACTAGGTCCCGTTAGCGAAGGCAATCCAATACAATATATCAAGTAAATGATTTTACATCAGTCTTGGGACTAGTTTCAGCCCCTAGTGGCCATCTTCAGCAAATAAAAATTAAACAGATTATGTGATAACTAAGGCCCGGATTTCCATGCACTATCAAATCTCAAAATGTGCATGCCTTCATGCACTATCAAATGATGGAACTTGCACAATAAACTAGAAAATATGCACTGTCAAAATTCAGTTCCATATTGTTATATTTTCATTTACTTTTGAAACACCGTACAGCAACGACAACGAATTTATCCACATTTTCTTCATTTAAGTTCATTCTTTTATCTGACAGATCATTCCTGAATAGAGAAAATTATCTTCTGCATCACAAGAAGTAACACGTTCATACGTAAACAAAGACATTTAGGACGAAGTATATTTGAAGTTCTCTTTTAAGAAAATTACTTAGAAATTCCTTTCCCTCAATCCATTTAAACACGAGGTCTCTTCATAGACTTAACAGGTGGCATAACACCAACACTTCCCAGCACAGTCCAACATTAAATTACAATTTGAAGCGTGTGAGCGTGCTGCTTTCCAACTCCCTTCTTTTCACAATTATTTTGGCCTCAGACGTGTGACCAGTGGGAGTTCGGGGAAGGAAATTCCAGAAAAGCAAAACGGGATTCAGTGCAAAACCAAAGTTTGTAAGCTGCTTTCTCAGTAATGCGGCATCACAGAAGTGTGATTCAAGTTTTGATTCTTCGTCTAACATAGACGTAAAAGAAAAAAAAAAAGGTCATTTAGCAGTGCAAAATTTAGGGTTCAGTTTTTACTGGGGACAACTTATTTCTAAGGATTAGGGCATTCGACACTGGGATCTTCCCGTTTATTCAAGCAACAGATAAAAAAGTGCTTGGTTAAATGGATTATAGGACCTCTATGTATCTAACTTTGGTTGTTAAGTAGTTTGCCAGGAATACATTTTCTTTCTCTCGCAATGATAGACAAATAACGTGGATGTACAGCCCCAAATTCTGCAAACCAAAGTTCAAAAAAGGCACTACCATGCAAGTTAACATAACATATGCGTCGAAGTCAGAAGAAAAGTCATATAATCCAATATAAATGTCCAATTATTGGCTATTAAATCCAAAATTGTTATGGTTCTGGACCCCCAGGCCATAGTAGTGCTAGATGACTAACCGGCAGTTCTGATGGTAAACCCAAAAGCATGGCTTCTTCTCTTGTCTTGGCCTGGTCTGCCTTAGTCTGTCTTGGTCTGTCTGAAGTTTTACATTGTGTGTGACGCCTCACTACCGGGATGGGCCACCTTCGGGTAACCACTCTTGAATTCTGTTCCGGCTAAAATGTCCATAATGTTCGGTTGCTATTTCGTATAGGAGTCTGCCCTAGCCTAAGCTAGATTCGCCAAATTAATTATTTATGACACCTTAGCCTTTCAGCTGGGCTTGCCTGTTTGTTTTCGAGGCATTCCCTTTTCTTGTTTCACTAAATATGTAGATTGTAGTTTAATATATTTACCTTGCGGTTTGCCTCTGGTAGTTCAGTGTCACTTGATGTATGCTAAAGTTTTGGAGAGTACGTTTTCTTCACTGTAAATTGCATTGTACAACTGGATTTGTAACTAGATGTATAGTTGGTTTAAAATTTTGAACTTGTACGAAGGCATTATCAAAGAACCTCTAAATTATGTGTACCACAGATCATATAGTTCGTAAGTTGCAAGTTGGCGGATTTTGTTCGGAATGTATTTGTAAAATCCATTTGTAAATAATATTTTTCAAATTTAAGGATCACGGTTGATTTATTTCGGAATCTGCAATCTAAGCCATGTCCATGCCCTTGGTAGGTCATAGCTCCTTCCACCTTCCTGATTTATTGCCCACTGGTTGGCCCTACTGATATTTACGTATGTTGTTGTCTGCGGAGATCCGTGTAGTTCCAACCGATGTTCGACTGTGTGTGAAGTTTTTTGTTGCTGCATAAAGGCACCTTCCCTCCCCCCCTTCATTGTGTTTAGTGCTTTGTTTTGTGTAACCACTGTAGTAGCGGTTACATTTGGTAGCAGAGCGTGGTTTGCTTGAAGGCAATAAGTTAAATAACGCAGTTTCTGAAATTCAAGTGTCTATCCCATCTGAAATGAGTGACAGTGTTAACTCTGGTGATGCATCTGTTGCTGCTCAAGTGTGCAATCTGACAACTAGTGCTGGTGTTATTCAAGAGTCTGCGGTGACTAATGCTGCCGTGGGATCTTCTGTTTCATTATCTGGAACTAGGACTCCTGTAAGTCATTCTAATGATCTATCTCCTTTGCATGTTGGTACCCATACAAGTTTTCCTCTGCTACCTGCTAATTCTGTTGTGGCTCAGTGTTTGCCCTCTATTGTTAATCAGCCTGTTTCTGATGCAAGGGTGCAAAACCACCCCCCTGTCTCAGCACCATCGGTATCAAGTGCTATTTTAGGTTGCATAACCCCTACATAACAGGTTAATGCACCGATAGTCTCTCAGATTAGTGAGAACCTTTCTCAAATGAGGTTGTCTCCGCCCATAACGTTGCAGACTAACGTTAGTCCTAACCTAATCTGTACTCCGTCCTTTTCACAACGGCACCCGAATCAAAGGTACGAGGCCTCAGTAAACCCTCTGGACTATTCTAAGCCTTCCCAATCACCCCCCTACACCTGTTTTTCCCCAGATTTTCTCCAATCTGCCTCACCCGTTGACCACTGTGTTTAAAGGAGTCTCTAAATTTTCAGCTAACTCCGTTGATGAAGTTATTTCCTTCCTTCGCTTCCTAACCGAGTTCAAGGATCAGGCAATAGTGTATAATCTCAGTAACGACAACGTATTTCAAATTCTATACCCGAATGTCTCTGGAGCTCTTTCTGAGCATATTGTCAGGGCCATTTCCGAAAGATGGTCAGTAGATCAATTTCATGCCCATGTGCTTGAATATTTCATTCCTGCTCGTGCCTTGTCTGCCTTAGTGCAGAAGCACTATTTCAGAGTACAACATTGCAACGAGTCATTATCTGAATATGTTCAAGATATTAAGCGCCAAGCTAAGATTTTCCGGCTCAAATATTCAGAAGCCCAGATGTTTGCCAACATAATTGAAAGTCTCACCCCGAACTATAGATCATATCTGGCTCTTTCACCCCGACCAGCAACGTTCACCCAGTTGGAAGCAATTACAGTGTCTGCTGAAGGCATTCGATATGCTGACCAGTTAAGCCTAAGACCCACCTCCTATAAGCATGCCCTCTCCTCAGGATTCTAAAACCACCCCATCACCTGCTTCCAACTCACGTAATCCTCATTCGTGCTTCTGTGGTGGCTCCACGGCTCATCTCAAGCGGGATTGTCACAAGGCTGGGGCATTAGGCAATGCGAAACCTGCGATGGGTAGAGGCTCTTCCACCAATACTTCTTGCCGTAACTGTGGATCAACTAGGCATTTCTTTAGGCAGTGCCCATGTAACATTTCTGGCTCTGGACCCCCAGCCCATAGTAGTGCTAGATGACTAACCGCCAGTTCTGTTGGTAAACCCCAAAGCATGGCTTCTTCTCTTGTCTTGGCCTGGTCTGCCTTAGTTTGTCTTAGTTTGTCTGAAGTTTTACGTCGTGTGTGACGCCTCGCTACCGGGATGGGCCACCTTCGGGTAAGCACTCTTGAATTCCGTTCCGGCTAAAATGTCCGTAATGTTCGGTTGCTATTTCGTATAGGAGTCTGCCCTAGCCTAACCTAGATTCACCAAATTAATTATTTATGACACCTTAGCCTTTCAGCTGGGCTTGCCTGTTTGTTTTCGAGGCATTCCCTTTTCTTGTTTCACTAAATATGTAGATTGTAGTTTAATATATTTACCTTGCGGTTTGCCTCTGGTAGTTCAGTGTCACTTGATGTATGCTAAAGTTTTGGAGAGTACGTTTTCTTCACTGTAAATTGCATTGTACAACTGGATTTGTAACTAGATGTATAGTTGGTTTAAAATTTTGAACTTGTACGAAGGCATTATCAAAGAACCTCTAAGTTATGTGTACCACAGAGCATATAGTTCGTAAGTTGCAAGTTGGCGGATTTTGTTCGGAATGTATTTGTAAAATCCATTTGTAAATAATATTTTTCAAATTTAAGGATCACGGTTGATTTATTTCGGAATCTGCAATCTAAGCTATAACTATCAATCGATTTATTATTTTGGTATTAATATTTGTATTATCAATAATATTTTTGATTATTAGACCAAATTTAATTAGAATTCTATTAGTCCATGCCCTCGGTAGGTCGTAGCTCCTTCCACCTTCCTGGTTTATTGCCCACTGGTTGGCCCTACTGATATTTACGTATGTTGTTGTCTGCGGAGATCCGCGTAGTTCCAACCGATGTTCGACTGTGTATGAAGTTTTTTGGTACTGCGTAAAGGCACCTTCCCCCCCCCTTTTATTGTGTTTCATGCTTTGTTTTGTGTAACCACTGTAGTAGCGGTTCCATTCAAAATATGCATTATGCATGAATTTTATCCCAAAAAGGCCAAAACATGCAAACATGCGTGGAAAAGGTATGGTTATTTGGAAATGATTAGTCATAAAATGCATATTTGCAAAGTTTCATAAGTGTCGGCAGCTTATTTAGGAACATGCATTTGCATGGAAACCTGGGCTCTAGTGATAACTAAAACAAATGTATACCAGATAAAGACAGTGTCGCAGGAATAATTATAACAACATTACAATACATATAATAACAAAAATTATGGTTATGATCATCTTGTCATAATATGATGTCTTTGAGTTGACTTATGACCTTAGGCAAAGAAGTAGATCTCTAATGTCTGATGTAGAACAACTACTGACTTGCTGGAGGATGCAGGCAGGTCATGTAAACAAACGAGTGGATAGGGAACAAGCATTGAGTTGTTGTTGGAAGCAGGCAATGTAAACATTGTATTGAAAAGATGGGAACCCTATTGTCAATTTATTTCTTATATGTAGAAGTATTGTCGAGAAAGGAATAGAATTAAGTCATTTATAGAGATATATACTTACCAGATATTGTAATATTAGTTGAGTCGTGGCTGAGAAATGATATAATGGACGCGGAAATTTTCTCACGGAGCTGGAGTGTGTATCACAGAGATAGGAAAAGTATTGGGGGAGGGGAGTAAACATTCTGATGAAAGAAGAATTTGTAAGCTATGAAAAAGTTAAAGATGACAAACATGAAATTCTTTGGAGTGTACAGACCGGGAAAAGGTAGCGCTGATGCTGATTCAGAATTATTTGATGAGATAATCAGCTATGTGGGAAATGACATGGAAAGGAATGTGATTGTAGCAGGAGATCTCAATTTACCAAATGTCAATTGAGAAGCATGACCAACAAATGGCAAGTAAGTTAATATGGAAAGGACAGCTGATTCAGAAAATGATGGAACCAACTAAAAGGAAGAGTATTCTGGATGTGGTGTTGGTAAAACCAAATGAGCTCTATAGAGAAACCGAAGTAATAGATAGTATTATTGATCAAGAAGCTGTTTTTGTTGTAGTTAAAAATAAATGTGATAGAAAGGAAGGTCTTAAAAGTAGGACTATTAGGCAGTACTATATTGCTGATAAAACAGGCATGAGGGAGTTTTTAAAAGGTAACTATGATCGGTGGAAAATCTATATATAAAAGTCGTATGTATGTGGGTGGGTGGGTTTGTACCACATCTCCTCCCAAACCATTGGAGCCATTTCAACAAAATTTGATACACTTATGACTTGGTATCAGGAGACAAACCGCGTGGGGGTAAGACATCCCAGACACCCCTGTGGGCGGGGGTTCATATATAAAAATAAATGAAAATAGTGTCGAATCCATACTTTTCGGGGTCGCTGAGATGAATAGTGACACTCCAATTTTTTAAAAGTCCAAGTTCAGCCCCCTTTGGGTCGGGGGCGAGGGGGGATTGATATATACAAATAATTGAAAATAGTGTCGAATCCAGACTTTTCGGGGTCGCTTAGATGAATAGTGACATCCCGGGAATTTTTAAATTCCAAGTTCAGCCTCCTTTAGGGGAGGGGGAGCAAGGGGGGAGTGATATATAAAAATAATTGAAAAGAGTGTCGAGTACTCTTTGGGGTCGCTGAGATGAATAGTGACACTCCGGATTTTTACTATCAGAAGACAAACCACGTGGGTGTAGGGCACCCCAGGAACCTTTAGAGACGTGGTGCGAAGGGATGAGGTATAAAAATCATCAAAAGTAGGGTTGAATACATACTTTCGGGGTCGTTTAGATGAATAGTGACACCCTGGGATTTTTTTAAAGCCTCCTTTGGGGCAGGGAGCAAGGGGGGGTGAGATATAAAAATAATCGTAATTAGTGTCGAATATATAGTTTTTGGGGTCGCTGAAATGAAGAGTGACACCCCGGTTGTCGTTTAAGTCCTAGTTTATCCCCAATTGCCATGCGGGTGAGAAGGAGTCAAGAACAGAAAATATCCAAAATCACCGAGATTAAGGATGTTTTTTTTTTACGTTCCAGTATAACTGTCATCAGAACTTGATACAAATATTACCTACTACCTGAAAAAAGTACTGTGAGGGAAATACACCCCTAGAAGCCTTAGATAAGGGGACAAAATGTAATTATAACTGAAAATGACCGATATTAGTGTTGAATCCATTCGTTTTGGGACTACGGGGCCAATTTTAAACAAACTTGGTCAATTATGACTTATTATCAAGAGAGAAACTGCGTGGAGCTATGACAACCCTAGCACACCTACGACGGTTGAGATGTAGAAATAATCGAAAATAGTGTTGAATCCATTCTTTCTGGGGTCGCTGAGATGAATAGGAATGCTCCAATGTTTTCAGAAGTCCAATTTCTGCCTCCTTTCGCATAGCGGTGAGAAAAAGTGAAAAACAAAATTTCAAAAATGACAGAGAGAATGGACGCATGTGTGTATACTGGACCTAATGTCTGGAGAAATATACCTTAATGGTAAGAGACTCCTAGCTTCTAAATTAGGGGTGAAATGTAAAAATTAACCAAAAACGACCAAAATTTGTGTCTAATCCATAGTTTTTGGGGTCGCTGAGATGAACTGTGACACTCTGGATGCCATTTAAGATAAAGCTCAGTCCTAATTGGCAGCCGGATGAGAACTGGCAAAAAATAGAAAATGCTCAAAAGGACAGAGTTTAAGGATGTATGTGTGTATGTTCTAGCATATCTCTCAAACAAACTTGGTATACACATGACTTACTATATAGAAAACATTACTGTGGAGGTCAGATACACCTAGCCCCCGCTGGTGTTGGGGAATGAGAGGGGCTGACGTGCAAAAATAAGGAAAATTACCAATATTAATGTCCAAATCCATTGTTTATGTGTCGCTTATTCGAACTGTGATGCTGTGGATACTGTTGTAAGTCCACGTTCAGCCTTCATCAAGGCAGGAGCTGAGAAGGGCTTAAAAGTAAATAGTATAAAATGACCGAGATTAGTGTTTACTCGATAATTAAATAATCTAAACTTGAAATCAGATACATCTAAATAACTCTAAAACTACATAATAAGTTGTAAAATCAACATCTCAGAAAGAATTCTATAATCATTCACTTCACACTTAACTAACTGGTAATACAAATATTAAAGGAAAACATTCAAAAACTATCTGGGCAACACTGGCTAGTACAGCTAGTGATAAATAAAAATGTAAACAGACTCTGGGATGAGTTTAAAGCAACTGTTGAATGTGAAAATAGGTTTGTACCTTTAAAGTTGGTAAGGAATTGTAAAGATCCACTATATTATAACAGGGAAGTAAAGAGACTAAGAAGGAGTTACAGGTTGGAAAGAAGCAGAGTTAGAAATGGCTGTGGAAGTAAGGAGAAATTGACGGAACTTACTAGGAAATTGAATCTAGCAAAGAAGTCGGCTAAGACAAGCTGGCAAGCATAATTGGCAGTCATACAAATTTTAGTGAAAAATCAAAGGGTATGTATAGGTACTTTAAGGCAGACATGGGTTCCAAGAAGGACATTCCAGGAATCGTAAATGAACAAGGGGAGTGTGTATGTGAGGATCTTCAAAAGGCAGAAGTATTCAGTCAGCAGTATGTAAAGATTGTTGGTTACAAGGATAATGTCCAGATAGAGGAGGTGACTAATACTAAAGAAGTATTAAAATTTACCTATGATAACAGTAACATTCACAATAAGACAGAAAAGTTAAAAATTAGAAAAGCAGGTGTAATTAATAAGATCTCTGGAGATAAACTAAAGATAATGGGTCGGGATATACTACCATATCTGGAGTGCTTATTTGATTATTGTTTGCATGAAAGAGTTATACCAAATGAATCAAGAGTTGCAATAGTAGCCGCTGTGTATAAAGGAAAGGACAATAGATATAAAGCTGAAAATTACAAGCCTGCCAGTTTGACATGCATTGCATGTAAGCTTTGGGAAAGCATTCTTTCTGATTAATTAGACACGTTTGCAAAATTAATAACTGGTTTGAAGAAGGCAGTTTGTGTTTAGGAAAGCTTATTCTACTGAAGCTCAACTTGTCGGATTCCAGCAAGATATAGCATATATCTCTGATTCAGGGTATCAAATGGCCTGTATCACGATTGACCTATCTAAGGCATTTGATAGGATGCATCATGGTGGACTAGTGACAAAAATTAGTGCAGTTGAACTAGACAAAATTGTGACTGAATGGGTGGCTATATTTCTAGAAAATAGATCTCAGAGAATTAGAGTAGGGGAAGCTTTCTCTGACCCTGTAATAATTAAGAGGGGAATTCCTCATGGCAGTATTATTGGACCTTTTATCTTTTCTTATATATATATATATATATATAAATGATACGAGTAAAGAATTGGAATCAGAGATAAGGCTTTGTGCAGATGATGTTATTCTGTATAGAGTAATAAATCAGTTACAAGATTGTTCGCAAATGCAAAATGACATCAATAATGTTGTGAGATGGACAGTAGGCAATGGTATGATAACATTAATTCGTGTCGCTATTTCTAGTTAGGTGCAGCCCTTGTAAGGCAGACCCTCTGATAAGGGTGGGCGGGCGGCATCTGCCACGTGTAGGTAACTGCGTTTTATTGTGGTGGAGGATAGTGTTACATGTGGTGTGTGAGTTGCAGGGATGTTGCGGACAGCACAAACACCCAGTCCCCGAGCAAAGGGAATTAACCATTTAAGGTTAAAATCTCTGATCCGGCCGAGAATCGAACCCGGGACCTTCTGGACCAAAAGCCTGGGGGTGAATTTTTAAAATGAGTGTATACAAGGTGCGTTCCATAAATAATGTGACCATATTCATAAGAAATCAATTATTGAATATATTCTTACAAATAATAAAAAATCTTCAAAATAGCACCCTCTTGCGTCGATACACTTCTGGAGGCGGTGTTTCCATGCCTGGAAGGCCTTTTCCGGAATGTCCTTTAGAGCCGATGTAACATGCGCCTGGATTCTTTCAATTGTGTCCCAGTGTTTTCCTTTCATGACTCCTTTTAACCTAGGAAACAAGAAAAAGTCTCCGGGAGCCAGGTCAGGACTGTAGGGAGGCTGGGGAATCAATGAGGTGTTGGTCCTGGCCAGGAAGTCGTTGACAATGAAGGTGCTGTGACTCGGCGCGTTGTCGTGATGAACTTTCCACATGTCCTTGTTGTCGCTTCGGCAGCGCGAGACCCTCCTTTTCAGTCACAATGCGGAAAACAGTTGTTTTTGCCATGTTTAGAGTTTGTGCTATCAATTGAAGGCTCAGCCGTCTGCCAGAGTTCAAACAATCGCGCACACACGTCACATTTTCGTCGACTCGTTAGGTTGATGGCCGTCCAATGCGAGATTCGTTGGTGATCTCCTCTCGGCCCTCCATGAACGACTTGTGCCATTGGATGACTTGTGATTTGGACAAGTAATCAGTCCCAAAGGCCTGCTGAAGTAATGGAAACGTTTTGATGGTGGACTTCCCAAGTTTAACGCAAAATTTTATAGCGTACCGTTGCTCTACAGAACGATCCATTGTGCCGTGTTACATGAACTCAAAACGGGCTTGACGGAAACGCACGTCCTGACTCTCCGGCAGCTCGCTGCCGAATGAGACAAAGAGCTTTTGAAGCTAACACCCCCCTTCACCTAGCCCAGCAGGTTAGAACATGCTTTGCTGTACAGTTGCGTCAGAAAAAAATTGGTCGCATTACTTATGGAACGCACGTTGTACATATCTCAAAACTATTAAATTGTACAGATGTAAAAATCGGTATTTAGAATCCCCTTTAAAAATAAAGGAACTTTTTTTTTTTCTTTTGGAAAATCTCAATAAGAGGGGTGAAAAAGGGGTTGAATGCCTTAAATGAGGATACTTATATCTCAGAGACAGAAAAGGCTAGGAAAACAACAGATAGGGAATCTGCCACCTGGGCGACTGCCCCAAATTGCTAACCATTTAGCCATGGAGCCGGACAATGGTATGATGATACACGGGGTTAAAAGTCAGGTTGCGAGTTTCACACATAGGAAAAGTCCTCTCAGTTTTAATTACTGTGTTGATGGGGTGAAAGTTCCTTATGGGGATCACTGTAAGTACCTAAGTGTTCATATAAGAAAAGATCTCCATTGGGGTAATCACATAAATGGGATTGTAAATAAAGGATACAGTTCTTTGCACATGGTTATGAGGGTGTTGAGGGGTTGTAGGAAAAGGGACAGGACATACAAGTCTCTGGTAAGACCCCAAATAGAGTATGGTTTCATTATATAGGACCCTCACCAGGATTACTTGATCCAAGACCTGAAAAATGTCCAAAGAAAAGCAGCTTGATTTGTTCTGGGTGATTTCCGACAAAAGAAGTGCGTTACAAAACTGTTGTAAAGTTTGGGCTGGGAAGACTTGGGAGAGAGAAGACAAGCTGCTCGACTATTGTTTTGAGCTGTCAGTGGAGAGATTGCATGGAAAGACTTTAGTAGACAAATAAGTTTGAGTGGTGTCTTTAAAGTGAAGATAAAGTTGGAATTCAAGAGGACAAATTGGGGCAAATATTCATTTATAGGAAGGGGAGTTAGGGATTGGAATAACTTACCAAGGGAGATCTTCAATAAATTTCCAATTTCTTTGCTATCATTTAAGAAAAGGCCAGGAAAACAACAGATAGGGAATCTGCCACCTGGGCGACTGCCCTAAATGCAGATCGGTCATGATTGATTGACTGGTTATGTACAGACTTTAACATGATCAGCTTAGTATTCTATCTTGTTTCTACATCCTGATACAGAGTATGCTCGACATGATTAACTAAACCTGTATGTTTGAAATAAGGCACAGCTTTCTGTGTATCCTATTCTACGTCTTGCACCTAAGAATTACAAAATACATCTTGGAATGTATGCCGCAAAACTGTATTTAATTTAAACAATTCCCTACTTATGGTGTTAACGTAAAGCCTTCATGAACCATTAAGGCCTGCCTGATATTCGCACTTAGATCTGTTACAAACGTTACCCATTGTAAATCTAGCAGCTGAATTCCTAATGCAGCACACTGAGTGGTAAATTCTTTCTTGGTGTTTTCAAGATACTGAGAGTATTGGGAAAGAGGCAGGTTGAAAGAACTCTTCTTTTTTTTTCCACATGTTTGTAGTTGCAGCACAAGAATAACACTGTGTTGAGTCACGAATATCCGATATTGTAGAGC
Organism: Anabrus simplex; assembly: GCF_040414725.1. Taxonomy (NCBI): domain Eukaryota; kingdom Metazoa; phylum Arthropoda; class Insecta; order Orthoptera; family Tettigoniidae; genus Anabrus; species Anabrus simplex. Next base: position 104,527,151 of record NC_090267.1, on the reverse strand, counting down.
AGAGGTGCTCATCTGTACGCCCGTTGAGGCTAGCCCAGTATGGCCGAGCTGGCCTGACGTAAATGCGGGCAGCTTATGCAGCAAGCATATGTCACAGTGAAGCGAGAGAGCGAACACAGTTTGCAGAGAAGTGGGGGAGCATTGATGTTCAAGTGTGACTACTCAGCGAAGTGTTGTTTTGGGTACATTATTTCAAATAAAACTATAATCGCAACAACAAAAACTGACCTTTTCAAGATATTTCAGTTTGATTTATACTGTGCTTGATATATACAGTCAGTTTTATTTTCTTATATTTATTAATTCAAAGAAAATTTCATGTTATAATATTTGTGATACAATCTACAGAGGGTTCAAGCATACAAGCTAAGATTTACAATTCCTTGGATGGGAATGACAGTATTTCCATTAAAAAAAAAAAAAAATCCTGTTATTCATTAAGTAAAATGTAATATCATTACATAATGCAACAATGATTTTGCACAGTGTTTTACTGTTGTGTGACTTTCACTGTACACTGAATTTCTGAAAATGGTATTTAAAATTTAACAGGCGTCCGGTGATAATAACTGGCCTCTAAAATGGCGAAAGGGAGTTTCATCACGGGTGAGGATATAGATATTTACTATCCAAGATTAAAGTACAACAACAGTGTAAATGTATCTACCAGACAGATGTACAGTATGCCTTCAAATAAATAATCTCACTGATTTTATTCCCAGTAAGCATGATTGGATTGTTGGTGAGTTTATCAGATAATTTAAACCCAGATAACCACAAGCCACAGCTTATCCACCTTAACTCCATATTAGATTAGAACTGTTTCTAAAGCAGATCTTAAAATGTAACAGTAAAAATTGTAATTCATTACATACATTACAAAAATATTTGAGGTTGTAGTCCTAACTCTTTATTGTATCCGGTGAGAATAAAATGAACTGTAAGGAACATAAATAATTTCTTTCTTATGTAAATTAAAATGACATGGATTTCTGCCCTCTTTCTTTCATTATTTTCTGGCTCCATTTCAAACTCGCGTATCACAGCAGTGATAGAGAGTAACTTGGAGAACTCGGCCCAACCTTAATGGCCTGTGACATAGCCACAACGTTGCTGTGGTTGATTAGCATATGCTCATTGCCTGCCATCCTGTCCACTTACTTTGTTGGGCGCCCACAGGACGGAATGCCCAGCATGAGTACCTCTGTTGTAGAGCAACGAATATCACTGGCCATTTCATGACTTCACTGGGAACAGTCGTCCGGTGTGGAAGCACCTCAGACCCATTTAGTTTACTAAAGTCATTTCCTACATCCCTTAATTCTTGTTCTACCATTTGAAACCCTGTACCTGACTTAGCATTGAAAGGGCATAGGTTTACAGGACACATTTTAACGCATGCCTCTGTTATTTTATGGTGTATAGAGATAGGAATAACTTGACTGCATGAAACACTCATCTGACTTGAAGGAGAACGAGTGCAGTTATGCCCTGATAATCTGCTGGTATTTGAGCTTCTTAAGAGGCTCTGTCCTATTCTGCACTATGCAAGTTATGTTTTCTGTCTGTTGCCATTAAATAACATAAGGTCATTCCCATACTTCACCCTTCCCAGCACTATTTTTATTTAAGGCTTTCAATTTTTTTTAATATTTTTTTTTTTCTTTTTCATCTCAACTTCACTTAGAAGTCTCTGTTCAGCGAGCATCTAATTGCACTGAACTGAAGACAGGTTCTGGATTTGTCACTAATATGGCCCCAAGATCTTTGAGCTCATCAGGACTTGACCTCGTGAACTACTGGGCTTGCTCACTAGGAAGCTTGCTCCGGCAACACGATCACATTGTCTTTAGCTTGGTGCCTGGAGATGTAGGCAATTTCCTTGGCTTGAGCTGGGCTTGTTCCCTTCTCTAATGCCATTGTTATCTTCTACAACCAAGTATGAGGTTCAGATTCGCTAGTGATGCTGGACAGTTTCTTGAACAGTTCTCATATTTTGTTCTGATTGTGATGTTCTCTATATCTACACTCGCACACACACTTTGTATTTATTATAATGACTTGTCTGCTCTACAGTTCAGTTATACTTTCTGTCTGCAGACCTTTTACTTTATTTATCTATTTATTTATTTATTTTATTTTATTTTATTTATTTTGGCTTCTTTCATGTGGCGAAGTTAGGGCACCCGGCCCCCGACTCTTTCTTACACTCAACCACAGCCCGTTTTACTTCAGATCTTTCTGTTCTTTGATCAGTCAAAGTGTGGAAAGTGATAACCATGGTTGTTTTGCTTTTTGCAATTGCTTTTCTGACTGTGAAAAAGAATGGGAAACTGACCCTTTGATTTTTTCCATGTTTGGGATACTGATGTAACACTGTGTGCTTGGGGTTGAGTAGCTCAGACTGTAGGTCACTGGCCTTCTGAGCACAAGTTGGCAGGTTCGTTCCTTCCTGAGTCCGGTGATCGGTTGACATAGAAAGGTGCATAAAACTATTCTGTGGCAGTTCCTTCATTTACAGAAAGTCATATCTTAATACTTTGTGTGACTTCTTATGTTCTTTAAAAACAGCAAAGAGATGTTTTGATATGTATTGTACCAATTATTTGCAAATATTATCAATCTCTCTGTACAAATGGCCCATAAATTTTCAATCGGTTTGATATTGGGTGAGTTGCTTGTCTAAGTACATTCCCTTGCGACTTGTTTATGTGCTAACAAGTGAGGCTTATTAAGTGAAATAGTTACGTCCAAAGCTTTTGTTCATAGCCACCCCAGCATATATGGACCTCGTAAATGAACTTCTGCTCAAGAAGGGCAACATATGGGAGGAGTTCTACCTAACTGACGCAGTGATTAACCAGGAGTGGACCCAGGGAGGTTATGGACTAACAAGGAGAGGCCACACGCTACGTCCAACTGATTTCACTGAGCTTCAATGCACCCGTTGGGGGACACTCAACATTAACTCGTCTATGAGGGTTTAGGTCAATACGCTTTCATTTTCGAAAAAATTGATGTCAAATGTCATGATGCAGGATCTGCTTTGGATTAAATGGAAGTGATAGAACAGTAAAAGGTGAACAAATTTTACGTAAACATGCCAGGTCCACAATCTAATAATTTCCAAAAAATTGATGGATCCCAAAATCCTATGCAACGCATACTTGAAGAGTTACACTGCAGTCAACTTGAGTGGTGTGGGTGGTCACCTGACTTGTCTGTGATCTCGACGATGCGAGTTCAAGTCTCATAGCAGCTATATTTTTTGTACAAAGTAAATTATTATTTGAGGGAATGTGAAGATAAAAAAATGCAAATAGTAATATTATGCAAATTGCAATACACTTTATTTTATACCTGAAATTAATACAGGTCTAAATGTTCTCACAGTTACTGCTGGATCTCTCTCTCTCTCTTTCTCTCGTGAATAGGAAATGGCCAGGGAGATAGTTACTCGTTAGTTCGTTGTAAGTCATTGAGCTACTTAACAGCTGATATGTTACTTAACTGTACTTTGTAACTGCTGTATGTCACACATGGAATGATTCACTCACCGTAGCTCACTATTGTGATCAGTGATCAGTCATTAAACACGTATTGCACAAATAGACCTATCCCTATTTTACAAGGCTTTTCTAGCGTGCTTGATTTGCAGCCTGTGTGAAACAAGGGAATGAGCAACAGGAAGTAATGGATCAGGAGTGAAATGTGGTCAAGTCTGATCTTGCTGAAGAGGTTCCTCATCTCTGCATGTGTAGCAATAAAGCACATTTTCATTCCTCGTCGCTCAGGTGTTTCCTTGGGATATGCCATGGTCTCTGTTGGCCAGCTGGAGTGATCCATAGATAGCCACCATAATCTGTTGTGGTTCCTGTCCTCTGGAAATTATGTCTGCTGGATTGTCAAGTAATCCAACATGTCTCCAAGCTTTCCGAATTGTTAGTTGCTGGATCTCCGAAACCTTATTGGCAACATAGGTTTTCCAAGATAAAGAACACCCAGCAAACCAGGCTAGAACGATGGGGAATCAGTCCAGTAATATTGCTAGCTGATTTTGAGATTGAGAGCCATGTGAATCTTGTCCATTAATTGACTTAAAAGGAGAGCACCATTCAACTCAAGTCTTGGGAGTGACACGTGGTTCAAAGGAGCAACCCTCAATTTGGAAGATAGTAAATGCACTGAGCTGTTTCCACTTGGGGTTCTGCAACAAAAGCAAACACAGGCACCTTAGGCTCTTTTTAGGGTATCAGAAAATCTGTGTAATTCTATGCTGGTACTTACGTATATCAGACGATACCTGGAAGAAGATAGATGAGAGAAGAGATATCAAAACAAAGCTAAATCATTGCAAAGATGAAACAAAGAAAAGAAGCTTAATAGAACAGTTCAGTGAACTGAAGCGACAAACAAAGAAAGCAGCAAGAAATGATAGAAGTAATCAGATAAATAGTCTAGCAGAGTTGTCACAGGAGGCGATAAGAAAACGGTACAAATGCTCTTCAGAAATGGGGGAAATTTAGCTCCAAACGATAAAATATTTCATAAGAATAATCCATTAGAAATAGTCAACACATTTAAATACTTAGGCATTACTCTTCAAACAACAATCAAATCCTTCAGAATCCATATAAAAGATAGATCAACAACAGTAATAAAAGGTATTCATGATATACAAAACTTACAACAGCTCTCACTAGAAACTGCCACGAAGCTTTTTTTTATGCCAAAATTGTACCCAGCCTAACATATGGCATCGAAATCATATGGCCCAAATTATCCCCCCCTGATCTTGCTACAGTGGAAAAAGTGAAAGCTCAGTTTTTGAAAGCTGTTTTAGGCCTACCAAAATATACCCTTTCAAGAGTCTCGTACAAACTTACTAGAGAAACATTCTACATAGAAGATTTAAGGATAAGTCACGGTTTGTTGATTAGTTTCTCTTGCGATCCGTAAGAAATGTAAAGTTTGTTTTCTTTCTTGAAAGCATTTTGAATCAAACCATATTTTGGATTTCCTCTCTTTAAATGGAATAACTGCATCTGGAATTATATTTTTCAGTGTCTTAGCTGCTGCGTCTAGTTCATTATTTCCCAAGTGATGTTCAATAGTACTCACTTGATCCAAGGCTGCATCAAGCTTTGTTTCATCTAGTTTTCTTGTGCCAGAGTGATGTGGCTGGGTAGTTTCTTTTGCAGAAGATAAGATTCCCACTTTTATTGATACTGGACAGTGTTTTCTGAACGGGCTAATTGATTTGAGAGTACTTAAGTTGTAATCTAAGATTTTCATCCGTTGACCTCCGTAAAATATAAGGTCTATTGTACTGCATCCGTTTGATGCGAAATAGGTTTTATCTTCCGGGTTATTGATTAGCTTGAAACCTTCTTCATCCATTGTCTGCAAAATAATCTCTTTTCTCTGATTCTGAATATCTATTCTGCAGTTGAAATCACCAGCTATTATTATATTTCTTGATGTATCAATTTTTGTTGTTATTTCCGTTATAGTTTCTATAACGTCTTCTATAGAAGTATTGGGTGGCAGGTATAGGCCAGCTATTGTAATCAGATCCAAACTTATTATTATAATATTTTCATCATTGAATACTTTTTGAATTTTTCCGAAATGTGGTTTGTAATAGCCGGAGACACCACCTGACGGTCTGCCTAATTTTCTTTGCTTTGCAAGTGCATGCGATGCATAGAATCCTCGAAGTCCCATGTCGTCTGTTAAGGAGGTTTCCGTAAAAATTAGTATATCTTGTCTTGTTAATGAATCGTCAGGTATAAATTTGAGATTTTTTAGACCTTCGACATTCCACAAAAGTAGATTAAAAATCAAAGCGTGCCCCTGTTGAGCGTCGAAATCTATACATCCTCACAAGGACACCTCTGGGCCAGAATTCCACCTTTTCCACTTTTTCAAGATCTGTAAATCATATTCCTACGCGGAATGCCTTATGGTAACCTTTCGTTGGCAAGTCTTCACATTCAGTTACAGTGGTAATTCCTTGTTTGTGCAAATGCCGTTCTATTTTCTCTTTAGTGGTATCATGATGTACCTTGCCGACGTAGAGCCAAGCATGTTTAGCTTCAGCCTGAAGTTAGATAGATAGATAGATAAGAAATGGGTGAGCCCTGTTTTCGCAGAGCTCCACACGTAGGTCTATGAAGACCCTTTGTGCCCCTTAAACGGGTTTGCCTAGTCCAGCCCTAGTGCTCCTATAAAGGATACCAGTGTCCGGATTTTGGCGTTCCTGATGTCCTCCAGGCTCACAAAATGTGAGCCCAGGAATCGATGTCTAGTGCTTGCAAAAGCCTCGCACTGACATAACACATGCGCGGAGGTCTCCTCCTCCTTACCGCATCTTCTACACATCGGATCCTGGGTGATTTTCATGATGTGTAGGTGTCTCTGTAAGGTATTGTGGCCTGTTAACAGTCCAACTACCATTCTCATTCTGGTCCTATTCAAATTCATTAGGACCTTTTTATAGCTTTGACTAGGCCCTTTGATAAGTTCACGTGCCTGTCTTGCTATGGTTAACCTCTTCCAAATATCTAGGTGAGACTGGTTTATCCATTGGGATATTGCCAGTCTCACACTTCGGAGTGACACTCCCAGGAAAGGCTCTGGTCCTATGAAGGAACCCATTGAGCCCTGTTTCGCTAGTTTGTCAGCTTCTTCATTTCCACTGATACCTGTGTGCCCAGGAACCCATAATAGGGTAACTGAGCTAAGCTCACACAGCTGATCTAACATCCTTTGGCATTCCCATACCAGTTTTGATGTTGTTTTAACTGCACATAGTGCTTTTAGCGCTGCCTGGCTATCACTACAAATAGTGATATGTCTTCTATATCCAGGCATATTCCATATATTTACAGCACAGGCTAGTATTGCGTATACTTCAGCCTGGAAAACAGTAGCATATTTACCCATAGGAAGGGAGAGCCTTGTCTTAGGCCCCCAGACCCCGGCGCCTGTGCCCGTCTCCGTCCGCGAGCCGTCCGTGTACCACGTACAGCCCCCAGACTTAAGATGGGCCCCAGCGTCCGCGGCCCACTCCTCCCTTGTGGGTATCACCACTGTAAATTTATATTTCAAATTAAAGCTAGGCTTCATCAGATCCCCGATCATCATTGTCATAGGGCAAGTCTGGTGAAGCCTGGTAAGAATAGAGGAATGACCTCTATTCGGGTTTTTGAAGGACCATCCTCCGAGTGACCAAAGGCGATAGGCACTCATTCCCGCTATTACTTTAACATATAAATGTAATGGGGGAAAGCCTAGGATGGCCTCCATTGCACATAATGGTGTAGTATCCAGTGCCCCTGTTATTCCTAGACACGCAAGTCTTTGGACACTGTTTAACTTGGTACTCACAGTTTTGCTCTCTGAGCCTGGCCACCAAACTATAGATGCATAGGTGATCGTGGGCCGTACAATGGAGATATAGAGCCACTGGACCACCTTAGGTCTTAGGCCCCAAGTCTTCCCGACGGCCCTGCGACAGGCCCACATAATTTTGCGAGCCTTATCCACCTTATGATCTATGTGTTTCTTCCAACTCAGTCTTGCCTCAAGGATTACCCCTAGGTACTTAACCGAAGTTGTCTTAACTAATTTTTTCCCAAATAGGAAAGGCTCTGACAGTCCGTCTAGCCTCCTCCTCTTGGTAAATACCACAAGCTCCGTCTTATCGGGATTAACCGACAAGTCTGTCTCATGGCACCATCTTTCCACCCTTCGTAGAGAGCCCTGTACGAGTTCAGAAACCGTACTGGGGAAGTTTCCTACCGCCATCAGGCTTATGTCGTCTGCATAGCCTTGGGCGTAGATTCCTCCAACATTTAACCTGGTAAGTAGTTCATCCACTACCAGACACCATAATGTTGGTGATAATACTCCTCCCTGTGGACACCCCCTGTCTATATTAGCTCTCAACATTACAGCGTTGAGGGTAAACAGAACTTGACGGCCCTGCAGTGAGGCCATAATCCATTTTATGAGCATGCTGTTCACTCCTCTTCTCTCTAGACTACGTTCTATGGAGCCCAAAGATGTATAGTTGAAGGCCCCTTCTATATCTAGGAATACAACCATGGCAAGTTGTTGTTGATCCAAGGCACTCTCCAGCCTAGAAACCAGCTGGTGCAGTGCCGTCTCAACCGACTTCCCTGGTTGATATGCATGTTGGTGGGAATGCAGGGGAAAGTCTCTTAATACTTTCTCCCTGATATGTCTATCCACCAGTCTTTCCAAAGTCTTAAGTAGAAAAGACGTTAGACTAATGGGTCTATAATCCTTAGGTCTGGTATATGAAGACCTTCCGGGTTTAGGTATAAATACCACCTTCGCCTGACGCCACAAGGAGTACACGTACCCCATAGTGAGACAGGCTCTAAAAATTCTAACCAGGTATGGTATAAGGACCTCTCCTGCCTCCTGAAGAAGCGCCGGGAAGATTCCGTCCACACCTGGGCTTTTATAAGGGGCAAAGGATTCTAATGCCCACTTAACCCTTCTTGGGGTGACAATCTCTGCGGCTTCCCTCCAGCCACTTTTATCGGGTCTGAAGGATCCGCTCGATTCTACCTCACAATTCGTGATTACCGAACCTGGAAAGTGGGCATCAAGCAATAAGCTCAGGGTCTCCCCCTCTGTGGATGTGTATCCACCAGAAGGAGTCTCCAGTGAGCCCAGCCTTGCCTTTTTATCCAAGGTTAAAATTTTATGAAGCCTTGCCGCTTCATGTTGACTTTCAATGGAGTCACAAAATTGTCTCCAAGATTTCCTAGAAGCCTTTTTGACTTCTGACTTGTACCTTCTTTGTGATTCTTTGTAAGAATCTAGGCTTTCTTGATCCTGAAGTTCCCTGTATTTATTCCAGAGCCTTCGTGTATTTCTCCTCAGGTGTTCAAGATAACTATTCCACTTGAAGCTTCCTGTTACTCTCTTTGCCTTAACAATAGGGCAGTTTAATTCATAAGAGGTAACCAGTGTCCGTGTGAGAAAACTCACACTGAGCTCCAGCTCCTCTTTGTTTTTAATTATGTTTGAGGGTCCTCCCTCCAGTCCCCTTCTCGCGTCCTCCCTAAAAGATATCCAATCGGTTCTTCTAGGGTTTCTGTAAGACGGGATCTCGATGGATCCCTCTATATAGAACACAATGTGTCTATGATCTGACAAGGAAGGCTCCAAAGAGACCTTCCAGTCTTTAAATTCCTGCATGATTCCCATGGAACCCGGGGTAAGATCTATGATCCCTTCGCTCCTATTATTAATGAAGGTAGGGGTATCACCAATATTCATGATCTCAAGATCAGTTGTACATAGAAATTCTATGAAGTGCTCTCCCCTTTGGTTTGTATTTTTGCTTCCCCAAATGCTATGATGAGCATTGGCATCGCATCCTACTATGAGGTTTAATCCTTGTTTCCTACAGTATATCACCAGTCTCTTGAACTCCTCCGGCGGGGGTGGAGATTCAGAGTCTCCTGGGAAATATGCAGAACAGACAACTAAGTCTCTTGGCTGTCCGCCCTCTTCATATCTCATTAGGACTGCTACCAGGTCTCTACTAATGAAACCCGGTATAGCCCAAGCGTTATGATCCTTAACTAGTATACAAGCTCTAGGCTTCTCCTCTGCTATTCCACTGAATAGAGTGAAACCTGCACATTTTAGTCCCATGATATGTCCCTGTCGAAGCCAGGGTTCTTGTATCAGGGCGACCGAAAACCCACCTTTCTGGATACTTCTATTAAGTACCCTAGAGGCCGCTATACAATGTTGTATATTTGCTTGTATGAAAGTAATCATTCTTTACTTTCATAGAATACTTTACCTTATGCGGTCTCCGGAACTTGCAGCTCCGTCTCCCGCGATGGATCCTGGGGCTTGGCTGGCCCTGGTTCCTGTCCGGGCTCCAGCTCTTCGCCCCTGCTGGTCTCGGTTTTATCTGTGGTGGGGTTGGTCCTCTGCTTGTCACGCTTGCCCTCCACCAAGGTGAAGGTAGCCACGTGCACCCCGCAGAAGATCTTCTTCCCCACCACTTTCTCCACATCCCTGGAGTCCATGCTGACCACAAGGCGGACACCTCTCTTCTCCTCCTTGCGGTCGTAGACCCTCCAGCTGGTGGGATTTAAGCCATGGTTCTGGCGTGCCATTCTTCCCAAAAGGACATTATTGTCCTTTGGTTGTCCTGGTATCCAGACCATGACTCTCTTGTAGGAAAGGAGTTTGTCCATGCCCACAATTGTGAGCCTGGCTCCTTCCCACGGTTGTATACCTGCAACAAGACTAGAAAGCCATGCTACAGTTTCGTTGTTCTCTGCTATGATGACGGCCGCACCCCTCGACAGATAGCAGTCCAGGAACTGAGGCTTAATAGGCCCCTGCTCCGGAAGCCCATCTATCAGATTGGCGATAGCCTCTTCCACAGCTTCCACCTGTTTCTCGGATAGCTGCTGGTCAGGATATCCCACAGGTACTATGGCCATCCTGATCCCAGCTCTGGCTATCCTAGCGTACTCCACCTTGGGTCTCTTGCGGGTCTGCCGATCTTCTTCTGGGGTTGCCCCCGACAGAAGTCGTTTCCCCGCTGGCATCATAGTGGGTGAGGTCCTCTGTGCCCTAGAAGCAGAGCCCTTTTCAGGGTCCCGCCTCTTGTGCCCATTGGATCCCTCCACTGTTGACGCTGTTGTGATAGCAGAAGTCCCCTCAGCCCCAGGAGTCAGGCCCTCTCTGGCCTGCTCCCGGGCCTTTAAGGCCTTCTTATATCTCCTTTTTTCAGCGCCAGAGCGCTGTTTCTTCTTCTTCTTCTTCTGGACCTGTAGATTGCCCACCTCTTGAGTGAGCCCTCTAACTGTCGAAGATGAACTATCCGAGGGTATCTCCGAAGAGTCCCCTTCGGTCGTTGTTGTAGTGTTTCTCTCGGAGGCCCCAGAAGGGCTCTCCGGTTTATGGATGGCTACCGTATTCATACAAATCCCACGAGTAGCTAGGGAAATATATGTCCGCCCAGGCAGAGCCCCGCATACCTGGGTAAGGCTACTTACTTCGAGAGGGCGCCAAGTATCTCGAAGGCTCCGTCTAAGACACATCTCCCATGTGCCATGCACCCCATCGGCACGGGTCGCGTTACACCTTAGGGTTGGGCGGTGCTTTAGCTTCCTCCTCCTTGTATGCCGAACGGTTACCCAATAGGGCTCCATTCGGCATCGCAAGAAAGGAGCTACTAGTCCCCCTCACCACGAAGAGGATCTTCAATTGAAGAGGGTAACCAAGGTTAGCCCCCTACAATTGTAGAAGCACACACGAGGGGGCAGCCTGAAGTTCCCCTTCGGTTGATTGCATTGTGTCTATTGTTGCCTTGGGGTATCGTGGGATCTCATTTCTTCTCAATGCTTCTGTATAGTATCTTCCTTCTCCCGTTTTTATGTTTAAATCTTGATGTGCAGATGTAGTAGTATCTTGTTTAGAGTTCTGAAGGACATGATTTTGTGTGGCGTTAGTTATTTGTTGGATAGGAATTGTAGGTGCTGGCCTTTTAGGACCTTCATTTATAACTGTTGATTTCTGTTTTTGATTTAGAAGTTTTTCAACTGTCTTTTCAATTATTGTAGTCATGTCTATAGAAAGAAAGGACAATGTTTTCTATTTTTTCATTCATTTGATTGAGCAAATTGTTTTTCTCTTTAAAATCTAAAAGTTCTGCTTTGCAGATGTCACAAAGCCAAGTGAGTTTACACTTTGCTCTTTTCATAATTTCAAATTCTCCGTTTGTGAGTTTCGCACAATCTTTGTGACACCATTTGTTACAAGGGCCTTAACACTGAATAGCATTACATTGAGATTTGAATATTTTATTCCAAGCACCACAATTTGATTCGTTTTTGTTTGTTGAGATTGGTTCATTGTCCGAATTGGCCGGCATGACACTTGGAATTTAAAGATAAGAAAGATGTATGAACTATTTATTCTTAGGTTGTTAGATATTGAAATGCACTACCCTACCCGAATCAGTCGATGTGTATATTCTAGTTAAGCTGTTATTCTGTATTGTTAAATTTCTATACGTCAGCAAGAACCAATGAGATAAGTGTTCATTGGAAGAAGATTGAGCTGTTATTCACTAGTAAAAAATTCCCTGACCAAAATGGCATCTCCCAGCGGGGCAAGCAGTGATTAAATTTTCCTTCACAATTCACTCCTTTCTTGCTATACGCTATGGACAACACAATTTGTTGAGAAGGGACATTTTTTAGATATATATCATTCACTGTATGGATTATGTGAAACCTCAGGCACTGTTTAATCGTTGCGAACGTACCACCTAGAATTACGCTCGTCCGCCACCTGTCACTTTTTTTTTTCCCTTAGAGGAGACTCAAAACAGCTCTACAACATTACAAAATAGCTGTCTCAAAAGAAATTCTATCAGTGCAGACCAATAAAATCCAAGGAAGGTAAGAAGCTTATGAATAGTGATGAACAAATGAGAAGATGGAAAGACCATTTCAGAGAAGTGCTAAACAAAGTCATGTTACAGGAGGATCAAGGAGAGGAAGCCTATTGAGAGGTTCTGGAGTTGAGAGTGAATATCAACCTTCCAATGAAGAGCAAGATCATAAAGTTACTGAAAATCTGCAAGGCAGGCAAAGCACCTGGCGTGGATAATATTGTGACTGAAGTGTTGAATGTAGACTACGAGTTGACAGCTGAGATGCTTTTGCCATTGTTTGAAGACATATGGAAGTTGGAGACACTCCCAGAGGATTGGAAGAAGGGCATTTTGATAAAACTACCAAAGAAGGGGGATCTGACTTGTTGCACCAACTGGCGAGGAATTACACTATTGTCTATAACAAGTAAAGTTTTTTCGAGAATCATACTGAACCGATTGAGTGAACCGTTGGGGGCTAAGATCCGGAAAGAGCAGAGAGGTTTTAGAGAACATCGATCCTGTATAGACCATATAAATAGCTTACGAATTATATGGAATATCATTCACTGTACTTGGCATTCGTTGACTTTGAAAGAGCTTTTGATAGTGTACAGCGCCAAGCAATCTGGAGAGCGATGCAGGGGTACGGGGTTCCAACAGAAATCATCAACATGGTAAAAATGTTATACAGAGGTTACACCTGCCAAGTGGAACATGATGGAGACCTTTCAGAGTCCTGTCAGATAGAGTCGGGAGTACAGCAAGGGTGCCTGCTCTCACCTTTGCTGTTCTTGTTGACATTAGATCAGGTCATGAGAAAAGTGGTTGAAGGGAAGCCAAGGAGAATACAATGGGGGATGACGGATCGTCTGGAAGATTTGGACTTTGCGGATGATATATGTCTATTATCTCACTCATTTAGACATATGACTGAGAAAATGAAAGACCTCAAAACGGAAGCACAAAAGGTGGGACTCAAAATTAACATTGCCAAGATAAAGGAGCTAAGGATTAATGCCAGAAACACAAACCCACTGGTACTAGAGAACAAGATAGAGCGAGTTGACAACTTCTGTTACCTAGGAAGTATTATTTCTAGAAGTGGAGGGGCAAATGAACATGACCAAAATAGGGTAAACAAGGTCAAAGGTGCCTTTGCCCAGGTCTGGCTGGTGTGGAAGTCCAGAGAATTTAGAACAAATACTAAACTGAGGATCTTTGAGACAGATGTGAAATCAGTGTTCTTCTACGGGTGTGACACGTGGAAGATGACTGGAGAGATCAAAACAAATCAAAATCTCTTTATTTGCAAATGAGGTGTCTACCTCCGTGGCAAATGGTACACTAAATACATTATTGTCAAGCACTAAATTTTAAATTAACAAGAGAAGAAAATTTTCCTAGAATACATTATTATTCAATTTATGCTAACAATTTTTTCTATTAAACACACAGCTCATCCTTAATAAATTTATATTTTTTACAAAATTCTACTTATAATATCTCCTGTACTTACAAACATAGTTAACTCATATACAGCATGTCGAATTACTTCAAATAATACTACGCAACTGGTATAAGATTAAAATTTACATTGCATTTATTTATTTATTTACCCATTTTGGAACCTAAGTAGCATAACGACCTGCTGCGTCTTAACCAGAGCCCCTAGAATACATTATTATTCAATTTATGCTAACAATTTTTTCTATTAAACACACAGCTCATCCTTAATAAATTTATATTTTTTACAAAATTCTACTTATAATATCTCCTGTACTTACAAACATAGTTAACTCATATACAGCATGTCGAATTACTTCAAATAATACTACGCAACTGGTATAAGATTAAAATTTACATTGCATTTATTTATTTATTTACCCATTTTGGAACCTAAGTAGCATAACGACCTGCTGCGTCTTAACCAGAGCCCCTAGAATACATTATTATTCAATTTATGCTAACAATTTTTTCTATTAAACACACAGCTCATCCTTAATAAATTTATATTTTTTACAAAATTCTACTTATAATATCTCCTGTACTTACAAACATAGTTAACTCATATACAGCATGTCGAATTACTTCAAATAATACTACGCAACTGGTATAAGATTAAAATTTACATTGCATTTATTTATTTATTTACCCATTTTGGAACCTAAGTAGCATAACGACCTGCTGCGTCTTAACCAGAGCCCCTTTTGCCACCACTTTTCAGAGTTCCTGAAGGGCCTTCACAGCTACCGTAGCGATCCCAGGGCCGTCGAAGTCCCCACTGTACTTCACCCCTACAGGCAGTCCCCTACTTTGGATGTTCAAACTCCTTAGACTGGGGGATGGAATTAATTTATTTTTATTTACAATAACCTGCACTGGTCAAATGTCCTCTAACATTTCATTCATTTTCTCTGTTGCTGTTTATTCTCTTCTTGAATATCTGTACAGATTTTGGAAAGGTCCAGACTTTCATTAATAGATGGTTAAGAACCATCCTAGGAGTGCAATGGCCAGATATTATATCAAGTCAGGAATTGTGGGAGCATACCCAACAACGCAAGGCAGAAATCCATATAAAAGAATGGAAATGAATAGGTCATACACACTGAGTAAAAGTCCTGACAGCATTCCAAAACAGGCTGTTGAATGGAATCCACAAGGGGCTAGAAGAAGGAGGAGACTAAGAATAACATGGCAGTGGAAGAGGAGGCAGTGTCAATTGAGAATTCCTGGAAGAATATCAAAACTGTGGCAGCAAATAGTCAGATGGAGAGCGCTTGTATGTGGCCTATGCTTCTCCCAGGAGTAATAGGAATTAAGTCAGACTCGTGTAATCTGCTGTTATCCTCCGTGGTAAAGAAATTTTGTTCAGTTCAAGGAATTGTTTGTGAATTTCCTTCCATTGTGTCTGAAGTTCTAGAGGCAATAACTCATCTCAGTTTAGGTGTAGTTGCTTAACAACTATTCAGATGCCGAAGGTATTTGTGTTTACTGTTAAGTGCCAACTGAAGTAAACATCAAATGATTAAATTTGGTGATACTGCGGTGCCATAGGTTACAGTAGTCAAGTGACAGATTTTTAATTGTTGGCTGGGACAACTGCGCCACACTATCCTTTGGAGATCTCTGTCTAACTCGTTTACCTGGATCTGTCTATACATTTTCTCAATGTCAGCAGTCAGTGCATACTTGTGTGTACGGAAGCGAAGCACTGTTGGAAATAAATCCTGCTGAACTGTTGATCTGGTCATCATTAAGTCGTTTAGCGAGAATGAAGAAGTGGTTTTAGTAGAAGCAATATAGACCACTCTGGCTTTGGTACTTCTGCTTGTGTCCTTAACTAGTGCATGGTGAAGCATATAGTAACATGACTGAAACTTGTTGATCAGACTGATGAGTTCCATGTGTCCTAGTTGCAAATACTCATCCATGAATGCGACATACTAATTCTTGAGATCAGGTTGTCGCTGCAATCTTCTTACCATAAACCCAAAATACTGCTTAGCATTGGTGAGGAAATCTCCTAGTTCCCAAACTTCCTTAGGTAGGGGCAATCTTACTATAAATCTTGTCTTGTCACAGGTGAAGGTTTTTAAGAAGTGATCTTCACACAGGCTCTCTTCCTTGGAATGTTGACATGTCGTCAGTTCCTCTTGTGACCGTAAGCGTTCCATCTAGGCATGCAAGTGTTCAGTTATTGTGAAGGGGGAGGTCGTTGCCTCCTGTTGATCAATGGAGTGCTATTTGCTTTACGGCGCACTGACACAGATAGGTCTTATGGCGACGATGGGATAGGAAAGGCCTAGGAATGGGAAGGAAGCGGCCATGGCCTTAATTAAGGTACAGCCCCAGCATTTGCCTGGTGTGATAATGGGAAACCACGGAAAACCATCTTCAGGGTTGCCGACAGTGGGTTTCAAACTCACTATCTCCCGGGTGTAAGCTTACAGCTGTCCGCCCCTTCACCGCATGGCCGACTCGCCCAGTGATCAATGGAATGAGCGGGGATACATCCTGACAGTATCCAGCCGAGTTGCGCGTGCTGCAGTATTGGATAGCCTTCTTTGGAACATTGGTTAGGCTTCAGAATTGCAAAAAGATACTGTAGCACCCAACAAGAAGTCTATCGTAGGTTGGTGAAAATTTGGATCAGCAAGATGAATGTTAGTGGGTAGTTGACGGTTTTTTGGATAAAAAATGATATCTTCTTAGAACTGCACAACAGTTATTATGGAAAGAAATTAATATATAGGTAAAACTAAAGGATTCTTTTCTGACAGTTTGTTTACTGCAGTTAAAAAGGACCCTACTCAAAAAATCCAGTGGCTACTTAAGCAAACTTTAAAGAATACTTTGTTCCTTTTAAGTAATCAAGAAAAAACAAAATTAACTAGTATGAACCCAAGCCTTCCTACCTCTAAAGCCCTTCCTAAGATACACAAGCCCGGCATCCCCATCCACCCGATTATCAATTATAGACCAAGCGCTCTATATTAGACATCTCAGTTCATTCAAAACTTTCTAAGAAGATATCATTTTTTATCTGAAAAATCTGTTAAAATACTACAGAATTGATTGAGAATCTAAATAAGTTTTATATCTAACCTAATCATTCCCTTCACTCGTTTGACATCGTAAATATGTATCCTAGTATTCAAACCTCTAAATTATACCCTATCATAGAAAGCAATTTAAGTAAATACAGCCACCTAAGTGCTTTAGAAATACAAGATTTTATGTCTATCCTGAAATAAGTTTTAAATAATAACTATTTCACTTTCGACGGTATTATCTATCAGCAAGAAGGTTTGGCCATGGGATCGCCGGCCTCAGGTATCCTAGCCAAAATATTTTTACATTTTTTGGAACATACTAAGATTGATAACAATAATAACTACAACAATATTCTTTTTTGGGCTAGATATGTGGATGATACTTTAGTAATCTTAGATTAGAGCACAACACTTTACAACAGAAAATATTTTTAAAATCCAGTCATCTGTTAGATGAAGCAAAGTCTATACATGTTTCCGCCTAATCTCAAGGCCATCTTCAGGAGTAAAAAAGTGATTACATAATATACAAACAAATTAAAAATCGTAATGGTATGAAGTGACAGTGATCATGATTAGTGAGTTAAAAACACATTGAGGTACAAAGTCCTCTCGTCTAATAGATCTTGCTGACTGTTAAAATGAAAACACTGTGCTGAGGAGTGTAGTGATACCGTCAATACTACGAATAAAACGTGTATAACATCTGTAATGAGAAAAAAAGAAATATATGAATGGATGAAAAACAAAAACAAGTTGAAAATGATGTATGAAAAGAAAACTCATATGACTTACTTGTAACTAAAAGTTGTCGTCTCGAATGGAGATGACCTTATCTGTCTCAAGTCACATTGACAACTAAGCCTGTGTGTGGCTTATTGTATATCTGTGTCGATGTGGTTGGGAGGGGCAAGGAGGGAGGGACGTTGTGATTCGCGGAAGGGGGGTGTTGATGGAAGGGCGGGTCTTGTTCTAGAATGTCGGTAGTGAAACTCTTTTATTAATGAACTGTTCGCAGATGAGCGGGACAAAGGTTTCCAGTAAAATATTTTTCTTTTTGTTGATTTCATTCAAGTTATAGATGGAATTCTTATATTGGTCGATATCTGTATACAGGGTGTTAGGTGTATACGTGCAGATATTAAGGTAGTCGGCAAAGAAAAAGACATCTCACAATATATGCTATGTACTTTTTATCTTGTCCTATTAGTTTGCCCATAACTGAGCCAAATATTTCAGGACCTAAAATGTTTTGAACGGCCGTAGCAGGATATGCCGGTTACGTCATTCTGTCCACGCGTAGTGGAAGTACAGTAGCAGAGTCTAGGGCTTGTTAAACCTGTTTCTTATCGCAGGCCAACACATGTTGTGTGCACTTCCCCGAAAGGCATGGCAAGTAGGAGAGGATGACTCACGTGCCAGGCCACTTGCTGTACTCGAAAACCGGTCTAGGGTACTCTGTGTGACATGTACACAGGATCCTTACAGTGACCTGGAAGATACGCATCAGCACATACGTGCGAATAAAGTATTGTGTAGTTGTGTGTGATTTATAAGACGTCAATGGCATTACTCAGTGATCCAAGCTGACAAAATGAAAGGAAATAGTTAATAAGTAAATGAAAAATGAGCGCAACATTTCTGTGCTGTTATTGCGACAGTCTACGATGAATTTCTGACAATAGACAATGCGAGTTTTCTATGCTTATTCATAAACTTTTCAGGTCAATGAAAGGACGGTGGACACTGAAAGAAAAGGCTGTAAGGATTCAGTCATATTGTTATTAATGAGACAGATTTCAAAAACGTAGTTGCAACCATGCGTGAACATTGCTCGAAGGAAAAATAGCTAATGTGGATTTCTTTTGCTAGATGCTTTACGTCGCACCGACACAAATAGGTCTTATGGCGACGATGGGACAGGAAAGGGCTAGGAGTGGGAAGGAAGCGGCCGTGGCCTTAATTAAGGTACAGCCCCAGCATTTGCCTGGTGTGAAAATGGGAAACGACGGAAAATCATCTTTAGGGCCGCCGACAGTGGGGTTCGAACCTGCTATCTCCCGAATACTGGATACTGGCCGCAGTTAAGCGACTGCAGCTATCGAGCTCGGTCTACTATGGAATTGCCGCCGGGCATTTCTAATAGAAGGTTTATTCTTCTTTTTCCTAATCTGTTTACCTTCCAGGGTTGGTTTTCCCTCGGACTCAGCGAGGGATCCCACCTCTACCGCCTGAAGGGCAGTGTCCTGGAGCGTGAGACATTGGGTCGGGGGGATACAACTGGGGAGAATGACCAGTACCTCGCCCAGGCGGCCTTATCTTCTATGCTGAACATGGGTCTTGTGTAGGCCTTGCGGGGGAATGGGGAGATTGGAAGGGATAGACAAGGAAGAGGGAAGAAAGCGGCCGTGGCCTTAAGTTAGGTACCATCCCAGCATTTGCCTGGAGAAGTGCGAAACTACGGGAAACCACTTTCAGGATGGCTGAGGTGGGAATCGAACCACCTCTACCCATTTGACCTCCCGAGGCTTAGTGGACCCCGTTCCAGCCCTCGTACCACTTTTCAAATTTCGTGGCGGAGCTGGGAATGGAACACGGGCCACCGGGGGTTGGCAGCTAATCACACTAACCACTATACCACAGAGGTGGACAGAAGGCTAATTACTGGACAGTAAGTGCCGATAGGTAATGTAACGGACCCGTTTAATTAAAACGTCCGTAATAATAATGTTACTACTACTAACATCTTTACGTTCCACTAACTAATTTTCACGGTTTTCGAAGACGCTGAAGTGCCAGAATTTTGTAAAGCAGTACTATTTTAAATGCAAGTAAATCCACAGACACGAGACTGGCGTATTTCAGCACCTTCAAATACCATCGAACTGAGCCGCCATCGAACCTGCCAAGGTGGGATCAGAAGACCAGCGCTCTATCGTCCGAGCTACGCAGACCGGCATTGGGGCTTAGAGTAAGTTGATCGTGCGGTTAGGGGTGCGCAGCTGTGAGCTTGTATTCTGGTGATAGTGGGTTCGAACTCCACTGTCGGTAGCCGGGAAGATGGTTTTCCGTAGTTTCCCATTTTCACATCAGGGAAATGCTGGAACTGTACCTTTATTAGACTTCGAACGCTTCCTTCCCACTTGTATCCCTTTTCTCTCCCATTGTCGCCGTAAGACCTATTTGTGTCGGTGCGACGTAAAACAATTTGTAAGTACATGCTTCGGTAATTTCGGAGACATGTCTGCAATTATAATATTAATAATAATTCGGACCTGTTAAAAGTTCACTATTTTCTTTAGTGTTTTCTGACAGATTATGAGCTACGAAGTTTGAGTTGGGCGATTAACTTTTATTTTCATAATAGCCAGTAATAATAGACTAACACAGTTTTTATAATAATATTGTTAGTGGCTTTTCGACGGATGCAAGCTAATCGCACGGCCAACTCGCCCAATAATAATAGTAATAATAATAAATCTTCACGTGCCAATGGAGACGCGCGGTGTCGGAATTTTGCCCACTGGTATTCTTTAACGTGCCCGTAAATCTACCGATCAGAAGCGGTCGTATTTGAGCACCTTCAAATACCAGTGGACTGAGCCAGGATTGAGCCTGCTAAGTTCATGAAACCAGTGCTTGAACCGTCTGAGCCACTCAGCCTGGCAACGTTTATTTTGATACGTTGAATAGGCACTGCAAAATCAGCAGTAAGCTAGAAAGTTCTCATTTACATTTAAACATGTTCTCTTCGGTTGGAAGCACAAAAGGAAGGTACGTTTAATTAATTTATGTTTATAACATGTGCCTTACTGGTATGAAGTAAAACGTTCGATGTGTTTTGACATTTCAATTCCGATACTACTCACTTTGAAATTCTATCCCATGCGTTCTTTCGTTGACGTAATAAACTTTATTTACGTACACGTCAACCGGGTTGTTTCTGCATACGGCGAGTTGGACTCCCAAAAGACCATGATATTGAAATCGCACTGTGGGAGAATATTCTACGTAAGCAGTTCGACAAAAGCACTAGACTTGTCACATGCCGGTTGTCTGCTGTTCTTAGCGACGGGGATGTCGCTCGACGGGTTCCCCACCCCTACATGAAACAGAGATGCGAATTATCGTCCGTACTAGTACGCGAGTTACTTCGTAGTAGTAGCATCAGTAGCAGTATTTGAATAATGCCAGTGTATGAATACCACGAATACCATTATATGCTGCTAGTGTATCGTGTGGCAGAACAGAACACGGGTTGCCCTTCATGAATCTATCGGGAAAGGCTTCCAGCAATTTATATTGTGTTTCTTATTCCCTACGAGTTAAAACAGAGGACACATTGCGTTTTTAAGGGCCGATGACATTAAGACAGCAATCAGCATCATCATCATCATCGTCGTCGTCATCACATATAAATATTCAATAAAATAATCGTTTTATATTCATCATTACTGAAATAGGAACTATAAGTTAACATTTAATTTAAGAAGATTGCCTAGATTGTTTTGTTAATTTGCAAAAGAAAGTTTAACATTTCTTTTAATGCAATCTGTATGTTTTTGTTTTCTAAACTGTTGTACTGTAATGTTTAACATACGTACATTATGTTGTTCACAGGCGTTTTCGTGTACGTTCGTAAATCCGTACTTTTCTATTCGAGATAGTCTTGTTACCGTCCACCTGGAATTACGGAGCCCGTACTGTATGTTAGTTCATTATTTTTCTACAACAGAGTGTTACGAATGCGACTGTAGTTCCCGCGACCACGCCACTCTTATGTTCGTGTCACTAATGTGCACTTTGTTCAGCTGTGTGCTGCTTGACTATGTGGCTCTCGTTACCTTCTTCTTACTCTTCTACTGCAGCCTTATGTCTTAACAGGTATACTGTATTCTACCGACATCATCTCAACACGCAGTAGCGTAATCTGCTGCGATTTACCGAGCTCGATAGCTGCAGTCGCTTAAGTCCGGCTCCATGGCTAAATGGTTAGCGTGCTGGCCTTTGGTCACAGGGGTACCGTGTTCGATTCCCGGGAGGGTCGGAAATGTAACCTTAATTGGTTAAATTTGCTGGCACGGGAACTGGGTGTATGTGCCATCTTCATCATAATTTCATCCTCATCACGACGCGCAGGTTGCCTACGGGCGTCAAATCAAAAGACCTGCATCTGGCGAGCCGAACTTATCCTCGGACACTCCCGGCACTAAAAGCCATACGACATTTCATTTCAGTGTGGCCAGTATCCATTATTCGGGAGATAGTGGGTTCGAACCCCACTCTCGGCAGCCCAGAAGATGGTTTTCCGTGGTTTCCCATTCTCACATCAGGCAAATGCTGGTGCAGTACCTTAATTAAGGCCACGGCCGCTTCCTTCCCTGTCCTAGCCCGTTCCAGTCCCATCGTCGCCATAAGGCCTATCTGTGTAGGTGCGACCTAAAGCCAATAGCTGCTGCGATTTGTTATTAGCACCATCATAGTAAAATGTAATATAGTTTTGGCGGAATCTTCTTAGATATGTTCGACATCTGTGGATTGTGTATAACTTGATAACTCATCTGTACTCATGAAAGCGGCCGTCGGCCTGGCGTTCAGGTTAATAGCTACATGTCTCTAACGTGTAACCTTGTTTATGTTTCTTATATTTGTTGATGTGTATGTTTGATGTTTATACATAATACGAGATTACAGCTGACTCATCCCCACGAGCTTGACCTGGTTCTCGTTTTACGCATAGTAATCTGTAGATAACTACTGCGACCGATGCTAACTCACGTGACATACATTTCATCTTGTTTCCTCTTAAACCACGCATATTTTACTATTTTCTTCCACGTATTTCAGCTTTTAATGACCTAATAATAATAAAAAATAATAATAACGTTAAGTGCTTTACGTCCCACTAACTACTTCTACGGTTTTCTGAGACGCTGAGGTGCCCGAATTTAGTCCCGCACGAGTTCTTTTTATGCACCAGAAAATCTGCCGACACGAGGCTGACCTACAGTATTTGAGCACCTTCAAATACCACCGGACTGGGCCAGGTTCGAACCTGTAAATTTGGAGTCAAAAGGCCTGCACCTCAACCGTCTGAGCAACTCCGCCCGGAAGGAGGCACGAAATGTAGGTACGTTTAATTTATTTAGTTGTACAACATATCCAATATTCCTTTGAAACTAAACGTTCGATGTGTTTCGATAATTCAATTCCGATGCTACTCATTTGGGCATCCCATGACTGCTTTCGTTGGCGTAAGGACCTGCCATCTTTCTCCTACCTTTACGCAATGCACAACGGGGATCTACTGTATTTCACGTCCCGGCGCGCCTATCCCAACCAATAATTATATCACACGCTCGTACAGCTCCCGCACCGATTCAGGTTTTCAGGTCATTTCCATACTCACTAGACCACGGGACTGATGACCACACATATCCCAATCCCTTAAAGGACATAACAGCAAATGAACCAGTATTAACGCTGAGATTTCGGTACATCTCCAGGGTCCGAAACCGATGACCAGGGTTGTCTGAAGCCCTTAAGACGGAAACTGAATACTGACAACTACGAAACCAGTCTGGCGAGAATGTAACGTAACAAGGCATACGCTACTGTAGTAGCCACCTTCAGCTGTTGTCGTAGCTCAGTTGCTCTTAAATATAAAACCAGTTTGACAAGTATGTTACGTAACATCTCGTGCCATGCATAGGTAGCGTTCAGCTGTTGTACGTACACAAACAGAAACCAGTTTGGCACGCATGGCGCGTGACTCGCCTGTTCCCGAAGGGAAGCTATTCATTCACAAGAACAAGGCATACTACCTATTCTAAAAACATCGTATCTCTTTGCTCTCGAAAATAACTTCCGAGAATTACTAAAAGTTTGATATATAGTGGTTCGTCACATCGTTCTCTATTGCTAGAAGAAATATCTGCAGGTATACACCTAACACCCTGTATATATTTTCTAGTATATTAAGTAAGGGACCTTTCTGTTCGTAACGCAGGATCTTTAAATCTTGATCAATTGTTGTTTATTTATGATTTTTCTCTCTACAATGTTCGCTCATGGCTGAGTAGCGATTATACTTTAGGGCATTAAGATGTTCGGAGTATCTTACATTGAAACTGCGGCCTGTTTGCCCAATATACGTTGAAAGACACGATTGGCATTTTAATTTGTAAATTCCAGAGTTTGAAAATTTTTTATTGCTGTTGACAGTGTGAGAATTAAAAAACATTTTTGTATTGGTATGAAGGGTCTTGAAAGCTACTTTCAACTTGTGTTTTTTAAAGATGTTTGAAATAGGATATATATATTATTATTATTATTAAAGACCTGACAATGACTATCTGACATTGTACCTTTTTACTCTATGGAATTTAATTACCTAATCTAATCATTGTGAATTATTGTGTGTATGGCCATTGGCTGCAATAAATTATTACAAATTAAAGGTAAATGTGGTGAACGTCTCTTTAAGGGGAGATTGTTTTTCTAAGGTAGTCTTGGGTTTATTTCTAAATTTATTGAGAATTTTATTCATGAAAGCTTTACTGAAACCATTACCTTCGGCTATTGCATAAATGGTGTTGATTTCCTTTCTAAAATTCTTACGGGATAAAGGAACATTAAGAGCTCTGAAAATCATACTATTGTAAGCTGTCTTCTTCTGTGTCCCTGGGTGTAGAGAAGTTTGGTGGATTGTGTTTATTGTGTGAGTGGGCTTCCTGTAAATATTAAAAGAAATGGTTTTATTCTGATTGTGAGTAATAGTTAAATCGAGATAATTAAGGGAATTGTTGTTCTCGGATTCTATCGTAAACTTTATGTGTGGATCCAGGTTATTAAGTAATTCAAGAATGGTGTTGCTGTCAGTAATGTGAGAATCCAGGATAATAAAAGTATCATCCACATACCGAGTCCAATGTTTGATCCCATTAATTTTACCTATAACGTGAGTGTATTCGAGGAAATCTACGTAAATATCAGCGAGGATTCCCGAGGCCGGTGACCCCATAGGAAGACCCTTCTGTTTTGAATTTTGAATTTGAATTTATTGATCATGATTTACATGCCACTGAGGCTGAAAGGCCCCTTTATGTAGCGTCTTCTTATAATACAATACAGATTTATGATCACAGTAACTACATTTTTATAATATTAAAGTATTAAACTAAACATGAAACAAGAAGCCATTATTTAATGTAAACTTGAGGATCTGAATAAACTCTTCGATCTCCCCTATAGTCAATTTACTGAATTTGGAAAGATTGTTTTTTACTATTTCGATGGTTTTATTGACGGGTGCATTCGCGTACATATTTACTATGTCAAAGGAGTGAAGGGTGTAATGTTTCAGTAACGTGAGATTTTTTATTCTATTGCAGAATTCCAGGGAATTTTTAACTGACGTGTTAGCTTGAAAGAAATAATGTGTTTTAAGAAAACTGTGAATAAATTGGGATATTTTGTACGTCGGACTACTTCTGAAGTTAATAACGGGCCTTATGGGGACATCCGCCTTGTGAATCTTCGGTAACGCTTTCGCCGTCGGTAACTTGGGATTCATGATGATCAATTTTGATTTTTCTAAGTCATTAAACAAAAATAAAAAAGTTCTTGATTAAAGCTTTCAGCTCTCTTTGTATTCTATTAGTAGGATCTTTTTTTACTGCGTTAAAGTTATTGTTAGTAAAGAAGAATTGTGCTTTATTTTCGTAGTCATTTTCCTCCATAACCACATTAGCATTACCTTTATCTGCTTTAGTTACTATTAAATCGTTATCTTTAATTTTCTTTTTGAGATTGCATATGTTGGTGACTTGTTCTTTATTGGGTTTGCCAGAACCGGTATGTTTCTGATCGAAATATGAAAGTAACTTTCGCTTAATTTCATATCTAACCTCATTTTGAACGTCTGTAGGTAACCTATTAACTGCTAATTCAGATTCAGCCAATCCAATTCAGGGATTTTTACCTGCATCTGAGGGCTGGTTCAATGTCCACTCAGCCTACTTGATTACAATTGAGAAGCTATCTGATGGTGAGATGGCGACCCCGGTCTAGAAAGCGAAGAATAACGGCCAAGAGGATCCGTCGTGCTGACCACACGGCACTTAGTAATCTGCAGGCCTTCGGGCTGAGCAGTGGTTGCTTGGTAGGCCATAGCCCTTTGGGGCTGTTGCGCTATGGTGGCAGTTTGTCTGTCTTCTGTGATACTCAATTGTTCCAATACTGCTCTCATTTCTCTTCACACTGGTGCTTAACTTCAACTTATATGCGGTAAAAATAACAACCAGCTATTTGCTTCTTAATCAATAAAACATATGACTACCAGATCCAACATCGAGATAATTGTTTATCTCCATATCAAGATTTAAAGATCTTTGAATACCCAGTGCATCTTTATGTGATATTGAACTTTCATCATGTGAAAAATTTTGTTTTCTACGTCTTTTATTTGCTAGTGAATTTTTTACCTTGCATCTTTTGAAAAACATTTTAAAGACTATTGAATACCCAGTGCATCTTTCTTATACGATATTGAACTTTCGTCATGTGAAAAATGTTTTATGTTTTCTACATTCTCATGTTATGTGCCAGTGAATTTTGACCTTGCAACTTTTGAACGACAGACTGAAGATGACCCTGACTGAAGGTCGAAACCAGTCCCAATTGTGATTGACTTATAATGTAACCTTGCATTAATAAGTTTTCTTGTATTGAATAGGTGGAACCACAAATATTATTAATTTAATTGTTAATCACATGGGACTACAAAATATTTCTGTTTAGGCCAGGTTTGTGCTGTGTAAATATTCCATTGTGGGCAGATTTGACTGGATATGGCAGGGCCTCTCAGGCTGCATACGCCGGTGCATTGCATCACGCAAGGTGCAAAAGAAAACTTTGTTAGGTTGACCAGAGTGCATACTCCCACTCGTGGATTTTAAGCAATAACGTTGTCTCTCTCTTTCCCTACGCCTGTCTCGCTCACTCCGCCTGTCTCCCTCTTCCTCACTTCCTCTGCATTGCTCCACCGTCTGAGCAGATTTGAGCTGAACTTAGCCGAGTCGCCTGGAGACAAAATGCTAATCCGAACTGAGCCGAGTCGGGCCGATGCACGGTGCACAGAACCTCTGCGCCTCGGTTTGCACGCGTGAGATTTTGGACATTTGAGAGGCCCTGATATATGGTATGCGGATATTGTTACTTAGAGAAGGAATGAGGAGAGGTTTGTCTTGTTCCGAGTCTAATCTTACTGCCTGCATCTTAGTTTTCATTACTGAACATTTTAATCTCCTTTCTTAAGATTCCTCATTCAAATATTGGCCATGTTCAATTGTGTTTGATGTTTAATTCAAAGTCATCTGGTTTCTCTTTGTCCTTTGTTTGCACTTTGCATGTACTGTACTTCTCTCGAGTAGTTCTTGTTTCACTCATCTACTTGAATATCAAGTGATCAAGAAGCCCAGATTCACTTTCTAGTGAACAAAAGATATCACTTTTACACTTAGCATCCTTATGTGGAACTGTTTTTCTATAAGAATGGTTTGTAGGCTTAGTTGATGTTTGACACTGTTATTTTTCCAAACCACATCTGACAGTATTATTATACTGTTCATGTCCAACCTCCATTCTCCCAACAACACAGTATGTAACCGCAGTTCCACTAGTGGATGTATAAATATTAACATTCAACTTAAAATGAACTTTGCCCATAGTTGGCCAGTTCATACATACATACAAACATACATCTTCATTTGATAAAGATGTTGATTCCCATAGGGAACCTGAAATATTTGTTCTGAATGAGTAAATATAGTTGGTCTGTTATTGGACATTATAAATTCTCCAGCTAACTTATTCCTGGTTGCCAGCGTTTACCTCCAGTGTGCTAAGTTGGGTTCATCAGTTGGTAAATAGCACACCTACCAAGATGCATGGCTAGTGCATACCGTGGAGGCCACTGCGTAGGCTACTTGGAGCCACCGGCAGTGAGAATGCACTATGAGAGACTTTGATGGCCAGGCAGGCATCAATTTTTGCAAATGAGCAAAGTGCATTGGCACTGCCGGTGGCTCCAAGTGGCCTCCACGGTATGCACTAGCCATGCGTCTTGGTATTTGTGCTATTTACCAACTGATGAGCCTAACTTAGCACATTGGGGCAAAATGCTGGCAACCAGGAATGAGTTAGCTGCAAAATTTATAATGTCCAATAATGGACCAACTACTGTATATTTGTATTACATCTTCATTATAAACTGTTATGACTTTCAGCATTTAATCTACAAGCCTCAATGAATTTACTAAATGCCTCCACAATCCTCTATTTGTAACTAGCTGTAAGGCTGAGTTCCATACCTTTTATCTTTAAATCATTCGAAACCAATTCTAACCATCATCGTCATAAACTCCATCTGCTTCTCTCACCCTCCATGACAGAGTTCATTATTCTCCTAGGTAGCTTATCCCCCTCCATTTGCCGCTATTGAAGCCGGTTTTTGTATACCGCTTCAACCATCAAGTTCATTCCTAACTTAGCATTTATCACCTTGTTCCAAGTACCCTCCTGACATTGTTCCCATCTGTTTGTACCAGCGATCATTCTTGCTGTTTTCATGTTTGTTACTTGTAGCTTATGAATAAGATATCCTGAGTCCACCCAGCTTCCATTCCTATACAGCAATGTCGGTCTAAAAGCAAACCGGTGTGAAAATAGATTCATCCAGGAGCTAACTTCTTTCTTACAGTGTGGAAAGTCATCGTTTGCTCGTAAAAACATATGGTGAACACACTCCATCGATTACAACATGTGAGACTTGGTGTCGACAATTTAAACACGGTGCTGTGTGTCTGGTGGGTCCAGAGTGGTATTGTATATTATGAACTCTTGAAGCCCGGCTAAACCGTTAATGCACTATGCTGTCACCAACAATAATTTAAAGCACGCAGTGATTGAAAGACAATCGGAATGGGCCAGAAGACATGGTAGAGTGACTTTGTTACACGACAATGCACCGTCTCACATAGGAAAACCAGTGAAAGGCACCTTGAAATAGCTTGGATGGGACATCCTTCTGCACCTGCTGTACTCCACCAATCTGGTGTCATCTCACCTTCACCTCTTCGCATCAAAGGGGCACACATTCACAGAGCAGTACTTCAGCAATTTCAAGGAAGTTGGAAAATAGCTCGACGAACGGTTTGCTGCAAAAGACAAGCAGTTTTTCTGACACAGTATTCACAACTTACTTGGAAGATGGGCAAAGTGTGTAGAAGTCAATGGCCAATATTTTGAATAAACAAAAAAATGAAATTCTCTTGAAAATTATAGTTCATGTTTGTGGGTTACTGTAGTCACGTCCTAGTTCGTGAACCATGGGCAACATCTGAGTGGCCTAGTAAGTGGTCCTGAGAGTCAGGATACCAGTTGCTATGGAATGGGAGTGGGCATCTCGGACATATTCTGAGTCGTGGCTCTCCTTGTGCTCAGGCGGCTAGGACTATACAATTCACCGGTGGTCCATAACCCGTTAGAGGAGAGATCCTCACTTGGACTATGTGCAAGTAGGGCAGCATCCTGCTTCATGAATTTACCGAGCTCAGAACACTTTAAGCAAGCCTCGGACCTATGGGAGTAACGGAGTCCCACTCCCATTTGACAGGCGAGGGACTCCTTGGAAACAACTTGGCGAACGAAATGGAATTCGATGAGGAGCTATCAATATTAATGGGGCTAATGGAAGAAAGAAGGTAGAACTGGCTTAGTCAGCAAAGAGGATGCATCTGGATGTGCTAGGAGTAAGTGATATTCGGGTAAGGGGAGATAATGAGGAAGAGATAGGAGATTGTAAAGTTTACTTGACGGGTGTTAGAAAGGGAAGGGCAGAGTCTGGGGTAGGGCTCTTTATCAGGAATACCATTGCACGCAACATAGTTTCTGTTAGGCATGTAAATGAGTGAATGATGTGGGTAGATTTGTCAGTGGGAAGAATTAGGACAAGAATTGTGTCCGTGTATTCACCATGTGAGGGTGCAGATGAGGATGAAGTTGACAAGTTTTATGAAGCATTGAGTGACATCGTGGTCAGGGTCAACAGCAAGGATAGAATAGTGCTAATGGGCGATTTCAATGCGAGAGTTGGGAATAGAACTGAAGGATACGAAAGGGTGATTGGTAAATGTGGGGAAGATATGGAAGCTAATGTGAATGGGAAGCGTTTGCTGGACTTCTGTGTTAGTATGGGTTTAGCTGTTACGAATACATTCTTCAAGCATAAGGCTATTCACCGCTACACATGGGAGGCTAGGGGTACCAGATCCATAATAGACTATATCTTAACAGACTTTGAATTCAGGAAATCTGTTAGGAATGTACGAGTTTTTCGCGGATTTTTCGATGATACAGACCACTATCTGATCTGTAGTGAACTAAGTATCTCTAGGCCTAGGGTAGAGAAAGTGAAATCTGTCTGCAAACGAATAAGGGTAGAAAATCTCCAGGACGAGGAAATTAGAAGTACATGGATATGATTAGTGAGAAGTTTCGAACAGTAGACAGTAAGCAGGTTCAGGATATAGAAAGTGAATGGGTGGCATACAGGGATGCTGTAGTAGAAACAGCAAGGGAATGCCTAGAAACAACTGTGTGTAAAGATGAGAAAAGGCGAACATCGTGGTGGAATGATGAAGTGAAAGCAGCCTGTAAGCGTAAAAAGAAGGCATATCTGAAATGGCTCCAAACAAGGGTCAAGGCAGACAGGGATTTGTACGTAGATGAAAGAAACAGAGCGAAACAAATACTTGTTGAATCCAAAAAGAAGTCATGGGAAGATTTTGGTAATAACCTGGAAAGGCTAGGTCAAGCAGCAGGGAAACCTTTCTGGACAGTAATAAAGAATCTTAGGAAGGGAGGGAAAAAGGAAATGAACAGTGTTTTGAGTAATTCAGGTGAACTCATAATAGATCCCAGGGAATCACTGGAGAGGTGGAGGGAATATTTTGAACATCTTCTCAATGTGAAAGGAAATCAGCCTGGTGGTGTTTCAAACAGCCAAGACCATGGGGAGGAGGAAAATGATGTTGGTGAAATTATGCTCGAGGAAGTGGAAAGGATGGTAAATAAACTCCATTGTCATAAGGCAGCAGGAATAGATGAAATTAGACCTGAAATGGTGAAGTATATTGGGAAGGCAGGGATGAAATGGCTTCATAGAGTAGTAAAATTAGCGTGGCGTGTTGGTAAGGTACCTTCACATTGGACAAAAGCACCTATCTATAAGCAAGGGAACAGGAAGGATTGCAACAACTATGGAGGTATCTCATTGATTAGTATACCTGGCAAAGTATTCACTGGCATCTTGGAAGGGGAGTCCAATCAGTCGTTGAGAGGAAGTTAGGTGAAAACCAGTGTGGTTTCAGACCACAGAGAGGCTGTCAGGATCAGATTTCCAGTATGCGCCAGGTAATTGAAAAATGCTACGAGAGGAATAGTTTGTTGTGTTTATGTTTCATAGATCTAGAGAAAGCATATGACAGGGTACCGAGGGAAAAGATGTTCACTATACTGGGGGACTATGGAATTAAAGGTAGCTTATTAAAATCAATCAAAGGCATTTATATTGACAATTGGGCTTCAGTGAGAATTGATGGTAGAATGAGTTCTTGGTTCAGGGTACTTACAGGGGTTAGACAAGGCTGTAATCTTTCACCTTTGCTGTTCTTAGTTTACATGGATCATCTGCTGAAAGGTATAAAATGGCAGGAAGGGATTCAGTTAGGTGGAAATGTAGTAAGCAGTTTGGCCTATGCTGACGACTTGGTCTTAATGGCAGATTGTGCCGAAAACCTGCAGTCTAATATCTTGGAACTTGAAAATAGGTGCAATGAGTATGGTATGAAAATTAGCCTCTCGAAGACTAAATTGATGTCAGTAGGTAAGAAATTCAACAGAATTGAATGTCAGATTGGTGATTCAAAGCTAGAACAGGTCGATAATTTCAAGTATTTAGGTTGTGTGTTTTCCCAGGATGGTAATATAGTAAGTGAGATTGAATCAAGATGTAGTAAAGCTAATGCAGTGAGCTCGCAGTTGCGATCAGCAGTATTCTGTCAGAAGGAAGTCAGCTCCCAGACAAAACTATCTTTACATCGGTCTGTTTTCAGACCAACTTTGCTTTACGGGAGCAAAAGCTGGGTGGACTCAGGATATCTTATTCATAAGTTAGAAGTAACAGACATGAAAGTAGCGAGAATAATTGCTGGTACAAACAGGTGGGAACAATGGCAGGAGGGTACTCGGAATGAAGAGATAAAGGCTAATTTAGGAATGAACTCAATGGATGAAGCTGTACACATTAACCGGCTTCGGTGGTGGGGTCATGTGAGGCGATTGGAGAAGGATGGAGAATAATGGACTCTGCTATGGAGGGTAAGAGAAGTAGAGGGAGACCAAGACGGCGGTAGTTAGACTCGGTTTCTAACGATTTGAAGATGAGAGGTATAGAACTAAATGAGGCCACAACTCTAGTTGCGAATCGAGGATTGTGGCGACGTTTAGTTAATTCACAGAGGCTTGCAGACTGAATGCTGAAGGGCATAACAGTCTATAATGATAATGTATGTATGTATGTATGTATGTTCTTTTTTTACAACAGAAACAACACTTTCATGCTCATTATCTCCATTTTCCACTGGTAAGGTATTCTGCGATGAAGTCATCTTCAGGGGTTTCAAATGTTGAATTGTCCTGATCATGTCCCGTCCAGCATTCTGCACTCAAACTACTCTTATATTACCATCTTTACCAGTAAACATCTCGATCACTTTACCCAAAGGCCAATCGAGTCTTTTCTTCTGATCAGAGCCTAGTAACACGTCATCAATCTTCAGCGTTCTTCGACACTTTTCTTTAACTTGTGGCTGTACTAAAAGGCTCAGGTAATCATCACAGAATCTTTTCCTCAATTCCTCCCGTAAATGCTGCAGGTAATTGACTCGTTTTTTGAGGTTCGTTGTTTCGGAAATTTTTATTATTTCTCGTAAATATGCGTTTTGATACATATATAAAACAGTTGAATATTAATAAATATGGTGTTTGAAGATACATTCCCAATATTGGTCCTCCGGCCAGGATATGGATTTCAACGGCAAACTCCATAAACCCGGCATGTTTTGGTATTTTCATGGTATCAAAGGATATAATCTACTGAAATACTATTACTTACTGCATCAGCTTTGTGAAACATGTTGATTTTTGTGTGTTTTTAATGCTTTGCTTTGGATATTTTGATGATATCTACCGTAGCATTTACAAACTAACCTGTACCAAAGAGAATAAGTGACCTGTACAAAACAACGGATCACACATCGTTATAATAACAGGTAGTGTCATCTAGTGTGCCTTATGAGAACTAATATCCATGGCACGGAAATTCCAACTCGGTTACATTCGTGCTGCATAATTTAGAAGGCGTAAATTAGATGGAATCGAAACGTAAAGACGACACCAGTCGTTCATAAATATTAATCTCTACAAATGCAACATGGATCGCGATACAAATAAAGCTCTAATGAAGAAAAGATCCGTTCTTAAAGCCGGTTTAACACACATACAAAGCTTTGTGATCTCTGAACTTGATACGGCAAACACAATTTTAATCGAAGTAAAACTGAACTCGAGCTAAGTGATGACAAAAATATCGATTCACATATCGATTACAGCCAGGAATTTGAAAATAATAGTGATCTTCTGGAAGCTAAGCTTAGAAAGGCTATCATTTCCCAGACTTCACATTTAGCTGATGAAGTACGTTCTCTTTCATCCAATGATGTAGGAAGGCATATAAAATTGCCAGAAATCAAGTGGCCTACATTTGACGGCACAGTAACAACTTGGCTTCACTTCAGGGACACCTTTCAGAACCTGATAGTTAATAACAATGATCTGTCAAATGTTGGGAAGTGTCATTATATGTTATCCTTGCTTAAAGGAAGATCAAAGAATGTTATTAGGAATATTGGCATTTCAGATTCCAATTTTACTGTAGCTTATGACCTTCTCGTGAGCAGGTATCACTCACCCAAATTAATAGTTGTTGACTATATTAAAACAGATCCTGGAATCACTGGGTAAAATACAGTCACAATTACAAGTAACTAATCTCATTTTGTTCCATATTGAAGATACAATAAGTAATTAAAATTATTGTGTCCACCTTTTCAATACAAATATGTATTTTTAGTGGTTAAATTCTATATGAATGAAACACACCAGTTAGGGACATGTTTCGCCCTAGTTATGGGCATCTTCAACCTATATTAATCCTAAGGTCAAGAATTAAAAATATAAACATTGGAACTTATAGTAAACTAACTTAATACTAAATACAATTGTCTTATGCTATTTACACAGTTTACAATATGTACAGTATGTACAATAAGTGCATTAACCTTGCCAGAATTTATGAACAATGAATTACATTATTTACAATGACCAGACCTCCAAGTGCAGATTGGATTGATCACAACTTGAATTGGGGCTTCTCAATAGTATTGACTAGAATTTATCACTGCGTGAGTTGGGGTTTCTTCAGCTGTTAGTCGCCTGAGTCATAAGAATTTTTACAACACCGGATCTTCAGCTGTTAGTCGCCTGAGTCATAAGATTTTTACAACACCGGAATCTTGGATAAAATTGTTAATATTCAATTTATAGTCCACATGTAGTTGGAAATGAAATCCATTCAAACAAAGACAACATTTGGACCAAAAATAAAAGAAATTTATATAATTGTAAATTTAAGAGGGCTTTCTTTTGTACGATGCTTTAATTACATTTCTTCTCCAAATCTCGTTGACATTATTCTGAATTCTGTTCGTATTATGAACAATGAAATTGGTATGAACTTATTTTATAATGACTAGAATTCCAATTGTGGATTGGATTGGTCAAGCGTGAATAGGGGTTTCTCAAAATGTATTGACTAGAATTTATCACTGCGTGAGTTGGGGTTTCATCAGCAGATATGGTCGCCTGAGTCGTAAGAAATTTTAACAATACTGGAACCTTGATTAAAGTCGTTCATGTTAGGGTTTGAAACAGTTTGAATGTTCCTTTAGAAACAAGCATGGCTATGTTCTAAGGTTGAAGCATGTAAGTCGGATACATATTCTTGATTTCAATCGTTGTTTTTTCGGAATAAAAATATTCCGTCATTCTTGTGGATAAACTTCCCATTGGTGCATATTCAATCTGGGAGGAATATGAGTTGTCTGTAACTGGATAAGAGAAAGAGAAAAATGGATCCCAGCTAACGTCGACAAGACAAGTGAGTTCATACGATAAACACTCACTCTACTTTATTACCGTATTGGGTTCCACATTCATTATTCTAATTCCCCGTTTTTTTCTCTAACATGAACGACTTTAACCAAGGTTCCAGTATTGATAAAATTTCTTACGACTCAGGCGACCATATCTGCTGATGAAACCCCAACTCACGCAGTGATAAATTCTAGTCAATACATTTTGAGAAACCCCTATTCACGCTTGACCAATCCAATCCACAATTGGAATACTAGCCATTATAAAATAAGTTAATACAAATTTCATTGTTCATAATACGAACAGAATTCAGAATAATGTCAACGAGATTTGGAGAAGAAATGTAATTAAAGGATCGTACAAAAGAAAGCCCTCTTAAATTTACAATTATATAAATTTCTTTTATTTTTGGTCCAAATGTTATCTTTGTTTGAATGGATTTCATTTCCAACTACATGTGGACTATAAATTGAATATTAACAATTTTATCCAAGATTCCGGTGTTGTAAAAATCCTTATGACTCAGGCGACTAACAGCTGAAGAAATCCCAACTCACACAGTGATAAATTCTAGTCAGTACTATTGAGAAGCCCCAATTCAAGTTGTGATCAATCCAATCTGCACTTGGAGGTCTGGTCATTGTAAATAATGTAATTCATTGTTCATAAATTCTGGCAAGGTTAATGCACTTATTGTACATACTGTACATATTGTAAACTGTGTAAATAGCATAAGACAATTGTATTTAGTATTAAGTTAGTTTACTATAAGTTCCAATATTTACATTTTTAATTCTTGACCTTAGGATTAATATAGGCTGAAGATGCCCATAACTAAGGCGAAACATGTCCCTAACTGGTGTGTTTCATTCATGTAGAATTTAACCACTAAAAATACATATTTGTATTGAAAAGGTGGACACAATAATTTTAATCTTGAAAGAGTTTACTTAAAATATGGTCAGCCGAAACAGAGATACGCCAACTCGTAAATAAATTCCAAGGTACCATTGATGCGCTGAACGCACTAGATACTAAGATAAGCATTCTAGATCTTCTCCTAAACAAGCTCATACTATCATGAGTGGATAAGAAATTGAGACTAGAATTCGAAAATAAACATTCTCATCTCAAAACTGTAGAGTTTAAAGAACTTGTTAAGTTCTTGGAGAGACGTCAGACATTGCAACTTTGTGCCTCCTACCGCTCTCCCAGTTTATCGCAAAACCATCAGACAAGTTAAAGATCAAAAATTGCAGCTCAGCAGTTATATTACCATGTCAAGACAATGTTGCATCTGTTCAGGTGAACATCAGCTTTATAGGTGCTTAGATTTTCTTAAATTAGACTGTGATGAAAGGTTCAAAATGGTAAAGGATAAAAATCTATGCAGCAATTGCCTGAGCTCATCCCACACTTGGAAGGCATGTACATCAAAAACATCATGCAGATTATGTAACAAATATCACCATACGTTGCTGCATCATGAGACTGATCGTATATCATCTCCTGCAAATCAAAACAACAATCCACAACAATCATCTAATTATCCTCTAAGAAGCACATCCAAGAATCGGACACTTTTAAGTACGGCTTTAGTAAGGATCAAGGACTGTCAAGGAAGATTCCATTTAGTTCACGCCATATTGGACAATAGTTTGCAGAGTAACTTTATATCCAAACACATGGTGCAACAATTGCGACCGAAAAAGGAAAAGACCAGCACCTAACATTGCAAGCCTTTGATGAACTCACATCCTAAGCAAACACAGCAGGACTATTATCACTTCAACATGGAATGTATTGTTCTTCCCAGAATAACTGGCAATATACCTGTCTCACATATCAATTACAAGGACTGGAACATTCCACAAGACATCACTCTCGCTGATCCTGGCTTTTACATCCCTCATGCTACCAATTTACTGATTAGTGCACAGTTTTTCTTATAGGTCCTGAAACCCGGAAGAGAAAGCCGACAGGGATACCTGTGCCTACAGAACACGCAGCTAGGATGGATTCTCAGTGGAGAATATTCACAACTCAATCAAGAAAGGGAAGACGAGACACCAACCAAATCGTTCTTCATCAGGTCTGACCTCAAATTAGAAATACAAATTCAGAAGTTCTGAAGCGTCGAGGAAGTGAACCATGTTACACACTCGTCTGAAGAAAAGGAATGTGAGGCCCATTTCAAGGACACCACAAGAAGAGATGAAACTGGGAGATTCATCATAGAGCCACCCATTAAGGGAGAGTTGAAACTTGGAAACTCAAGGCAGATTGCTAGCCGACGTTTTCATCTCTTAGAACGGAAACTACAAACTCCAGACGACCTTCGTCAAAATTACATCACCTTCATAAGAAAGTACCAGACGCTTGGACACGTGACGGAACTTCAGTCAGAACCCGTAGAAGGAGGAAGATATTATCTGCCTCATCACGCTGTTATCAAGCATTCTAGCAGCACTACTAAAACAAGAGACATATTTAACGGATCAGCAAGGACCGACAATGGTATTGCCTTAAACGATATCTTAATGGTAGGGCCTACAATTCAAGGAGATCTGTGCTCAATAGTTATGAAATTCCGCACTCACAACATTGCCTTCACCGCTGATATTGAAAAGATGTACCGCTAGATAATGGTTCATCCTAAGCATCGACACTTACAGTGCATCCTATGGACAGAACATCCTCAAGATAATGTAAAAACTTATGCTCTTAACACTGTCACATACGGCACGTCTGCAGCATCATTTCTGTCCACAAGATGTCTCCAGCAATTAGCACTTGAGAAGCGTCCGAATTCCCGAGAGCGGCCGTGATCCTTAAGCGTAACTTCTGTGCTGATGACTGTCTTTGTGGAGCAGATACTTAAGAAGAAGCCCTGGAGCTGCGAATCGAGTTACAACAGCTTCTCAGTCGTGCAGGGCTTCCTTTGTGAAAATGGTATTTCAATAGCCCTGAATTACTGAACTCCATCCCAGAAAGCTTATGAGAAACTAAGCACTCATTAACTGACAACATTAGTGACATGGTAAAGACCTTAAGGTTGACTTTGCATCTATCCACAGACAAGTTTCAAATATACTGTAATGCAAATTTGCAGAGTGATACGACGTTCACAAAGAGAATGGTGCTCTCAACAATATCCTCACTTTTCGACCTGTTGGACTTACAAGTCCTGTAGTAATTAGCTTCAAGGTTTTCATGCAACGTCTCTAGCAGGAAAGGTCAGGATGGGATGACCCTTTAGCAGTAAGCTTGCTTCGTATGTGGTTGAAATTATATGATCAGATCCCTACGCTCAACAGCATCAAGGTCCCAAGGTGTATTCTTGCTGAAGGGAAAATCAAGTCCATAGACCTCCATGGTTTCTGCGATGCTTCATATCACGCTTATGGTACCTGTATTTACGTGAGGTCTGTAAACAACAAAGGTGACGTTCTTATCAGATTGTTATGCGCAAAATCGAAAGTCACCGAGCTCGATAGCTGCAGTTGCTTAAGTGCGGCCAGTATCCAGTATTTGGGAGAGAGTAGGTTCGGACCCCACTGTCGGCAGCCCTGAAAATGGTTTTCCGTGGTTTCCAATTTTCACACCAGGCAAATGCCGGGGTTGTACCTTAATTAAGTCCACAGCTGCCTCCTTCCCATTCCTAGCCCTTCCCTGTCCCATCGTTGCCATAAGACCTATCTGTGTCGGTGCGACGTAAAGCAACTAGCAAAAAAAAAATCGAGAGTCGCACCTTTAAAGGAAGTCTCCATTCCCCAACGAGAATTGTGTGGTGCCTTACTGCTCTCCCATCTTCTGAAGAAAACACTTGCCTCCGTACACCTGCCATTCGCTAAGATACAGCTTTGGACTGACTCAACGATTGTACTAGCATGGTTAAATGCGTGACCCACTAAATGGAAAACGTTTGTAGCAAATAGGGTTGCAGAAATTCAAGAAATTGCTCCCTCGAATCACTGGTCTCATGTTAAACCACAGGATAACCCAGCATATCTTGTTTCGCGAGGCATTGAACTAACAGACATCAAGAACAACATGCTGTGGTGGCATAGTCCAGCCTGGCTATACTTAGATCCCTCAGCTTGGCCGAAACAAGAAACTATCCCCCGACCCTAACAAGATCCCAGATCAAAGTATATTAACTTGTTATTATGCAACATAATGACTCATTTCTGAACACATTATCTTTGTGGAACTGACTATTCAGGATGATTAGCTATTGCCTCAGATTTGCTTCAAACTGCAGGAGAAAACCCGATGAACGCGACACGTCCTATTAAGGCCTCAAGAAATAAGTAATGCCCTCAATGTGTGTATCAAGATTGTTCAAGCAATATCCTATCATGAAGAAATTTGATGCCTCGAGCAAGGAAAAAGCATTCACTCATCTACCAAAATTAGGAATTTAAGCCCGACTCAGGACCAACATGGCTATCTTCGTGTTGAAGGAAGACTGTACAATGCATCATCTATCTCTTATGAAGTTAAACATCAACTTATATTACCTCCCAAGCATCACCTCACGGAACTTATTATTTTAAGTGAATGTCAAAGATTACTCCATGCTGGACCCCAACTTCTGATATCATTGTTACGTGGGAGATATTGGGTTCCAAGGATTCGGCAATTTGTTAAAGGGTGCATTCATTCATGCTTGCCATGCTACAAATTAAAATCAACAACAAATCAACAGAAGATGGGAAATCTTCCCAAGGAAAGAATCACCCCTGCAAGACCATTCCTGAACGTGGGGGTAGACTATGCTGGTCCATTTTTTATAAGAATTGGAACACTGCAAAGCAAACAAACAGGCAAGGCCTACGTTGCCATCTTCACTTGCCTTACCACAAGAGCTGTACATTTGGAAGTTGTCTGCGACCTTACAATGGAATTCATGGCAGTACTGCGACGTTTCACGTCACGCAGAAGATGTCCATCAAATATCTGTAGCGACAATGGCACTAACTTCTTCGGTGCTGCGAAAGATCTGAAAGAACTGCAAGATTCTGATCAAGAAAGAAATATTGTCGAACTGCAACCACAAAGGGGATCGCCTGGCATTTCATCTCTCCATCAGCATCACATTTCAGCGGAGTTTGGGAGTCCATGGTGAAATCTTTCAAGTACCATCTGCGAAGAACTATGGGTAGCACGGTGCTTACCTTTGAAGAATTAACTACCCTTTTTTCCCAATTAGAGGCCTGCCTGAATTCTCGTCCTCTAACAAGATTCATCGATGATCCTACAGACTTATCTTGTTTAACCCCATCTCTCTTCCTAATTGGAGAACAAATTACTGCACTTCCTGATCATGATCTTATTCACTATTCCATAAACAAACTTTCCAGATGGTAACATCTCAAAAGATGACTCAGAACTTATCGAAACAATGGCGCAGGGAATATTAACACTCTGCAGCATTGCCACAAGTGGACTGAGATATGTCCTAATCTTCGAATTGGAGATCTTGTGTTCATCAAAGATGACAACCTACCGCCTCTGCAATGGTGAATGGGCATAATAGAGTCGGCTCATTCTGGTGAAGACAACGTTGTACGAGTCACCACTGTGAGAACAAACTCCGGTATCATAAAACGGTCCATCAAGAAGTTGTGTGTTTTGCCTGTTAATGAGCAAGAATACCAGAGGTGTTGAGTTACATAGTGATGCGATTTATACCTTTATGAACATTCTATCTGTGTTATGTATTTATTATTGATATGAATTATCTTTCTTCTTTCCTTCTTAAAAGGCCAGTGCCTTTTGGTGGCCGGTATGTTTGGGAAATTTTTATTTTTTCTCAATAAATATGTGTGTTGGTACATATATCAGACAGTTGAATGTTCATAAATATGATGTTTGAAGATACATTCCCAATTTCGGTCTTGCCAAGGCAATCAAGATCAGGGCCTCCAATGGACCGGTTGTCCTGCAGGAACATTCCTGGAGTCAATGGCACTAAGTCGCTTGGATCCTCAGACAGGTATGTCAGAGGCCTAGAATTTACCACACTGAGCTCGATAGCTGCAGTCGCTTAATTGCGGCCAGTGTCCAGTATTCGGGAGATAGTAGGTTCGAACCCCACTATCGGCAGCCCGGAAGACGGTTTTCCGTGGTTTCCCATTTTCACACCAGGCAAATGCTGGGGCTGTACCTTAATTAAGGCCACGGCCGATTCCTTCCCACTCCTAGCCATTTCCTGTCCCATCATCGCCATAAGACCTATCTGAGTCGGTGCGACGTAAAGCAACTAGCAAAAAAAAAGAAATTTACCACAGACTCCACATCGCATTGGACAGTCAAAGCCTCTTCATAGGTGAGAGAGGCTCTTCCCAATGTCCTGTGCAACAACTTCTTGACCATTTGAATGATCCTCTCCTACCATCCACCCCACCAAGCAGCCATGGGTAGAATGAATTTCCACTGGATCCTACTTGAAATGCCAGTCAAAGGAATTCATAGCGCCTGGGAAGTTGGTCCCAATATAACTCTGGGTCTTCCCCACCTTGCAATAAATCTCCTAAGACCTTGAAGAAATGCTTCTGTGGAAAGGTTTAAAACCATACCAATATGTACAGCTCGATACACAACACAAGTAAACAACAAAATCCAAGTTTTCTCTCCGCCCCTTAAAATCAACGGCCCAGCAAGATTAACCCCACTGACCTCAAAGACTGATGAATCTTTCACTCTATCTTTTGGCAATGGTGCAGGACCTACATCAATTTTCTTTAATTCACATCGTCGACATTTGACACATTTTGTCATCACACTCCGTACTGTCTTCCGACCTCTTAAAATAATCCAGTATTCTTCCCTTAATATTCTAAGTAACACCTCAACACCCACATGAGAATATTTTATGTGGTAGTCTCGATTTAGAATCTCCACAAGTTTGTGACTGGAAGGCAGAAGAATGTGATATCTATTATTTTCCTCATCTTCTCTTTGGACAATTTTATTCTTCAGCCTTTGTCCACAAAGGTGCAAAGGGAGTTCAGTCGTCGTCTTTCAGTCTCCTCCAGAACCCCAGTCTGGACAGGATGCAGGAGCCTTCTTTCAGCCTGTGCTAGTTCTGAAACAGAGAGATCACCCCCACTTTCACAACTTCTACATTTCAATTATTTTCCAACGAATCGCAGTATCCATCCTATGAGCCTGACAATTTGAAAAAGCTTGGAAAATTTTCTTAGGTACCAGGCACCTCTATCCTTCGCTGAGGAATTGATCAATGATGGAGATATTTTTCTTCTCTCTTGTTTGATGGTGTCATCATCCACATTAACCTCTGATGTCGGCCATTCCTCTTCTGCCAATTTCAACCAGTGAGGACCCTCCCACCATTTGGAGTCTATAAGGGCTTCTACGGAACAGCCTCGAGATGGAAGGTCAGCTGGATTCTGCTCCCCAGGAACATGCCTCGAGTCTTCTTGTCTCATCAGAGATCTAATCCCCTTTACTAGATTGTTCACAAATGCTCCCCATGACTCATCTCTCTTGATCCAATATAATACCGCTGAAGAGTCCGTCCAATAAATTTCGGAGATGTTCATGTTCGAACTTTCTCTGACTGAGCTTGCTACTCAACTACCAATACAACATGCCAGGAGTTTCAATCGTGGCATTGAAATTTCCTTGAGTGGTGAAACCGTTGTCTTTGCCATGACCAGCTGAACAGAAACAATCTCTTCAATAACGGTACAGCTTTGTATTAGCACTCTAGCTGGCATCACAAAATGTATGTAGACTCCAGGTTTGTTTAAACCTGCTTACTACAAAATGTCTCTGTATTTTCACTCAGAAAGTCGCCAAACTTGAACTTCCCATTTTCTAAACTACTTCTGTACATCATCTGGCAGTGGATCATCCCACCCCATCTTCATATTCCAGCTATCCTGAATGAGAAGTTTAGGGAATAGAGTCAGAGGACATGAAAACCTAATGAGATCAAAAATCCTCTGAGCAGATGACAAGATTTTTATTCATGTAACACATCCAGTCTCATTTTGAGGTCTGACATCACAGTACAATATATCTTCTTCTTTGTCCCACAATAATCCAAGAACAGGAGAAATCTTCTTAAACGTACTATCTTTTCCCGTTGAGGTTTATTCCCAGCCACGTAGTTCAAATCTGGCTCCTGAAAGTAGTTTCATGGATTTCTAAACAAATTGGGTCATTTCTTCCTCTGAATCGAGGGACATTATGCAGTTGTCGACATAGAATGAGCTCTTTAACAGCTGTGCTGTTTCTTGCAGTTCAGGTGGGCTGTTTTCAAAATGGAGATCAAGAACTGCACCCAACAAGAATGGACTGCACTTGAGCTCAAATAAAACTCGTCGATGTCGGAATATCTTTAATTTCTTCGTGGAGGAATCCTCTCACCATAGGAATCTCTAGAAATTTCTGCCTGAAGGAGCAACAGAAATTTGCAGAAAGGCCCTTTTTATGTCCGAAATTACTCAGTTTCACGACGACGAAACCTGACCAGAATAGGTGGAATTTGTTTCAGCAGATTTGGTCCTTTCTCTAGGCACTTGTTCAGAGATAGACATTCCTTTCCTTGGCAAGAGGCATCAAGCATGGGTCTTAACGGTGTGGTTGAATTTTCTGTGAATACACTTCTGTGAGGTAAATAGTGACATTTATTTTCAATGTCTTGAAAGGGTACCTCTTCAATCACCCTTTCTTGAAGCCAATCCTGAAATACGACATTGTATTCCTGATACTTGTTGCCACTCAACAGTTTGTTAGTCGTCGTTCTGCACCTCTTCTCAGCAATTTCCAAATTGTCGTGGAACTCCTGAGATACTTCATTCCCTGGTAGATGGACTTTGTAACGGCCATCCTCGTCGATTGAGACAGTCTTCATAAAATGATCCAAGGTAGCCATTTCTATTTCTTTCTTTGATCTCTTCTCATCAGGATCCCTAATTCCCAGGGCGTCAAACTTCCATAAATCAGTGATTGCAGTGTTAAAAGTCAACATTGAAGTTACCACCATGCTGGACGAGTCGAAGAGACTGTTTGGAGTAAGCCTCCTCATAACAACCCACCTAAGTTGAATATCAACTGCCACTGGTCCACATCCCATGTTTTTTATTCTTCCAGTGAAAAGTGTTCCGTAGGTGTCCGCTCCTAAAAGAAGTTCAATTTCAGGCATCCCTTCTCCAGAATCAGAGAGAAAGATTCTATATTTTCCGAATTCTTTCATCCAAGGACTACTTTGGATTCTAGGGACAGTACCACAAGTAATCGGTTGATCCAATACAGGGATCTTAAATGTGTACCCGCCATCTAAACTGCTCAACTGTATTTGATAATTAAAATGTAGATACTCTTTTGATTCATTTCCTCCAAACAGAGCATGAATCATGTTTTCAG
The DNA here is from genome assembly GCF_040414725.1 of Anabrus simplex. Lineage (NCBI taxonomy): Eukaryota > Metazoa > Arthropoda > Insecta > Orthoptera > Tettigoniidae > Anabrus > Anabrus simplex. The sequence continues at coordinate 104,482,400 of NC_090267.1, read as the reverse complement.
ATCCTGACTGTTCCAGTCCGTTGGTATCTACGTTTCTTTAATATATATTGTACCAGGAAAAGTTGATTTTAAAGAGCATGAGGTCTTTCTGAGGGGTGCCTAGTCCTTAGGAGATGGTACAGAGAGGGAGGATCACAAGGCGAAATAATAGATATTATATCTTTCTTTCCTTTATTCAATCTCTGGAAGGCCACCCTATTATGACGCCGAATCATAAATATTTAATAGAAAATAAATTCCGATTTCAACAACAGAATATCGAAATTCAAGTGAAATTCAACTGAATAATACTTTTCTCAATCTGTTATGTCCATTATAACTTTCATGGCATAAATTAATAATAAAGAATATTGTAAGTATATAAGAAATCCTAAAGTCTTTCTATTGGCACTTGCGATTTCAGATTACACTTTCTACATGAATTGAATAAAGTAAATTTGGCAACTCCTTCTCGCGAACACATCAAACTCAAATATGAAAACACTTGAAATCAAATCTAGTGTTCTTGTATAAAGTTCTGAGTATCGTCCTACTCTTTGTAAATTATTATACACCTTATGAAAATATTGTGTATTAAGAGTTTATGATATACTTCCACTATGAATAATGCACTCAATTGATATTTCAAAGTTCCAATAGATGAGAATATATGAGAGCACACTGTTATTTGAAAGTCTGTCTTGACTTGAAGAATTGTAAAACGTTAATTTTCCAAGTAAAATATTAAGTAAACTTTTAATGTTTTTTTTTCAGTAATGACACTGTTTATAAAAGTTCTGCTCAAAGTCAGAATTGAATGGAAAAAGCACTGATATCACCTGATATACGCCTTCTCGTTGAGCTCGAAAATCTGCTCTGCAAACAGCAATCTGGAACTCGGCTGTCAGCAGGCACCATGATGTTCCGGAGTACCACGTCCCCGGAACTGTCCCTCGTAGTACCAAATTTCCGTTGATCTCCGTCGTTCTACGCCGATCTCCGTCGTCTCGAGTCAGGATTTCTCATGTTATTAATAAAAAAATGTCGTAAGGCTTTTAGTGCTGGGATATCCCAAGACGGGTTTGGCTCGCCAGGTGCAGGTCTTTCTATTCGACGCCAGTAGGCGACCTGCACATTGTGATGAGGATGAAATGATGATGAAGACAACACATACATCCAGCCCCCGTGCCGTAGGAATTAACCAATTAAGGTTAAAATACCAGACCCGGCCGGGAATTGAACCTGGGACCCTCTGAACTGAAGGCCAGTACGCTGACCGTTCAGCCAACGAATCGGACATGTTATTAAAAGAGTGGCTTTAACACAAGAAAGTCCAACTGACTAGGTTGAAAATGTGCACCATTTGATTTTGCACTGTTAGAACTGATGACTGTTTCATAAATAATCACCATTCACTTCGATGAGAAATACTTCGGAGCACTGTCTATTATCGTAAATCACGATAATGAGAAATACACTTCACTGCACAGTTCATCTAGACACTTACTGCTCACAGTTCGTATGGTCAAAATAACTTTCATTTGAAGCACAGTTTGTCAGGGCTCACCTTCACAGCAAAGAAATAAATAAATGGCTCTCTCTTGTAATATCTCATAATGTTACTTCTCACTACCACAGTTCTACAATTATTCATGTATGAGTCCTCTACTCTACAATATCACTGAATTACGAAGTTCACTATACAGTCTATCCACACGCGCTGTTTTTGTCGTAGTTAAAAATAAATGTGATAGAAAGGAAGGTCTTAAAAGTAGGACTATTAGGCAGTACCATATGGCATAAAGCAGGTATGAGGCAGTTTCTAAAAAGTAACTATGATCGGTGGAAAATGGTAAATAAAAATGTAAATAGACTCTGGGATGGGTTTAAAGAAATTATTGAGGAATGCAAAAACAGGTTTGTATCTTTAAGGGTGGTAAGGAATGGTAAAGACCCACCTTATTATAATAGAGAAATAAAGAGACTAAGAAGGAGGTGCAGACTGGAAAGAAATAGAGTTAGAAATGGCTGTGGAAGTAAGGAGAAATTGAAGGAACTTACTAGAACATTGAATCTAGCAAAGAAGGCAGCTAAGGATAACATGATGGCAAGCATAATTGGCAGTCATACAAATTTTAGTGAAAAATGGAAGGGTATGTATAGGTATTTTAAGGCAGAAACTGGTTCCAAGAAGGACATTCCAGGAATAATTAATGAACAAGGAGAGTGTGTATGTGAGGATCTTCAAAAGGCAGAAGTATTCAGTCAGCGGTATGTAAAGATTGTTGGTTACAAGGATAATGTCCAGATAGAGGAGGAGACTAAGGCCAAAAAAGTATTAAAATTTACATATGATGACAATGACATTTACAATAAGATACAAAAGTTGAAAACTAGAAAAGCGGCTGGAATTGATCAGATTTCTGGGGATATACTAAAGACAATGGGTTGGGATATAGTACCATATCTGAAGTACTTATTTGATTATTGTTTGGTCAGAGGAGCAATACCAGATGAACGGAGAGTTGATATAGTAAGCCCTGTGTATAAAGTAAAGGGTGATAGACATAATGCTGAAAATTACAGGCCAGTAAGTTTGACGTGCATTGTATGTAAGCTTTGGGAAGGCATTCTTTCTGATTATATTAGACATGTTTGTGAAATTAATAACTGGTTCGATAGAAGGCAGTTCGGTTTTAGGAAAGGTTATTCCACTGAAGCTCAACTTGTAGGATTCCAGCAAGATTTAGCAGATATCTTGGATTCGGGAGGTCAAATGGACTGTGTCGCGATTGACCTGTCTAAAGCATTTGATAGGGTGGATCATGGGAGACTACTGGTAAAAATGAGTGCAATTGGACTAGACAAAAGAGTGACTGAATGGATTGCTATATTTCTAGAAAATAGATCTCAGAGAATTAGAGTAGGTGAAGCTTTATCTGACCCTGTAATAATTAAGAGGGGAATTCCTCAAGGCAGTATTATTAGACCTTTATGTTTTCTTATATATATAAATGATATGAGGAAAGGAGTGGAATCGGAGGTAAGGCTTTTTGTGGATGATGTTATTCTGTACAGAGTAATAAATAAGTTACAAGATTGTGAGCAACTGCAAAATGACCTCGATAATGTTGTTAATTGGACAGCAGGCAATGGTATGTTGATAAACGGGGTTAAAAGTCAGGTTGTGAGTTTCACAAATAGGAAAAGTCCTCTCAGTTTTAATTACTGCGTTGATGGGGTGAAAGTTCCTTTTGGGGGTCATTGTAAGTATCTAGATGTTAATATAAGGAAAGATCTTCATTGGGGTAATCACATAAATGGGATTGTAAATAAAGTGTACAGATCTCTGCACATGGTTATGAGGGTGTTTAGGGGTTGTAGTAAGGATGTAAAGGAGAGGGCATATAAGTCTCTGGTAAGACTCCAACTAGAGTATGCTTCCAGTGTATGGGACCCTCACCAGGATTACCTGATTCAAGAACTGGAACAAATCCAAGAAAAGCAGCTCAATTTGTTCTGGGTGATTTCCGACAAAAGAGTAGCGTTACAAAAATGTTGCAAAGTTTGGGCTGGGAAGAATTGAGAGAAAGAAGGAAAGCTGCTCGACTAAGTTGTATGTGATTAGAATAATAACTTACTGTTATTATTCTAATGAAATATCATCAATACGGATCAAAATTATATTTATTACATGTAATAAGTGGTATGTTCCGAGCTGTCAGCGGAGAGATGGTGTGGAATGACATTAGTAGACGAATAAGTTTGAGTGGCGTTTATAAAAGTAGGAAAGATCACAATATGAAGATAAAGTTGGAATTCAAGAGGACAAACTGGGGCAAATATTCATTTATAGTAAGGGGAGTTAGGGATTGGAATAACTTACCAAAGGAGATGTTCAATAAATTTCCAATTTCTTTGAAATCATTTAGGAAAAGGCTAGGAAACAGAGAGGGAATCTGCCACCTGGGCGACTGCCCTAAATGCAGATCAGTATTGATTGATTGATTGATTGATTGATTGATTGATTGAAATGCTACATTCTGTTCACCTTCCACATCATTATTGAGGAATAAAGTGATGCAAGTGTAATAGACTGATATAACATTAAAACAATGTTCTTTAACCTTTGGGTAAATAATGCAAGTCTCAAGCTCGAATTATTATTATTATTATTATTATTATTATTATTATTATTATTATTATTATTATTATTATTATTATTATTATTATTATTATTTGTGATGTATGGCTACGAAGTTTTTACATCCATTTAGTATTATTATTTATGTTGTATGTACAGATGATGCGATCATATTATTTGTGAGATTGTCATGAAACAGGTGCTGTGTATATATATGAACCTGTAATGAATAGTATATAATTTATTACCTGTAGAAAAGGTGTGTAATCCACTACATTATTGTGCAACACATTGTAGTATCCAGAATAACACTAGGTAAGAGAACTATGGAGAACCCTTCTTTCAATCGTAACTATGTATTAAGCACTCTAGAATTGACTAGTAGATATGCTGTGACGTATCCTTCTAGAAGCCTGGCCAGGTGGCATATATAACGGAGCAGTCTTGATGGTGGAATGGAGTTGTTGTTTAGTTGGAGTTGTTTTCGTGAGCACGTGTTGCATTTAGGCCGACATGCTAATGTAACTTTACTTTTGTATTGAAAAGGAGGATCATATAAATACTTTTTATTTGTGAAGTGATAACCGTCAATACGGAATGAGATTTATAACAAGCAACGCTATTGTAAGCAGTCAACTGTTTCAAGGTTGCAATCTCCATGTGCTTCGTGATAGGCAGTTGTTAAAGATGATTTGTTGATGTGTGTGTTTTATTTGTGATGACCCAGCTCGATACCTGCAGTCGCTTAAGTGCGGCCAGTATCGAGTAATCGGAAGATAGTGGGTTCAAGCCCCACTGTCGGCAGCCCTGAAGATGGTTTTCAGTGGTTTCCCATTTTCACACCAGACAAATGCCGGGGCTGTACCTCAATTAGGCCATGACCGCTTCCTTCCACTTCCTAGACCTTTCCTATTCCATCGTCACCATAAGACATATCTGTGTCGGTGCGACGTTAAGCAAAATAGCATTTAAAAAATTTGTGATGGCAGTTGATTAGGTTATGTGTGGTTAATGTGTAAATAATTCATTGTAAATAAAAATCAGTGAACGCAAGTTGACAGCATGTTGTATGTGTCTTTGTGGCTACATCAAAAGTCAGTCGTGAGAGTTGGTCACAGTATTAATCCTTGGTCGGGTCACTAACAGGGTAATGGACAGAATTTCTAAGCCATATTCTCAGCAAGTCTTCAGTTAGAGCTGACTCAACTAACGGAAACGAGAATGCTGCGTACTTGTCAGTAGTCATGCCCAGAGATTCAAGGGATCGAAGGTGGGATTCTAAGCGATCCTAGAGCTGTAGGGGGGTCAGTCTTTGTGTTGAAGAAACATTTTGAATCACAAGTCCAAGTAGTTCATGAACATAAAATTCTACAAGTAATACTTCTCTTCCGAATCTATTTTTAAGACACTGAACTGCACTATCATAATTTTTAGCTGTTGGAGGGAAACTATTTACCACCTCCCTAGCTCTACTTCCTTCAACAGTACATTGGATCTAATATTGACATCTTTTTCTATCTCCGAGTTGTCATGAATTTGACAGAACTGGCTCCAAAACCCTAACCAGTCCCTAACCTCCAGAAAATTTTTGAAGTTAAATTTTTGGCCGTTTAAGTTTTTTCTGTGAGAAAACTATGAAACCATAACTCGATATTTGATTTCCTTCATTTGTACATTGTGTTTATACAACACCCTCCATTCTCTGATGATCTTCATTTACTTTATGACGATATTCATTCACTTTTTCATATTCATTTGTGTATCATTCTTAGTCACTGTCTTCGAGAACCACTTCTAATATTTTCTCATCGGCATCGTTCAGTTCATTTGCTAGTCGTTCTAGGTTAGCAAAATGCATTCTTATCTTGTTGGGGTCTGTTTCCACCATCACTGCATCATATGTTTTTGTGAACATAGCACGTATTAGTTTTGTCGATTTAGTCAATTTATCTATTTCAAATTACTGCTTTGTTCACGTCCTGTCCACAGTCGCCACTAATGTTGTGTCAAACCTGAAAATCTACCCGATAAACAGAATTCATCTGATAGTTACACAGGTGTTGGCTTTTATTATTTTCCACAATCTTAAACTTGATTTATGTCGTCTTTTTTTTTACAAAGAATCTGTTCTCAGACCAAAGAGTACAAAACTGCTGGATGCATTCCATTTAGTCTCTGGATGTAACAGTCGAGGAAAGAATTCCTTGAAGACTTAGCACGGAGTCTCCATTTTGGTTCTTATTATGAAATGAAACGAGGAGCTGAGGACAGAAAGGAATGGTTGCATGGACAAGGCATTGCCTTTAGACACTGATGTTAAGTATTTCAGCTGATAATGTCCACCAAGAAGGATGAAACTTGTCCCGACATTTGTTAATTGCTAATTAAACAAATAATTAATATTGTAAAGGTGGAACATTTTACTAACTGCAATACAGGCTTTGCAATGAAATTCATTTTATGCTGTTCCTCACAAACCACAAATGCAGTATTGCACAGTTAATGTTGCACATATTTTTAGTTAGTTTTCTTTGCTTTAAGGGAGGAAACATTTGCTTCTAGAAATCAAGAAATTCGTGTAACCAAATTTCGAGTAATAGAGGAATAAATATGCGTGAAGAATAGGACAGACGGCCGGGAAATTTAAGTTACTTCAAGATACTGAAAATTCGAGTAACAGAGGTTCGAGATATCAAGGTTTGATTGTACAATGAATACAATAGTTGATCATAATTGTAGCTATTTTTTGAATTGCATTGAAAGTTACCTTATTTTCTCCAAAGAAATGGAATGTTTTGATATAATTTGGTTTCAGTGTGATATCACTTTTATCGTACTTTACTTACAGTTTGCATGTTCTTCCTACCTAAAGCCTCTTCACTCCTGATTTATATTTTTGTAATTGTGCATGTATGGTTGTCAGAATACTGTACTTATTAATTCTTTTCTCTTACTTATATCTTAACCCAATGTATTCAAAGTCATGTCAGACACCAAAGAAATCCTTACCTAATTATTCTGAAATATTCCTCTCACAAAAATTTTATACTGTACTTCATACAGAATGGGTTAGAGAAATCTTGCATTCTATAATGCTTGTGTGATTCAGTTAAATTTTTTTTTAAATCGTCGCCGTAAGACTTATCTGTGTCGATGCGACGTAAAGCAACTAGCAAAAAAAAGAAATTTTTAACTTCAATAATAATGCTATTGGCTTTACGTCTCACTAACTACTTTTTCGGTTTTTGGAGACGCCGAGGTGCCGGAATTATGTCCCGCAGGAGTTCTTTTTCGTGTCCGTAAATCTACCGACACAAGGCTGACATATTTGAGCACCTTCAAATACCACCAGACTGAGCCGGGATCGAACCTGCCATGTTGGGGTCAGAAGGCCAGGGCTGCAACCGTCTGAGCCACTCAGCCCGGCAATTTTGAACTTTAAGAAGAAACATCTTATATTTGACTTGCCAGAAACATCTTAAATTTGACTTGCCAGCAATCTGTTTCTTTTTAAACAAATGTAAAATAAGGATAAACTTAGACTATATCATATTCTGTTAGAACCAGCTCAGCAGTAAGATTCTTTACCTAGCTTTATGTTCACGTATGAGGCGCAGGGCTTTTCAACATTTTTATTTATTTATTTTTTTTTGCTAGGGGCTGTACGTCGCATCGACACAGATAGGTCTTATGGCGACGAGGGGATAGGAAAGGCCTGGGAGTTGGAAGGAAGCGGCCGTGGCCTTAATTAAGGTACAGCCCCAGCATTTGCCTGCTGTGAAAATGGGAAACCACGGAAAACCATTTTCAGGGCTGCCGATAGTGGGATTCGAACCTACTATCTCCTGGATGCAAGCTCACAGCCGCGCGCCTCTACACGCACAGCTTTCGACATTTTCAGCTTGTAAGCTGTCTGCCTCCATAGCTTAATGGTTAGCACTATTAGCTGCTGTTCTTGTTAGTCCAGGTTTGATTCCTGGTACTGCCAGAGATTTATGATTGGCAAGAGGGATGGTATGCATTTAAAAATGGTACACGCAGCTCACCTCCTTTGGGAGCATGCCTGAAAAGAGCTGCACAACCTCAGAACGAGGATACAAGTTTATTTGCCCGTCAGCCCCATCAGTTTTGACTTGTATGGAATGAAAGAAACTTTCTTAAAGCACTGTGTCATTTGTAAGGAATTGCTTATATCTGTAGACTGAATGTATCATTTTAATTTGCCAGGGTGATTGGTGCAGACGGTCAAGGCACTGGCGTTCTGACCCCAACATGGCAGGTTCGATCCTGACTCAGTCCGGTGGTATTTGAAGGTGCTCAAATACGTCAGACTCATGTCAGTAGATTTACTGGTACGTAAAAGAACTCCTGCGGGACAAAGTTCTGGCACCTCACCATCTCCGAAAACTGTTAAAAAGTAGTTCGTGGGACGTAGGTACATTGTTGTTGTTGTTGTTGTTGTTATTATTATTATTATTATTATTATTATTATTATTATTATTATTATTATTATTATTATTATTATTATTATTATTATTATTATTCATTTTGAAGTCAGGCCAAGTGGTTTAGACGGTAGAATGCTAGTCTTCTGAGCTCGAGTTGGTGGGTTTGATCTTTGTTCCGCCTGGGAGTGTTTGAATGTGCCCAAATACATCAGCCTTGTGTTGGTAGATTTACTGGCATGTAAAAGAACTCCTGCCAGACAAAACTACAACACCCTAGCTTCTCTGAAAACTGTATAATTACGGTTGTTACTGGGATGTACGAAGGTCGGTCAAATATAAACGGAATTTTTGTTCCTGAAGATCAACAGTTGGTAGGACTGGCCCCTTGCTTCTGCTATGCTTAGGAGGGACCATTAGGAGTGGGGAGAGTATGCTGTTAGATATTTCCCGCCGCTTTGTCAGTAACGCTCACGATGTCAGAGCAACAGGTGCACCCCTCCGCTGCGCAACGCATAATTATAAAATTTCTTGCTCGTGAAGGAATTATATATCTGTGTTTGTGTATTTTTCTGAGTTACTATAATGATTGCATGTTTTTCTTTCAAACTGTTTGCAACTTAATCTAGAACTGCAATTTTTCTGATTACAGTTTGCTGTCCGCTATAAACGGTTGAAAGGGAAACGTGTTCTGTTTCCATTTGGCTTCCATTGTACAGGGATGCCTATTAAGGCCTGTGCTGATAAACTGAAGAGGGAGATGGAAGAATTTGGTTACCCTCCTGCGTTCCCTGCATCTGAATCTGCTTCTTCAACTCATACTCACACTTCCAAGGCAGATGAAGTCATCATAGATAAAAGCAAAGGAAAGAAGGTGATATATTTATTTCTGCAGTTATTTCAGAGTTAAAACTGTAATAGGATGTAGGTGGTATAATGAAAATTCTAGTAAAAACATTAACGTTAACTTCTTTTATTGCTGGTGATTACAAAGAATTTCTATGTGTTCTTATCTGCTGCTTCTAAAATAAAATAAAGAATGGCTCAGCAGAATAAATTGGCAAACCAAATAAAGTAAATTATACCGGAGAGGGAATTGAAGTTTAAAAAATATTGTATCAATCAAACATCTGCATGTGTCTGCTGAAGTTTTTATATTAAATAGCCAAAACCCATCAAAACATGACGGTCAATCAGGTAATAGTGAAGGATTTCCATATATAAGGCATTCTTTGTACAATTATTTTTAGGCATTATGCAACTTTAAGGACATCAAGAGTTTACACTCTTGTCATTGCAACATATGCCATGGCTGAAAACTAGGTGAGGTAAAGTGAAACCTGCACGTTCCAGTGTTTCTTCTTGAGCTTTGTTGATCATGATACAAAATCCCAACTGAATTGAAAATTGGTGCTGTGTAAAAGAAAATGGAAGTGTTTTATCTGATGGAGGGATTACGGATCTATGCCTATTTTGAATGTACAGTGCACTGGGCTCCTGGTTTGTTATTAGCACAATGTTGGCCAAATCAGAATTGAAAATTGGCACATTAGCAGTTTGCTCGTAATAAAGGTACAATCTTTCGGGTTTCCGTGGCAGTAAATTATGCATGGAGGTTCGACTCACTTTCCTGACTACCGGAGTTGAAGAAGTTCACAGCCTTAGTTATTAAAATTACAACATGGAGGAAAGGGCTTTTACATTTTTCTGACATCACTTTAAGCTAGCAAATATAGGGAGAACTACAAAGAGACAATAACATTGCACTGAATAACTTCTTCTCAACTAAGCGACTCTCTTTAACACAACATAGACTGAAGCAGCATGCGTGTTTTCTCCCTTCCACCTCACCACTTGCATCGTATGCCTAAGCACTCCCATAGTCCAAATGTCCTTGAAGTACTGGCAAGTGCTTGGCCAATCAGAATGCTACATTTTCTTTAATATTTTGTCTGGCTCCAAGGCTAAATGGTTAGCGTGTTGGCCTTTGGTCACAGGGGTCCCAGGTTTGATTCCCAGCAGGGTGGGGAATTTTAACCATAATTGGTTAATTCCCCTGGCACGGGAACTGGGTGTATGTGCCGGTCTTCTACATCATTTCGTCCTCATCACGATGTGCAGGTCGCCTACGGGCCTCAGATCAAAAGACTTGCACCAGGCCTTTCTGGAGGCCATACACCATTATTATTATTATTATTATTATTATTATTATTATTATTATTATTATTATTATTATTTAATAATTTAAAAATATATGGCAAGAAATATTTATGTTTTTAAAGACACTGTGCGAATCTACAGGCCAAGAGCTTTTGTGAGAGTGCTTTGAGGTCAGTCGGTTCAGCTGTTCTCTCAAACTTGCTGCAACAAAAATCAGCCTAGTATTTTAAATATATAGATGTCCAGGGTGTTGTCTACACAGAATAGTATTGGTGAATGATGATATAGCATTTTCAGAGGTGAAAGAAAAAAATAATTCAGTCCGTCAGCATGGCTCAATTGTGTGTGGCTTACCATAGTCTTGCAGACAAAACATAAGAGTAAACACGATGATGGAGCAATTAGTGTTAGAGACAGTTCCAAGTGTCGTTGCGTACAGGCCATGGAGGCCCTTGGAGGGGTGGTAACTAAAGGCTTCCACTATCCATAACCTCCGCACTTAGTCGGTAGAGTGGTAGTTGCAAGTTATAAAATTCATTGTTTTCGAAATTGTATTGAAAGTAACTTCTTTTAAATGTGTAAAATTTTATTACGTATTATTTTACACCTATTCAATACAATCAGTTGACATATTTTGCCCCTTCTAAATGGCATCATCAGCCTTATTATTGCCTCAATACCAAAACAGGTACCTGTTTAGTTATGACATAATCTAAAAATTCTTATAATTTAAAACATTAACATGATGTATAGTCGTTATTTAAGGAACTTAATTAGACATGAGAATCATTAATATGCTAAAGGCCTAATGCCTTTGCTATTAGCACAATGTAAGCCAAATCAGAATTGAAAATTGGCACATTAGCAGTTTGCTCGTAATAAAGGTACAATCTTTCGGGTTTCCATGGCAGTAAATTATGCGTAGAGGATCAACTCGCTTTCCTGACTACCGGAGTTGAAGAAGTTCACAGCCTTAGTATTAAAATTACGAAATGGAGGAAAGGGCTTTTACATTTTTCCGACATCACTTCCAGCTTTAGCATATTAATGATTCTCAAGTCTTATAAGGCATTTGTGAACACGCAGTGCAATCTACATGTCTAAGGGAATAAAGGAAGAGTGATAATCTGTCTTGACGTTGCCTAGACAACGGTCTTGAACTTCCACTAGTGCGGGTCAGCTGTTTCGTTCGTAAACATGGCGGGAATGAATATCGGGTATACTGAAACTGAGCTGAATATGGGCGAAAAAAAGTGACACAGAATACTTGAGTAGAGGTGCAGGTGAATTTTTAATGAGTGAATAATGTATCAACGAAGATAATTTTAGTGATAACAGTGATATGAATGAAAATGAATATCGATAAATCGGACCTGATGGCGATGCCACGGCAATTCAGGTAACACAAATATTACATTTCGTTACTCCGAATGATTAAATGGATGATGTTGAACCTGCGCATAATTCAGAAAGAGTATTAGGGGAAAGAGATTGTTTTTTACGTATGTCAGGAGGAGAAAAACTATTCAGTGACATAGCCTGTTGCGCATATAACAATGCAGCCTTCAAACAGTCGCATTCCGGTAGTTACCGAAATGTCAACATATCATGGTATATTGCATGCACAGTTTACGCAAGTATAATAGAGTAAGATAACTTGAAAACAATATTCTTTAACCCATGGGTAAATAATGCAAGCATACCTGCATGCACAGTCTGATGAATCTTCTCTTGTATGCCTTTTCTGCTTCTTTCTGAAGATTGGTAGCACTGAAACTGATCTTGAAGAGGTGGACAAAGTTCAATATCCTCCAGAGAGACACTTTTTCCTGGCTCGACAAACCATCTCTTCTTTCTTGTGGGGCCATTTCTTGACCAAAAATCGGCAAGTTTCTGCAAGTAGAGGATTATCTGCTTAAATATATCATTATGTTACGCAATGTTGGATAAGCCGTTTCTCACGAAATGCTGTATTTTAAAGAATGAGAAATAGCCGCGCCACATGGAATCACTGTCTTGGATTTGAAAGTTAGCCGAGGCTTCATTCATTTCATGAAGAGAAATGGACTTTCTCTTCGACGAAGAACAACATTATGCCCAAAAATGACGAATGATTTCAACCATTTTCATCGCTTTGTGATTGAGAAGCGTCAAGTGAAGGAATATTTTATCTCCTTTATAGGAACTGCGGGTCAAACGCCAATCAGTTTCCATATGCCACAAAGTCGAACAATCGATAAGAAAGGAACATACAGTGTTATCGTACGTGCTACTGGAAGCAAAAAACGATGTACCAGTACTGCAATGCTTGCTGTAACAGCTGATGGCAGAAAGCTTGCACCTTACATTGTTTTAAAGTGAAAAAAAACAATGCCTAAAGCAAAATTTCCGCGAGTGTTCCACGTTCATGTTCAAGAAAAAGAGTGGATGGACATGTCACTCGTGCAAGATTAGATACGAACGGTTTGGGGTAATGTAGCCGAGTCCCTCCTTTGATGCCCGGCCCTTCTTGTGTTGGACAGTTTTCTCTTTTTTTTGCCGGTATGTCCTTCGGATCTATTGTCAGCTCTTAATGAGCAGAATACTTTCTAGTGTCTGTACTTCAAACCCACGTGTCTAACTTACCTGATATAACTCTATTTGACTTTTCAGAAAAAATCTCACGCTGGAATTTTATGCCAAATGACGATAATCGCAAATGAGTTGACCTACTTTGTTTTTGTTATATTTGATGTATCTTTTAAATGTAAATTAATTGTAAATAATTTGTAAATATCTGAATTCCTTGAATAATTTACACTTCGAAAATGTCGCCTGTATTTTTTGTCAAAAAGAGCGTTAATTAGCGAGAAAACAAAGTATTATGCATTTTGTTGTGTGTGTCGGTGTGACATAAATATTATTCGTATGTAAGTGCCATAAATGAGATTGATTAGGTGCATTTTCTTGTAACCATTTTTTGTTTTCTTAGTTTAATATTTTAAACTTAATGGTCAATTTGCATTGTAACTGTAGATGTGTATGCCTTATTCCTGACCTTTTTTCACATAGACTGTGGTGGAATATATGTGATGAAATCCAAGAATTAAAAATCTTCCTATTTTTGGTTTTCTAAAAGTTGGCAGGTATGTGTAAGTATCGAGCTTGAATTATTATTATTATTATTATTATTATTATTATTATTATTATTATTATTATTATTATTATTTACATAGTTAAGTCCGGACTTTATTTGGTACAAATCACAATCGTATTATTTTGTGGTCTTTCTTTCTTTATTCATGTCAGAAGTATCATCCTTACTTACAGATATTAAAAAAACATATCTACATTCCTACTGTACAGATATACAGGCTATTACACAGTCACAGTATTAAAAAAACATGATATCTACATTCCTACTATACAAATATACAGGTCTATTATACAGTCAGAGTATTAAAAAAAAAACCAACAACATATTACATTCCTACTATACAGATACACAGGTCTATTATACAGTCACAGATAAAGCAAGAGTTCAAGAGGTAGATAATTCTTGCCCAGTATTGGGCGACGTCAATAGTGTTGTGGGAGGCAGCAATCAAGTCTTTCATAGTGCACATTGAAGGACATAAAACACACTGACATAGATGTTGGATCGTCTGCTGCTCTCCGCAATCACAAAGTGATGAATCACTTGAGAAATCCCACTTCCCCAAATTTACTTTTGTTCTGCCGACTTCTGTGTGGAGTCTGTTAAGGGCTTTCCATGCTGTCCACTTCTCCTGGTATCCACATGGAAGACTTTCCTTCAGCTCTATCCAGTTGGAAAGGTGGTTGATTCTTTCTTTCCACATTTTAACCCTAGCATTCTCTGCTTTCCCCTCAAGGTTAACTAATGTGCGGAGATTTTAGCCTCTGTGTGGCTGGGTGGTATCCATAGAGAGGGTGTGCTCTGAAGAAGATGATTAGAGCCTTTCTTTGTTAGCTGCTACCTCCCTACGAATCTCACCGGGAGTAATACCAGCTAAAAGTTGGACCTTTTCAATGGGTGTAGGTTTCAAACATCCAATAATGATCCTGCAGCTTTCGTTTAGAGCAATGTTGACCAGCTTCGTATGAGCTGACCTGTACCAAACCAGGGAGGCATATTCTCCTGCAGAGTAGCATAAAACTAGAGCTGATGTTCTAATTGTTTGTGGTTGCGCTCCCCAACTTGTTCCTGATAACTTTCGTAGAATGTTGTTTCTAGCAGCTATCTCTTGTTTTAAGTTTTGGCAATGTTTCTTATATGTTAATGTGTGATCAAGCATAACTCCCAGGTACTTTGGTGTAAAGCAGTGTTCCAGTAAATTCCCTTTCCAGAGTACTTTGAGTTTCTGAGAGGCCTGTGCATGCAGCAGATGGAACGCACAGATTTGAGTCTTAGCTGGATTTGGTTTGAGTTGGTTTTTCTCATAATAGGTACCTAGCTCTTCTACTGCAGCAGTTAAAGAGATCTCTGCTTCATCAAAGGTATCAGTTTGAGTTGTAAGTGCAAGGTCATCGGCATAGATAAGGCTTTTAGTATTTTCTGGTAATGGCTGGTCATTAGTATAGATGTTGAAAAGAATAGGAGCCAGTACACTGCCTTGAGGTAGTCCATTCCGTTGATTTCTCCATCTGCTTCGGCATCCTTGAAATTCAACAAAAAAGCGGCGATTTTCCAGGAGAGTAGCTATCATCTTGGTTACCTTGATATCTGTAGTCATTCTATAAAGTTTGTGTAATAGTATCTTGTGATATACTGTATCGTAGGTGGCTGAGAGATCCACAAAAGCCACACCAGTGATCTTCCTCATTTCAAACCTGTCCTCAGTGTGCTGGGTTAGATGTAAAATCTGTGCTGTGCAACTCTTTCTTGGGCGGAAGCCACATTGCTGAGGGATTAGGACTTTGTCTACTACTCCCATTAAGCGATTGAGCAGCATTCTTTCCATTATTTTGTACAGGTGGCAGGGTAAGGAGATTGGTCTGAAATTTTTGGTGTCTGAAGGTTCCTTTCGAGGTTTCTCCATATTTTTAGTATTTTTAGGGAAGTAAAACAGTTGTAGAAGTTTAAGAGCCATGCCTGTGTGGTTGAACTGAAGTGTTTTATCTGTTCTATTGTGATATCATCTAATCCTGCCAGTTTTCCATTTTTGCTACATTGAATCGCTTTATGTAGTTCCATTATTTCAGATGACCTCAGTTTTATTGGATGATTTGTTTTCCCATTGATGACAAGTTGATTTGGTTTGCCGTAACATTTCCACGGACTGGTCCCTTGGTTGTGTCATTGCTAAGTCATTTGAGAAGCTTCCAAGCCTTTCGGCTATCCCTTGACCTGTCTGTTTCCTCCATAAGTTTGATCCAGGTATCTTTCTTTGCCTCTGCGATTGAAGAAAGCAGTTTCCATCCAGCTGAGATAGTGTCTTCGCTTAGTGGATCATCCTGAAACAGTGAAATATGTGTGTTCATTTGGCCAGCTGCGTCTGAAGTTAGAGCTTGTATATAGTTAACTCTGCATCCTCATGGTATGGAAACATGGGAAGCTTCCTTCACAGCTTCAACAAACTCATCATGAAACTCTGGTGTTGGGTGGATATCTGATATTATTTTATCAGGATTTGACCTGAACTTCTGCCAGTCTGCTTTTTTGAAATTATATCTTCTTCGAAACGGAACCTTTATTTGTTGAATTGCTGAGAAAAGTTGACACATTATGGGTCGATGCTGGGTATTTGGAATGGGATTGCACATTGATTTCACACATCGCTGTGCCTTGTGTTCATTCACAAATATCAGGTCTGGGTTGAAGCCTCGTCGCCATCTACTGCTGTTGAAGGATGGAGGTAGTTTGGGGTCATGAATAAGTTGTAATTGGAAATCATCATCCCATTCTAACACAGCTTCTCCGTTATTATTATCATCATCTGTATATCCCCATGCACTGTTATGGCTGTTGAAGTCTCCACCCACAAAGTTTGTCTTTTGCTTGTAGTAGTTATCTGGAATTTTGAAGGAAAAATCTACATTTGGTGGTTTGTAGAAACTCAAAACGGTGCAGTTACTGAGTTCCACAGTTACTATCTTGATTTGATTTTCAGTGGTGGCTGCAGCAGACAAAATTTGTAAATTTGGTTTGGCAAAAACAGCGTTGCCATACTGTCTGTGGGGAATCTCGGCCACAAGTCTCATTCCCGCTATTTTTGGTCACCGTAGTTGCTCATCCCTGTGAGTTTCCTGAAGGCATAATATATCACATTAAATTGTACGTTTGACAAAGCTGATATAACATTTCTTCTTTAGATGGAGATTAACCTTCAATATTTACAAATATAATGGTTAGCGTTGGTCTTGATAAAGACCATTCTGAATATAATGATTGGGTCATATTGACTGGTAGATACTTCTGGAATGCTGACGTTCAGTTCAGTACTGGAGTTTTAATCCAGGTACCTATGCAGCGGCACCACGGGCAGGAATCAGCTTCACCCCCACTTGTGAGGTCTTGTCATGAAAAATGTGCTGTATATATATATTAATATGAGTGTAGTTAATGTAAGAATCCGTAATTAACAGTATATAATTTATTATTACCTGTATATATGATGTATAATCCACTACAATATTGTGCAACACACCGCAATATCCAGAATGTATGACGAGAACTATGTAGAACCTTCTTTACATTGTAACTATGCTATTGAACACTCTAGAATTCACAAGAAGGTATGTTGTGACATCCTTCTAGAAGCCTGGCCAGGCTCATATATAAGGAGGCGGTCTTGCTGGTGGAGTTGAGTTATTGTTTAACAGGAGTTGTTTTGATGAGACGTGTGTAGAAGTCGTGTTTGAAGTATGTGAATTGGTTTTGTTGAGTCGGTAGTTGACATGCCTGTGGTGCAGTCTTCTCCTTATGTCTCGCGATAGGCAGTTGTTCAAAATGGTAGTTTATTGATGTGTGTTTAATGTGCAAATATGTTGTATGGCGGTTTATTGATGTATGTTTAATGTGAAAATAAGTTGTAAATAAATTAGTGTATGCAAGTGACAGCATTTTGTATGCGTCTTTGTGAAAACATAAGTCACAACATAGTAACACTTATTTTCAGTACAAAAAAGCTAGATTACTTCTACATGATCATCAAGGTGCTCAACACACGTTGTACTTGTTGTTACATCAGCTTCCAGAGAACAATAGAATGGATGATAAATAGATAAGTACATCTAATGTATGGTAAGAGATTATAAATATCAGTTTGTTCCATGGGATGAATACGAAGTGCTGTTGCATACTTTCTTCTAACATTTACTGCAGTGAGTCTGCCTCTTTTCTCTATCATTACTTTTAGATAATCTTCATTCACTTGATACTTTGTGAAGAAAGCATTCGGCTCAAGAGCTTAACTTTATTGCTACAGCACCAGAGAAACACACTAGATGGCCCTCTTCAGTGTGCCCTAGTCTTCTTTGTTACTTGTTGGACAAGAAATCGAAGATCCAGTATGTCTTCCTGCTTAAGGTCTATTACAAATTTGTTGTTTGATCTTGCATTCTGAATTAACTCTTTCCACTGATTGGGACTGGAATCTTGTGAAACGTATCTTCTTTGCATGTTTTAAATGTTTGCACAGCCATGATCTGATGGCAGAAACATGTTACCTGGGAATAGGAACTTAGGGTCGATTGTTTTGAACTTACATGGTCATATCAGCCACAGCCATGGTGGCGTTATCTCCCAAATTGTATACCACCCTGGGCAGTTATCCAAGTACACAATGAGTCTGTCCTTATCCTCTTTTGCCACGAACCTACTATGCTGGTGTAGCACGGGGGAGAGGTGGTACTCCCACGGCGCATCCCAGGTGGTGGATAGGGGGGTCCTAACTGGCTTGCCCGCAGACTTGAGGGAAATAAAATACCTCTCGCGGACCAAACACACAACCCCCAGCAGGTGGGGGGACGCAGACGAAGAATACACCCACGGTATCCCCTGCCTGCCGTAAGAGGCGACTACAAGGGGTGACCAAGGGAGGATTGTATTAGAACCATACACCTACTTGTGATTAGTACCACCATGCGGGGAACACCAAGGGTCGCTTATACTTGTGCATTGTACCACTATGTTAGGTACACAATGGGTTTGGTGTTGGAAGTGCTTGCATATTAAGTCAAAAGATTCGACTAATGTTCTTCAGCTTTTGCTGCTTCTGTGTGCATTTTAAATGCATCCTGCATAGCGTGGCCATGTCTTTTATGTAGTTCTTTCTGTAATATAAACTCAGCTATGGCTTTATCATTATCAGGAATTTTGTGACCTTTTAATGATGGTGCAAATATGTCATATTTCCTGCAAATGTCACTTTTTTTTTTTTTTTTGGCAACTTAAATCCAATATTATACTTCATGCAAAATTTTCTTTGGTGTTGTCTTCTGAATAATCTGGAATCTCCATTTCCTGGTACCAAGGCACATAGTAGATAGGACATAGAGCAGATGTCTAGATAAACTCTGTTTGAATTCACCTTTCGGGGCCAATGAGCTAGATGTTAGGCCCCTTTTAATAACAAGCATCATCATCAGTTCACTTTTTTGTTATAAAGGCGCTGGTACTTTGGTATCACAGCAATATGTTGATGTTCTGATTCTGTTACTTCAGCAGGAACCTGGTTGTTGATTCGAATGTCAGCTTCTCTGATCAGGTCCTGACAAACACATGCAGGAATCCTTTCCACTCCTCCACACGAGTCCTGTAGATCATGTACAGCGAGGAATTTGGTCTTGCAAATAGCAACATCTGAAACATTAACTTACTTTCATACACTTCACCTAAGTATATAAGGTCAATACCTGCTAGACACTTATAGCACACTGCAACTGCTGTAAGAAATACTCCTGGACACCAAAGCTTTAGTTCCTAATGCTTCTGGGGCATGGCTTCATATGATTCCCAGAATTCCTATTTGTTTTCTTGAATAAAAACAGCGGCTGTAAAGAGGAGAAATCCCAAGAAAACCAAACATAATTAATCAAAAAGGAAATGTACGGTAACATACAGCATTAACCCTTTGCTGTTCCCCATTTAAAGGTGGATGCCTGGCCATAATTTCAGTGTTTTCTGACAGAGTCCTTTAAATCCCAAAAGGCACAGCAGCATAAATAACAGTCTTTAAAAAGAAAATAACAAGAAGTCAATCAAATAAAGATGTACAGTAACTAATTTCTTTTGCATTTTGTTCCTAAATGATTAGTGCATATAAATGTGTACTCACCATAATTTTGAATATCCACATTTCGCTCCTTATGGTATTCCAAAAGGCAACCCGTCCTGCACAGTGGTAGATCGCACTGCTTACATTTGAATGTTGTTTGTTTGCCTCTTCCAAAAGCTACCCAATTTTTCATTTGTAAACACAAAGCACGCGCTTTGGCATGACCAAGTATCTTCACAAGAGAATGAAATAATTTAGAGGATGGACAGCCGATGGGTAAACTTCTTTTCCTGCCCGTATGTTTGCGGGACGTGAAGTTCCCGATCAGCTGTGGCACCAAGTTGCACTGGAAGTTCAGCTGCCTGTGTCCATGAGCTGTGAGAGCTGGTCGGTTACACATATAATAAAGAATGGAGCTGTTCACAATGCACACATTGATCACAAAATGAAAAATGAATTTCCACCATTTTTTAGACAATCGCCCAACGTGTAGTGTTATCTTTTCTGATTACTGATGTCCACGCCACCCATATGTTTTGTGTAATTTATGACAGCACAAGGACACGAAATGTCTATTTCTTCCCTTCACTGGTTTTTCGTTTTACTGTACCATCATTCACAGAATCTGAATTTGTTGACAGCATAAGAATGTTGACATTACACCTTCATTTTGCATTTTCCTACATTCTCCCTGCTTGGGTTTCAACTGTGCAGGTTTCCTAAATTGATCAGGCCAACCCTTTCTATTTACCCTCATTGTCACACAACTATAGGTGTTATGGATTAGCAATAATCCAGTTTTGCAGAACTGAAAAAGTAATCAAAGTAAACGTGATGCCATTTTCTCCAGTATGACTCTGTCAGGTGTAAAACTACCTGCTCTCCTAATAATAAATTCTGGTCCATGTTTCTTTCTTCCCCTTGTAAATCTCACATTTCAGAAGGTAGTCATTTCCTCTGTCAGCAATACCCCATGCTTTGATACCCCATTTGGTGGTTTTCCCTGGGAGGTACTGTTTCGAGATAACTCTTCCCTTGAAACCTATCATAGCTTCATCTATGGCGAATTCCCGGCCAGGTGCATACAAAATTCGGAATTTTCGGGAAGTTGCAGAGCTGGTCTTGCTTTGTACAGAATATCGTAATGTTCATCTTGTGGTGTTAAGCCTGTTTACATGGCTACTTAGATGTAAATATTGCCCAAGTTTCCTAAACCATTTCATTGTCATTGCCTGCCTTCCTAAGGGGCACACGCAAAAGTCTCCTAGGAAGTAATCCTCTATTTCAGGTAAAACAACCAGTCCAATATAAATTAGAACTCTTACATATACCCTTATTTCATCAGCATTAGTGTCTTGCCAGGTAGTATCAACAGTGCCAGTTCCTTTGTAAATATTCAGCATGAATATTCGTCTGCTCTGCTACTAGCTCATAAAATTCCTATCCCACAACAAAAAAAATCTTTTTCTGAACTCCAGGAGGTAAATCGTGATTTGGACCAGCATTGTTTTCCCATATTTTCAGTTCATCAAAACGAATATTGTGACTCCAGATATCACTAGTAACATTTCTTTGTTGCCTTGCCCCTCGATCTTCACACAATATTTGTTCACACTCATGATTCTCGGAATCTTTATCACTACTGCATTCATCAGAATACAATTCAGAATCACAACTAGAAAGCTCACTATCTCCACTAATGTCTAACATATCTTCAATTTCACATTCTTTCATTCCTTTCGACACAACTCTGCGATTAGACTACATGGTGTAAACTTAAACAAGAATAATCTTAACTGAAAGGCGAGGTTTATAAAGTAAGTCTGCTTGGGAAATACACACAGGAAATGTTTTCAACAAGTTCCTGACAGATTGGTGAGCAAAGGGAATACAGTGTGGTTTTGCAAGACCCTTCAATATTTCTCTCAACACACTTCTAATGAACGCGAGTTTGACAAGCACTTTGGAGCATTCAGTGCGGCAGGCGGGTGATAATGCTTGAGCGCTCTGGAGTGTTAGGAACGGCAAAGAGTTAACATTATTTTTATTGCTAGGGAAGATAATGCTTGTCACAAACATTTTAGGGACAATGTTGTGCCCTAAGCTTAGTTTTCCTTGCTCAGTTTATTTACAGAAATCGTGTTTACATCACTTCACAGATCATATCCAGTGAGGCTTACCACAGTGCTGAACAACAATTTGTGGTGGCTTGTCAATGTGTAGGTTATTTAAGATACATGGCATTACATCCAGCACAACTGTTGTATGAAGTTGATATTACAAACAGTTGGTTGTCATAATCATTTTTACTTGATGGTAGAAATTTAGTATAAAATATATAATTATACTTTTTATTCCATTCATAAAAACGAAGAAACATTCTTAGTTCTTGTGATAAAATTTTATTAAGTATACATATTGCATTAAGGTATGCCAATCTTGGCATGAAACATACGTCCACACAGATCACATGGAATGGCTGGGGGAGGGCAGGGCTGAACTCGACGGAGCTTCCATGCTTGTCATTTATCCTCTTCACATCGTTGTCATTCCTCTTCAAATACTGTAACTGATGTAGAAACAGTGTGGCGCCAAAGTTTATGATTCTCAGCAAGCATATCCCAGGATTCAGTGTTAATTCCACCTGTTTTTGTAGTATTCGTTAGCTGATCCTTGAAACACCTCCAAAGGGGCTCCATGAAGTCTTGGGCCGATGACCTCGATGTTAGGCCCCTTTAAACAACAAGCATCATCATCATCACCATGAAGTCTTGTGCCAGAGCAGAGTTCACTATACAAGAGTTGATGAGGAAGCCTGGTTTTACTGATGCAATGGGCATGCCCTATCCATCTGAGACAGTGGCCAATGATGGTAGCCTCAGTGTGCGCTTTCTCAAGAACTGGAAGGTTGGTGACACGGTCCTCCCATTTGATGTTCAAGATGGATCTAAGTTTTTGCAGATGGAAGCACTCTAGCCTTTTGATATCCCGAGGTAGAGGGTCCGCCTTTCACAACCATAAAGCAATCTTGATATAACAACAGCATGGTAAACCTTGATCTTGGTATGCATTGTAAGGTCTTTATTCATGAAGGCACAACAGGATAAACATCTAAATACTGAGTGGCAGCACCAGTTCTCCTATCCACATCTTGTGAACAGTTAACATTTGTTGAAAGGATACTTCCTAGATATAAAAAGTGGTCAACCTGCTCCAGTGGACTATCCGCAATGGAGATATTAAAAGCTGGAAGGTTCGACCCAGGTGCAGGCTGTGAGAGTACTTTTGATACAACTGACAGACTGTTGTAGCTCATCAGACATAAGAACAGGTGCGGCAGCATCATTTGCATATTGCAATTCCGTAACGGAGCAAAGCTATTGGGAGCAAAGTCTAGCCAGATTGAACAGTCCCCCATCGAAGCGATATCTGATGACCTTTTACACCTTGGTTGTCTGTAGATGTTCTGTATAGCATGGCAGTTAGATAAAGAGCAAAGAGTTTTGGAGCAAGCACACATCCTTGTTTAAATCCATGAGTGATTGG
Source organism: Anabrus simplex (assembly GCF_040414725.1). NCBI lineage: Eukaryota > Metazoa > Arthropoda > Insecta > Orthoptera > Tettigoniidae > Anabrus > Anabrus simplex. The sequence continues at coordinate 104,458,908 of NC_090267.1, read as the reverse complement.
AAATGGATCAGGGATAATATTTTGATGAATGATTTGCCCAGATGTGTTATGATGAAGAGCCTAGGCCAGATCTACAAAATGCTGTGGACAGCCAAAGTGTTTCAATACTGTCTACATAGCTGGTCTCTGGACTGAATCGAGATCCTTTTCCAGGTCATAGAACACTAGGTATAAACGAGTCTGTTGCGCTCTGCATTCTTCCTGGATTTGTCTTGCACAGATCATATCTGTTGTGCCTCTGGACGTTTGAAAACTGCACTGTGACTCGGATAGGATTCTCTCAGAAATAATCTGCAGACAACTGAACAATATTCTCTCAAGAATTTTACCAGCTGTAGATAACAGTGATATACCTCGATAGTTGCCACAAACACTACGATCACTTTTTTTTTAAAAACAGTAACTATAGTGGCATTTTTTAGGTCACCAGGTATTTGCAGGTTTCCCATATTAAGAGGATAAGCGTATGAAGTCTGGCCTTTAGATTTAGGCCTCCTCTTTGAATCGGTTCTGGAGGGAAGTTATCTAGGCCAGGAGCCTTGCAAGGTTTCAGTTTAACCGAGCTTGATAGCTGCAGTTGTTTAAGTGTGGCTAGTATCTCGGAAGATAGTGGGTTCGAACCCCACTGTCGGCAGACCTGGAGATGGTTTTCCATGGTTTCCCATTTTCACACCAGGCAAATGGTGGGGCTGTACCTTAATTAAGTTCACGGCTGCTTCCTTCCAACTCCTAGCCTTTTCCTGTCCCATCGTCGCCATAAGACCTATCTGTGTCGGTGCGACGTAAAGCAGATTGTAAAAAAAAAAGTTTCATTTTACTCAGAGCAGCATTGAATTCCTTGAATGTTGGTTGGAGAGCCATCCATGGTTGTTGTGACTGTAGAGGCACATGATCGAGAACGTCTTCAGCTGCATTTGAACTCCGATTGAGAAGAGCGCAGAAGAGTGAAGAAATGTTCCTTCCTATGCTCTAAGATTTCTCAACTGTCAGAAATAGTGGTAGCATTATCAGCAGCTTTCAGTGTCCCGGAGAAGGAATGAGTTGGGCCATGTAACTGTTTTCTTGGGCAGACATACTTTGCAGTTCCTGAGATATCTGCTGCCATCAGTTGTTCTTTATTTCTCTTACTCTTATTTGCCTCTGAAATTTACAGATATTTCAGGTTCCCTTTGGGATTCAACATCTGTATCATCTGATGGCCAGGCGGGTGTCAATTTTTTATGAGACAGGGTCTCTTAGGGTGCATTGGCGCTGCCGGTGGCTGCAGTTAGCCTGCGCAGTGGCCTCCACGGTATGCACTGGCCAGCATCTTGGTGGGTGTGCTAGGTACCAACTGATGAGCCCAGCCTGGCACACGGGGGCGAAGCACTGGCGACCGGGAGTGAGTTGGCTGGAAGATGTATGATGTCCAATAACAGTCCATTTATATTGGTATTATAAATTTACTCATTCGGAACAGATATTTAAGGTTCCCTTTGGGATTCAACATCTGATCCTAAATAGGCGTGCCCAAACACAGGTGCAGGTCCAAATGCCCAAGTACTCACAATTCTTAGAAATACGACCACACACCTGCTGCCAACATGCAGGTCCAAACTGAGAATGTGCTTCCGCCTTTCTTATCCCTTTGTCGTTGGACTTGGAGTGTAAAGTGACAGCTCAAGAAAGTGCCACTGGTGTGGCTTTGTTTAAGGTGGATCGCAACTTGCCAGGAAGTGACCCATACACTCTGATTTTGGAATCATTCACCACGGCACACATGCATCAGACGTGGTGTCAAACATCGAAACTGCAATGAACTGCTCCTGACTCGAGAAAACCGAGCGGCACCTTCATAGCCAGTCCATCTGGCACTCTCCCTTCTGCTTCACTTGCCATACCAAAGCCCGGTTTCTCTACCTAGTAAACCGTTGAGTACCATAATGGTATTCCGGTAGCATTTCCTCTACTGATGTACCATCAGCCCTCCTAAACAGCCTCTTCTGCCCGAAGCCATTGGTCTCCATAGATAGTACTCTTATTTATCCCCGAGTCCAGGGCTGCCTCTTCTGCCATCTCTACCGTACTGAAGTCCACCTACTCCGCCGTAGATGCCATTGAGGACTTCACTCGTAAGCCTGAGCTGGGACCCTTCCTAGATGTTACACACCAGGTCAGTGTGCTCTGGGACTCACATAAACAAAGGCGCCACTCTCGGTGTAGAGCTGCCTACGAGGAGGATCCCTACCTGCTCCCTGCGCATTAAGTTATAGCCCCTATACTATCACATTTTTAGGAACTTCTTTCAGTGTTCTCACGCCTCCTCTGAAAAACTTTGGCAGTTTGAAAACCCCTGGTATAATAGTATTTTCTCTTTGCCTGACATTCATCTGAATAGTGCAGTGATTGCGGTGTTGATTTACTGTGCAAAGTGCTATTTCTTTATCGGGACATGGAGTAAGATGCGCATCTCAATTGTTTTTGTTAAATGTGTTAACATCATTAAAATGACTCATTTGTATATGTCCCAATTAAAGTTACTTATTGCAGGAGTACCTCTATTTTCAACAACAAATTTTGAACAGTGTTTAACAGATTTATATGTGTTATCCCTTTTTATGGTTTTTGGCTTAGGCTATAAACTGTGTGATGTAGTTCTCTGTCACCCAGTCCTTTGCTAACTCTTCATCTCTATGTAACTAATGCATCCTGCATTTATTCATGTTTTGGTCTTCCCCTGCCCTTCTTATCCTGTACACATTCCTCAAAAACCAAATGCATTAGTCTCTGGTACCTCAAAGCATGTCAAAACAGTCTTATTTCTTTTCTGGTCAAATTTCACCAAAATGTTCTCATCCCGCCAGTTTGATTAGTTATCTCTTCATTTGTGATCTGATGTATCTATCTCACCTTCAACATTCTTCTTAAACCATTATTCTTTTCCTTAGCTCACCAGTTATTGTTCTCACTTCATTTCTTTACATCATTATGCTCCATGCAGATGACTTCAGAAACTTCTTTCTAATGTGCATGTCTATGTTTTAGATTCATGAGCAAATTCCTTTTCCTAAGAAAGGGATTCCTTCCTGGGGTAGGTTACATTTTATGTTGTCCTTCTTTCTGCCATAATTGTTTTTTATTTTACTACCATTAGCATGTTCATCAGCGTTTGTCCCACTTAGTGGTAGGGTCCACTGTGTGGGTCTGCTACCTCCATTTTATTTGATAGTACATTAGGCCATGTTAGGATGTACGTTTACTCTCTTCATGACATTCTCTTGTGCATCAGCCTAGGAAAGCAAGATAGTGAGCAAGATAGTGTTTTGTTCTTCTCGTGGTCTTTCTCAACTAGGATCTTTGTAGCATAGACCGCATCAATTGAGCGTTCCTTACTAATTCAACTTGATTCTTAGTCATTTTTTTGATCTTGCAAATCCATTTATCCTTAATGTGTTCATAGATCTTCATCACATGGCTTAGAACAGTAGTTGGCACACTCAGCGGAACTTCCTTTCTGTTTGAAGATAGTTGCTGTAAGTTGCTATAGTGTGTTGCTGGTCAGTTGGTGTTCATTCCTCTTTGATAATTTTGTTTAACAACATTGTTAACCAGCTTGTTACATCCTCCCCTTTGAGTACCACAATTCTGTCTATTGTGTACTTTCGAAGAGGTATAGCACGATAGTATTTGCACGACCATGGGCAGTATGAACAAGGAAATTCCCAATAGAAGGTCGTAGCAATCCGTGGAAAATACTAGGGCCCACCAAGGTCAGGTGGATAAAGAATAACTAAATTACTACTAAGTAAAATAAGTTACTACTGACTAAAATAAAAACAACAATTTAAAGGAAATTAAGACTTTGATAGGAAATGACATTTTTAAAAGTCTTTCACTAGTATAATTCTTTTGGAATAATAAAAGGTAAAATGTGCGAGATCTCATTTTTTTTTTAAAGTAAAGAAAACCATTATTCAGACCTTGGGATCCCAGAACTAAACTAAGCAAATTACAGTAAGTTAATGAGTCAGGAAGTAAAACTTGATTGTAGCACAAGAAGAGAAAACGGTTTCTTACGAGACTATCTCTGGTTACTTAAAGAGATAACTCCATACAATATTTCACCAGAACAAGTTCCATAAAGGATAATACTCAGATATTAAATTAATTCAGAAATTAAGAATCTGCAAGAACGAAACATATAAGGAAAAAAAACATTAAACCCTTAACACAAATCTCTCGGTTGACTCAACAGTTTTCCCATTCGCATAACAAATCAACATCATATCCTTGACAACCCCAAATATTACTCACAACACAGAGAACGCCCGTCAGCTGTTAGCTCATAACAGAACCTCCATCACAGCAATGTTTACAAGTTGCAGTCATAATAACGGGGTCACATGACCCGAGAAAGAGAATGGCTGCGCATCAACAACCAAAGTAGTCAAAAGAACCGCTTTCAATTCGCTTACTTTTCCCCAGGATGAACCATTGACACACTCAAAAAATCAAAAGACATTAAGAATAAACCCACCCATAATATAATGATTGAAAAATGCCATTTAGATGCCACAGTCAATGAATAACATAGGTTTTTGCAATTACATCTAATTTGAATTTTAAGATGAAGAGCACAACATAACTTGTTTTGAATTAATTAATAGGCATAAACATTGCTAAAATCTTACATTAAAGAAACCCCAATAACTTAAATCATAACGTTATTATGAAGTGACAATCTATAACATCATATCGAAACATATTCAAATGTAAATCGTTTGATTAGAGAGAGATCATGCACAACATAATTTAGAATGTTTCCGCTTCGAATGATCAAAAACAGTTCCACTTTCAGTTAGCATGCATTTCTTCAAGTTAATCCAGTCCCCAGATCAAAATTTTGGGTTATCAGTACTTGCAGACTCGTCGAACATAGAATAAGAGAAAAAAAGGAAACCAAGGCATTTTGGCTCTCGCCGGTTGGCGAGTAATTCATCCAGTGTCGAAGACCATGACTCCTGCTTCTTCTTTACTTAATTTTCAATATATTTTTCAACAGCAGCGATGAGGACGAATCTTTTCACGCCGACAACCTTCAACAATCACAAGAATCAAAACAAAAACCGGTCAGCATCACGAGAACAAGTTGAGTACTGTGAATGCCGCTAGATAGCAGTCCAATGCAGGTAGCGAGTTTCACACGAGGCTAGGGCTCGCGTAAATCATGCAAACTACAAGTAGTTTGTGGGTAAATGCAAAATCTTAAGTGACGTTCCAATACAATCAACAGAATATGACGTTGTTGGAAAGTTGACTTTGATTAGATGAGTCAATCTCCAGGTACTTAGATACCTTTAAACTCTTCAAATATTGTCAGAGTCTCCCTCGCCCCCAAAAGATTAACACGGGGATGGGCGTAACAACTGCTGAGTAAAGCAAAAAGTCTTCATTCCAACTTTTAATAAAATAAAATCCTCATGACTTGACTTGCAGGAAGGATGAAGGATCAGGTCATAATAAAAACCTTTGAGATTTCACAGCAGACAAGCAGCACCAACCGTTTACCGGTGATTTAATATACATTTGGGTCTCGTACAAAAATTTGTAGAACACGAACACACAAATTCAAAAGTCTTCTTCCCATAAAATAATACCAAATTCCACATTAAATTGTTCCATTACCGGGCGAGTTGGCCGTGCGCGTAGAGGCGCGCGGCTGTGAGCTTGCATCCGGGAGATAGTAGGTTCGAATCCCGCTATCGGCAGCCCTGAAAATGGTTTTCCGTGGTTTCCCATTTTCACACCAGGCAAATGCTGGGGCTGTACCTTAATTAAGGCCACGGCCGCTTCCTTCCAACTCCTAGGCCTTTCCTATCCCATCGTCGCCATAAGACCTATCTGTGTCGGCGCGACGTAAAGCCCCTAGCAAAAAAAAAAAAAAAAAATTGTTCCATTCGAAGAAAACTAGATCACACTTAATTCTAATTTCTTTAAAGAAAATAATACTGATAAATGCATTTGTTAATTAAATTTCAGGGTTTCCACTATAGAGAAAGGCACGATTATCTTGTAAATTCTATCTAATTTATCCAAACATATTTATTTAGTGATAAAAGGAAACAACGAATTAAAGATTCACTGCACGGAAATGTTAAATACCCAAAACTGAGGAACATAAACCATGATTAAGGAAAATAGAGTATCAGGTTCATTTCATGATAAATTCTAAGCATAAACAGAATCACCCCAGAAAATCATACATAGACCAAGGACAGGTCTAAAACAAATCCAAATAAATTTAAAAAAAATTAAAATATACTTTGAACATAATAGCATCAGCACTACCAATCAGTGAGCTAAATAGTCAATATTTCAAAATCTTTGTTGTACAACCAACACTACAGAATCCTTTCAAAAACTTAGATCAACACCTCAGGGGTTCAAAGCATCACCAACAGGAAGAGGAAAGAGAATAGGATTCAACTCTAACAGAAGAAAAACACAGAAAGCATAAAATTCAAATCAATGCCAATTCCATAACTATAAGATAAACAACTTTCAAAGCAAGGGGAACATTGACCTGATCGGTTGGAGACCTTTTTTGATGGTAGGGTTGCTCATAGTCCGTCGTCGACAACAGGTCAGCAAAGTAACTCCAAGCAAGAATAGTTTACAGATCAACACCTAACACTCGTCAGAGCATAATAAACAGCAAGGAATTAACAGGACAGAAATCGTGCTCAAAAACTCAAGGGGGAATACAATCCGGAATCAAATAACCAACCTATTACATGGCATCTCTAAATAATTTGTCCCACTATGGCACATCTAATCAAATCAAAAGGCAAAGAGAAAGACCTCAGATTAGATAACCAAGTAGGAAGATAAAGAGCAATGACCTACACAACATACACTACCGGTTGTCCCTTATAGAACCTCGGCAGTATCTGGACTAGTAATAAGTGATTTTCAAATCACCCTGTCACACCACGTCTAAACAGGTACCTTTTCCTGGCCCGCAGGAGAATAGGCAAATAAACGATAAGTGGCAGAGTACGAGGCAAGTTCATAGAAAAGCTCAAAGAACCGAGAATGAGGTGGGAACATAGCTAATACAATCCATAATATATCGGCAGAAGGAGTCAAGCACCAACTAGGGAGTGCCAATTAGTCCCCTACCTAACTAGCAAACCCACAGAACAGTAAGGTGATTAATCCACAACGTCAACAGACACTTATAGAACCGCTGAGGAAAAGAAAACGCCAGAGAGTGGCACATAACATTAATTGAACTTATAGTAAAACAAAGCAAATACAAGATTATGTTGGATTAGATGGTAACTCAGAAACGTGAGATGAAGCAACACGAAACCAAGAACAAATTAATAGCAAGACAAGGTAATTCACTATGAGTTGCAGATACACCCCGTAATTCCTTCCAAAATCAACTGAGATACAGAGGTACAATTAAAGGTAACACACGCCATACCAAAGTGCCATAGCTACTTAAAACTTGACACAATATCCAAAACAACAACCAATAACAAGACACACGGGTTAACTCATTAGAGTTTAAATGGTAAACATCTTCCACACCATGATCTTCACCCATAATTCCATCCCAATAAACATAAAATTAGAATTACTCCACCAAGATTGAGCATAAATCAATGTTCCCAACCATACCAATTAAGTTCAAGAACAAGTAAGAAGGATGAGTTCTCCACCTAATCAATAGTTTATTTTTCATAGTGTCAATATTATTTACATAAAAATAGTACCGGTTTCGACCCGTAAATAGGTCATCTTCAGCTGCTAGAGAACCTCCTTAATAGCGACTGTACAGAATAAATACTACTAAAATTAAAATTAAACAAGAATGCCATTAAATAAACCTGATACCACTATTCTAAAATTACTTAAGGTTAAGATATATACATATGGTACAGTTTTGGGGTTAAGGGGGTTATTTTCAAATATTACATTTATTGAGGCTGGAATCGGATACAGTTCTTAGAGTTAATCAATAATCACTGATATTCAGATGTCAAGTTATCTGTGTTAAATGCCACTATTATGTCCAACGGTTCATGAGATCTTTGAAGTGCATTGTTGTTCCGAAAATATTACGGGGGTGTCGTGTTCCTTAGAATAAGAGGTTCAGCAACCAGTTCACGGACACATAGCTTATACTCAGTCTATATCATTGCTGAAAAATATGTTAATGAGTGCCACTATTCTAAAAAGTACTTAATATTAAGATATATACATATGGTACAGTTATGGGGTTGAAGGGTTTTACACTGGCCCCATGATTACCACATATTACAAAAGTTCCGTTTGCTGAGGTTGAAATTGGATACAATTCTTAGGGTTTATGGAGAATCATCGACATACTGGTGTCAGGCTCAGATATCCAATGTTAAATGCCAGTACCATGTTCAACGGTTATTCAAGGTGCATTGTTGGGCCGCAAAAATGCGGGGACGTCGTGTTCATTAGAATAAGAGGTTTAATAACCTGTTTACAGATAGATACATAGCTCTTACTCAGTCTATATCAATGATAAAAAACAGGCTAGTTTATATTAGACTTCCTTATTGAGGTTTACGTTGCTGTGCGTGACATATTGAAATCAGTGAAAGCTAGTTGTGGGTGCTCCTCTCTTCATACTTGCGTTCCCTCACGTAATTTTTAAAAAATCTGAGAAAGAAGAAAAGGGAGGTAGGTATTAAAATAACTGATAGAGAGTGCCTGTTAAATAGGTTGTATATACGGTATGTGTGTGTGTTACGTGTGAGCTGGATATGTCCTTGAGCATGGTTAGGAGCGTGCTGCACACTGTTGCGTGTACGTCGTGCGGCTATTGTAGCGTTGTGAAAGAGAGGCGGTGGGAAGGGGAGAGCGGCTTGTGGAGGGGGTGGTGTGGAGTGAGGCGTGTATGGGCCCTTGTTTGCTGATTCTTTTTAAATATGTGTCTTTTAGAAAGGGTATGGCTGTTATGAAAAGGATTTTTGTTTTATCTGCGACTTCGTTTAAGTTGAAGTTGGGATTAGCGTATTGGTCCATGTTGATGTATAAACCTTCCATTATATTGAGCAATGGGCCTGAGGGGTTTATATTTAAAATTTCCATGCGTTGATGTGTTCATTGTATCAGAGGGAAACATCTGCCTGTGCGCCCAATGTAGCTAGCTTCGCAGTCGTTGCATTTTATGCGGTATATTCCTGAGTGGCTGTATTTGCTTTCTTTCATTGACCGATTTAGTGTTGTGTAAGATAGAAGCATTGTTACGTGAGGTTCTGTAAGCTATTCTTAGGTTGTGTTTTTTGAAAATATTGGTTATGGGGTGGATGTGGGTGTTGTTAAATGTAAAAAGTGCGTAGTCTTTCTTAGTTTCACTGTTTCTGCTTAATTTAGATTTCGGTTGATGTTTTATTTTGTGAATGATTTTGTTTATCATGTTTCTGTTGTATCCATTATGCTCAGCTATTTTGTGAATTATGTTCAGTTCTTTTTTTCAATTCTTCTTGAGAGAGAGGTATGTTGAAAGCTCTGTAAATCATGCTGTAGTATGCCGCTTTTTTGTGTGCGTTTGGGTGAGTGGAATCAATATTTATTGTGTTGGAAGTTTGTGTAGGTTTCCTGTAGATTTTGTATGTTAAGTGGTCTTCAGTTTTAGTGACAGATGAGTCAAGATAGTTCAGAGTGTGATCTTTCTCAGGTGGTGATTATTGTTTTAAGAGGAAGTACAACTAGGCAACCATCCTCTATATAACACTAATCAGAGGGAGAAATAGAAGGGATCCGACACTTCGAAAAATGAAGAATTCGGTCAAAGAGAGACGAGGGCCACGAAGGGCGTGAAAATGAAAGACTCCCTAGCCCTCGCAAACCTAATAGCATCGGGGTCGGAAAAGAACAAGAGTTGACCAAGGGAGGTCAGATAGGATAGATGAAAGTGAGGAGCCTGGCACCAGTAAGTGGAAACAATGCCAGGACTCAGCTGAGGGCCCCGTGGTCGCCAACCCACGCTCCAAAGTTCAGAGCCCCTGGGGCGTGATCTTTCTCAGTTTCCATAGTAAATCTTAGGTGTGGATCTATTTTGTTTAGCTGTTAAAGTATGTTGTTTTCGTTTGTGGACCTGCAGTCTATGACAACGAAGATGTCATCTGTAAATCTGCACCAGAATGATATGATGTTAATTTTGCTCATTTCTGAGTGTTCTAAGTGGTCTATGTAGATCTCAGCTAGTATTCCTGAGGCTGGTGAACCCATGGGAAGGCCTTGCTGTTTGTAGATAGTGTCGTGGAATCTAAAGTAATTATTGTTTAGGGCAAATTGTAGTAAGTTAATGAATTCTTCTATTTCGAGGATGCTTAGATTACTGTGTTTTTAAAAAATTGATTCTATTAGTCTTATTGTCTTCTGTGTGGGTATGTTAGGGTACATGTTAATGATGTCATATGATGCTGGGATGTGGTGTTGTTCAATTTTCAGCTCTTTGGTGATGTTACAGAATTCTATTGAGTTTTGTACTGATTTCTTGGCTAAGAATGTGTAGTGTTTTTTGAGAAATGTTTGTATGTAGCATGATAATTTGTACTTAGCCTTGATCTATAATTTATGATCAGCGTCTTTGTGGATCTTAGGGTAGGCTTTCGCCGTCGGTCTTCCCATGGGTTCACCAGCCTCAGGAATACTAGCTGAGATCTACATAGACCACTTAGAACACTCAGAAATTAGCAAAATTAACAACATATCATTCTGGTGCAGATTTGTAGACGACATCTTCGTCGTCATAGACGCAGGTCCACAAACGAAAACAACATACTTTAACAGCTAAACAAAATAGATCCACATATAAAATTTACTATGGAAACTGAGAAAGATCACACTTTGAACTATCTTGACTTATCTGTCACTAAAACTGAAGACCACTTAACATACAAAATCTACAGGAAACCTCCAACACAATAAAAATTAATTCCACTCACCCAAACACACACAAAAAAAGTGGCATACTATACCATGATTTACAGAGCTTTCAACATACCTCTCTCTCAAGAAGAATTAAAAAAAGAACTGAATATAATTCACAAAATAGCTGAGCATAATGGATACAACAGAAACATGATAAACAAAATCATTCACAAAAAAAAACATCAACCAAAATCTAAATTAAGCAGAAACAGTGAAACTAAGAAAGACTACGCACTTTTTACATTTAACAACACCCACATCCACCCCATAACCAATATTTTCAAAAAAACACAATCTAAGAATAGCTTACAGAACCTCACGTAACAATGCTTCTATCTTACACAACACTAAATCGGTCAATGAAAAAAAGCAAATACAGCCACTCAGGAGTATACCGCATAAAATGCAATGACTGCGAAGCTAGCTACATTGGGCGCACAGGCAGATGTTTCCCTCTGATACAATGAACACATCAACGCATGGAAATTTTAAATATAAACCCCTCAGGCCCATTGCTCAATATAATGGAAGATTTATACATCAACATGGACCAATACGCTAATCCCAACTTCAACTTAAACGAAGTCGCAGATAAAACAAAAATCCTTTTCATCACAGCCATACCCTTTCTAAAAGACACATATTTAAAAAGAATCAGCAAACAAGGGCCCATACACGCCTCACTCCACACCACCCCCTCCACAAGCCGCTCTCCCCTTCCCACCGCCTCCCTTTCACAACGCTACAATAGCCGCACGACGTACACGCAACAGTGTGCAGCACGCTCCTAACCATGCTCAAGGACATATCCAGCTCACACGTAACACACACACATACCGTATATACAACCTATTTAACAGGCACTCTCTATCAGTTATTTTAATACCTACCTCCCTTTTCTTCTTTCTCAGATTTTTTAAAAATTACGTGAGGGAACGCAAGTATGAAGAGAGGAGCACCCACAACTAGCTTTCACTGATTTCAATATGTCACGCACAGCAACGTAAACCTCAATAAGGAAGTCTAATATAAACTAGCCTGTTTTTTATCATTGATATAGACTGAGTAAGAGCTATGTATCTATCTGTAAACAGGTTATTAAACCTCTTATTCTAATGAACACGACGTCCCCGCATTTTTGCGGCCGAACAATGCACCTTGAATAACCGTTGAACATGGTACTGGCATTTAACATTGGATATCTGAACCTGACACCAGTATGTCGATGATTCTCCATAAACCCTAAGAATTGTATCCAATTTCAACCTCAGCAAACGGAACTTTTGTAATATGTGGTAATCATGGGGCCAGTGTAAAACCCTTCAACCCCATAACTGTACCATATGTATATATCTTAATATTAAGTATTTTTTAGAATAGTGGCACTCACTAACATATTTTTCAGCTATGATATAGACTGAGTATAAGGTATGTGTCCGTGAACTGGTTGCTGAACCTCTTATTCTAAGGAACACGACACCCCCATAATATTTTCGGAACAACAATGCACTTCAAAGATCTCTTAAACCGTTGGACATAATAGTGGCATTTAACACAGATAACTTGACATCTGAATATCAGTGATTATTGATTAACTCTAAGAACTGTATCCGATTCCAGCCTCAATAAATGTAATATTTGAAAATAACCCCCTTAACCCCAAAACTGTACCATATGTATATATCTTAACCTTAAGTAATTTTAGAATAGTGGTATCAGGTTTATTTAATGGCATTCTTGTTTAATTTTAATTTTAGTAGTATTTATTCTGTACGGTCATTATTAAGTATGTTCTCTAGCAGCTGAAGATAACCTATTTACGGGTCGAAACCGGTACTGCTTATATGTAAATAATATTGACACTATGTAAAATAAAGTATTGATTAGGTGGAGAACTCATCCTTCATACTTGTACTTGAACTATCAATACAGACCATGAAACTAATAGATTATAGTAAGTTCAAGAAGATACATGCTTCGGGAAATGATCCCATTAGTAAAACCAAAAAAACACTGACAACCAGTAGATTAGGTAAATTACATTACACCAGCAACGATCTGCAACTCAGGAATGAAAACCAAACCCTAGATACCTCTAAGATTGGGAGTTAAAGGAATTCAACAACAATGCTCAGGCAGTGCACAACCCACTAAGAAAAGATAATAGAATTCCAATATAGTTTCCACCCAAGTAAGCAATGCTAATACATTTACCAGATAAATGAGGTTAGGGATAGTTTCACGCTTAGAACAAAACCCCAGAAGCAGATGACAAGGCTGAAAGGAGAGAACACAAGCTCATTGAGCTATAGATAAGTACAAAGTATCAGTATGTAGAAAATGAGGCTCGATTAAGTCACAGAGTCCATGCACCAGGCAAATGAACTATCATCTCCACCACTAACTAACCATACAACATCAAAAATGATTACCACTCCAAAATAAACGACATAGGATGTCACTTGAATCATTATCAATCACACACACACAATGTAAAGATGACAGATGGAAATCATTCATGCAGTAATCACACTCCATTCATATCAGCACAGTTACTCTTTAGGGTAGCAACAATCAAGTCACTTCATGATAAATTAATCCGGCGTTCAACATTCTACGCAGAAACAACCAGGACATGATTTGTTAGGTTAAATTACCCACTTAGTAGGTAGAAACCATTTGCAAAGCACAATTAGCAAGGCAAACAAGTTTAAGTACTAAAATGGTAATTCAGTTGTACACCACACAAGCATTAGTTTTCAAATTACCAATGATGATAATTTGGGAAATAACTCAAGAACACTAAAACAGATAAGATTACCGGAAATTCACAGGTTAGAATTTATCATTCAGAAAATCATCCAAGAGGTTCCCAAACAAACCATCCACAAATACTTAACCCAAGGGAAACAATAGATTCACTCACCAATTAGTAGTATGCATAACAAGTTCAATTAAGGGTATTAATTCTCCACCAACGTTACTCTTAACAAAAATGTTTCAAAAAAAAATCACCAATTAACCAGCTTTATTTTGAGAAACGTGAACACGCCTAATACATTTAGCAATCGGATCACTGACTAAGACAGATACTGGAGTTAGAAACTGTAATAAGGTACAGGGACCTTGATACCTGGGGGCAAGTTTTGCAGAAAACTTATGGACAGCCTTGCTGATGGGATAACACTTTATATAGACCTGATCACCAACTTTCAAAAGAACGGCTTGCCTCAAGGAAGTGTACTGGCGCCTTTGTTATTTAATATATACACAAATGATCAGCCACAGCCTCAAGACACCAAGAGTCTTACCTATGCTGATGACCTTGCTCTCGCTGTCCAGTCAGATAGTTTTGAAGAGATAGAATGCACCCTGAAAGCTGCCCTAGAAGAACTCTGCAACTACTATGATCAAAACCAACTTGTGCCAAACCCGAGAAAAACGCAAGTTTGTCCATTCCATGTACAACATCGACAAGCCAACAGGAAACTCGTTGTGACATGGAATGGAGCTACGCTAGACCACTGCTTCCATCCCAAATACTTGGGCGTCACTCTCGATCACAGTCTCACCTTCAAGGTGCACTGTATGAATGTAAAACAAAAGGTCTCTTTCAGGAACACACTACTTAGAAAACTTGTTGGATCTACTTGGGGCACACTCCCACAAACTGTTAGAACTACTGCACTAGCCTTATGTTACTCCGCCGGTGAATATGCTTGTCCAGCGTGGTACAAATCAGCCCACGCAAAACAGATTGATGTGGCACTCAATGAAAGCTGTAGAATAATTACTGGTGTCCTGAAGCCAACTCCTCTCGAGAAAATCGATTACCTTGCCGGTATTGCTCCTTGTGACGTCAGGAGAGAGGTTGCTGCTAATAACGAAATGTTTAAAACAAATTTAATGCCTTCACATCCACTCTTTGGATACCAACCTGCCCAACGAAGATTGAAGTCCAGGAATTAACATCTTCAGAACACCTGGAAGGATCATCGGACAAAGGCAGGATTACCAAATGGAAACAAAAGACCCATGGCCTTTTGAAATGGATGGAACCACGGGAAATGTTGCCTCCCGGTCACACCGAGGACTGGTTGACATGGAGGTCCTTAAACAGGCTTAGATCTGGAGTGGGTAGAACCAGAGCGACTCTACAGAAATGGAACTTCCTCATCGATATGGCCTTTTGTGACTGTGGTGAACTTCAGACAACTGAACACCTGCTATGTTGTCCCTTGTGTCCATCAAACTGAACAATGGAAGACTTCGTGCTGGCTAATCCAAATGCCCTTGAAGTGGCCAAATTTTGGGCCAAATCTGTATGACATATATTGTTGTAGACCTTTTACTTGTATATATTTGTGTAGATAGTTTTTTCTTTTAAATGTAGTATTATTCTATTGTACTTGATTCGGATAAAGAAAGAAAGAAAGATCAATTTCAATTTTGATGGCTTTCTGCCTTTATCATACTACCTTTTCATAAGACACAGACAAATTTTTCTTCGCTTCATCCCAAATTTTTTGGACATCTTTAGCTTTAGACAATTTAGGCAACAGATCTTCAATATACAACAGATTGGACATAGGAGAATAGGGAGTATAACAGAACATAAGGTCCATAGGTGTCTTTCCATGAGATTCATGAGTAGCACAGTTAAAAGCGTGGGCCAGCCATTGCAAACAAGAATCCCATTTGCATTGTTTGTCGTGATGATATGCAATCAGAGCAGACCTTAAGTTGCTATTTAACATTTCAGTATATGAAGGATTCGGATAATACGGAGTGGTAGTAACATGGGAGATGCACAATTCAAATAGATATTTCCTGAATGAATTACTAGTGAAGGAACTAGCATTGTCAGAAACCAGAAACTTGGGAGGACCAAAGAATGAGAAGATGGAATTTAGACAGTTAATAGAAGTACGGTAGTTGGTGGACCTGGTAGGAAATATCCAGCAAAATCTAGAGAAAGCATCAATACATACAAAAATATGGGTGTTTCCTAGAGAAGAGCGGGGAAAGGGTCCCACGTAGTCTATAAATAACTGCTCCATGGGGGAGAGGCTTGGGACGATGACAAAAATCCAATTCTGTTGTTCAAGTTAGGCTTACTAATGCCACAAGATTGGCAAGATTTTATCATCATTCTAATGTCATGATCCATTGTCTTCCAAATGAAAAACTGTCGAATCTTTTGCCTGGTTTTGTAAGTACCTAGGTGGCCTCCAATGGGTGAAGAGTGATAGTACTTAAATATGATGGGTACAAGAACCTTTGGAACAACGATTTTGAGGTTACGGTCCTTCCGACCCTTATAACAAAGGACACCTTTAGACAAAGAATAGGGTTTTGCTTCAGTATCATCATTAATTGCGTCTATGATCTTCTTCAATTCAGGATCCGACTTCTGATGATCTTCGAACTCATGATACAATAGAGGAAAGTCTGAAAGGATTGCGCCGACACCAACAGCATTGATCTCGATTTCTCCCACATTAGGATTTGGTTCAGACTCGTCATCCCCTTCGAACATCCTACTTAAACAATCTGCAATGACATTCTCAGAACCTCTAATATGTCGAACATTGAACTTGAAAGACGAAATTGGGCCTATTTAGTGCCCAAGAAAGAGCCTGATTGTCTGTTTCCAACTCGAAGTTCACATGTTCAATGAATGGTCTAAACTTTTCAAGAGCAAACAAGACTGCAAGACATTCTAGTTCATAGACGGAGTACCTGCTTTCCAAACTGTTAAGAGTTCTAGATACGTAGGCAATAGGTCTACGCCCACCATCATACTCCTGTAATAATACCCCAGCAATAGCTTTACTGGAAGCATCGGTTTGCACAACAAATCACTTGTTAAAATCAGGAATTGCCAATACCGGAGCATTGGTCAGGGCAGCTTTCAGAGAATCGAATGCTACTTGTTGGGCGTTAACCCCAGGTGAACTTCACATCTCTGCATCTAAGACAATTCAAGGGAGCAGCAAATTCTGCAAAATTTGTAATGAATTTCCGAAAAATGTTTACCATACCGATGTAGCGGGCAACACCTTTAACGTCCCTAGGAGGTTTGAAGTCTCTGATACCATGAGTTCTAGACTGATCGATGGAAACACCATCTGAGGAAACCAGTGCCGCAGTAAAGACATGCTGGCTTTGCGAATGCAACCTTTGATAGCTTGACCGTAAGTCCAGCCTTCTTCAGGCGTACCAAAACTTCCCTAATATGTTCCAGGTGTTCTTCGAAGGTGTTTGAAAAAGTTACAAGATCGTCCAAGTAGTTAAACACAAACTTGAACTTTATGTCCGACAGAGTGGAATTTAACAGTCTCGCTAACACTGCAGCACCACAGCTCAAGCCAAATGGGAGCCCCAGAAACTCATACAGGTTCCAATCGGTTATAAAAGCAGTAAGGGGAATAGATTTCTTGGATAAAGGCACTTGTTAGTATGCTTAATTCAAATCAAGTACGGTGAAAAACTTCGCCCCAGAAAACCATCCGAAACAAGTGTGGAGACCCGGCAAAGGGATAGATTGGAGTACTATCTTACTGTTCAAGGCTCGATAGTCTATAACAACACGAAAACCACCAAAGGGCTTAGGCACTAAGAATACCGGAGGAGCATATGGAGAGGTGGAAGGCCTGATAACTCCATCTTTTTCCATCTGTTCCACAATCTTCTTCAATTCCAGCATGCGTGGTGGAGACAGACGATACGGAGGAGATCTAACTGGTTGATGGTCTAGCAACTCAATGTCATATTCTAGGACATCAGTCAACCCTAATTTACTTGCCCTTTCGCTACCAGTGTTGCTCCTAAGCAACGTGTATTTCAAGGACACCTCACCAGTTTTTATTTAGACTGGTCCCTTCAACCCCGTTGTTGCCATGAAGCTACAGGTGTGCGTTTTCATGAAATGACTACAGATGCCACTTTCAACACAGATCTAGGTGGCAGTGTGTGTGTTTAGTATGTGAAGTGAATCAGCTGGCTGTGATCTAGTACCGCCAGTGTTACAAAATCATGTTTCAGAACAATTAATGGTGAGTTAACTTTTTATGTTAGTGTATTTGTCAACTTAATGTACTGTTGTAAGATTATGTACCATGATAAACTGGAATATGTATGATAGCTAGTGAACATATCTGATTAGAAAATGGTGTTGCTCTCAAGCTACATTGGGGTTAAGTATAAACAAATCATTCTAACCTAACTTTTACCAACCGGATTGTAATTCCATTTTATACCTATTTTATGCCAATAGCCAAGATGAAACCAACACAAATAAGGAATGGAAAGGACCTTCTTGATATTCTTGAACAGTTATCAGATGGAATTCTCAATTCTGAAATAGATTAATTGTCAGATTTTGAGGACTCAGAGGATGAAACAGCCATATTTCGTCAAGCATAGTTGTGGCTCTCACAAATGAGCTTCCTGAACACAAAAACTGGTTTTCTTCTCTTCAACTTGCCATTGCACTGAAAGAAAGGGGATTATTCTGTGTGGGCACAATACGGAATGACAGGATGGGCAAGTGTCCCCTGAAGTCTGAAGCTGAATTAAAACGCTCTGAAAGAGGCAGCTTCGACTGGCGTGGGGAAAAGGACAGTAATGTGGCACTTATAAGATGGTATGACAGAAAAGCAGTGAATTTTATATCAGCTTATGCTGCAATTGATCCAGTAGGGAAATGTAAGAGGTGGAATGCATCACAAAAAGTAACCATGGAAATAGATTGCCTCAGTGTTACAAAAGAGTACAACTTCTTCATGGGAGGGGTAGATTTGGCTGGTATGCTTCAGGAATTGTACAGAATGGATTTGAGATCAGTGAAGTGGTACACTAGAATTATATACTGGTATATTAGTGTTGCCATTATGAATGGATGGTTGTTGTACCGTAGACATCAGGCTCAACGACGTAACAAATGTCAATATTCGATGGCAAAATTCCAGGCAAATATTGGAAGTGTGCTTACGAGATCAGGGCAGGGGAAAGGTACAAAACGTCGCTCCAGTGAATCTATCGAAGAACCCACTAAAAGGCAAACATTTGCAGTCCGCCCAAATGATGACAAGTAATAATAATAATAATAACTTAAATGTTTCCACCTTTTCAATACAATATATTCACAAAATTACAAAATTATACGGTACTAGTTTCGACCCATCTAGGGGTCATCATCAGCCGTATTGGAGCAAAGATCATTTGTGGCGAAATCCTAAGACAATATTATTTTAAAGAATAACAAGTGAAATGAGATGTTATGGTAATAGTTAATAATACAAGGAATATACATAATCAGAGGTTTTTAACAAAGAATAAAGTATAAATGGGGTGTTGTAAAAATTATAATCATGGAAATCAGTAAGTTCTTGTATTGAAATGAAATATGGCTTAGGAAGAGGGCTTAAGGTGGGGCTGAAGGGTGCGGGAGAAAGTGTAATTGTCTTGGAAAAGTACTTTTGATTAAATTTAGGATTGAGTTTAGGTTGGCTGCATTATTGTTTCTGAGGAAAGTGATAAATAGATCGAAGAGTATGTTGGGTTTCTCAGAGATTTCATTGAGATTGTGACTGGCATTAAAGTATTGGTCTAGGTGTATGTAGTAATTTTCCATTATGTTCAGTAAAGGGCCCTTGTTTGCTAATACGAGGATGTCCATGTCTTGTTCAGTATTGGTGAAATTATGGTTATAATCTTGCATGTGTTGGCCGATGGCTGAAAACTTGTTGTATTTTATTGCGTTAGTGTGCTCGTGGTATCTGATAATGAAGTTTCTCCCGGTTTGCCCGATGTAGGTTTTTTTATAGGTGGTACATTTGATCCTATAAACTCCTGATTTTAAAAAACTGCTGGTCTTGTTGATGTGTGAAGTATTGTATAAAACATTCATGTTCTTATTGTTGGTTTTGAAGGCTATTTTAACGCCTTGTTTCTTAAAGATGTTGGTTAACTTGTAGATATCATTGTTGAACGTGAAGGTGGAAAATGTTAGAGGTTTGGTTATTTCTTTTTTGAGGGTAGTTTTTGGGCGATGTTTGTGTTTATTGATTATCCTTTCTATAAAATGATTGCTGAAGCCGTTGAATTTTGCGATTCCGCGTTAAAATAGCCTTCAAAACCAACAATAAGAACATGAATGTTTTATACAATACTTCACACATCAACAAGACCAGCAGTTTTTTAAAATCAGGAGTTTATAGGATCAAATGTACCACCTGTAAAAAAACCTACATCGGGCAAACCGGGAGAAACTTCATTATCAGATACCACGAGCACACTAACGCAATAAAATACAACAAGTTTTCAGCCATCGGCCAACACATGCAAGATTATAACCATAATTTCACCAATATTGAACAAGACATGGACATCCTCGTATTAGCAAACAAGGGCCCTTTACTGAACATAATGGAAAATTACTACATACACCTAGACCAATACTTTAATGCCAGTCACAATCTCAATGAAATCTCTGAGAAACCCAACATACTCTTCGATCTATTTATCACTTTCCTCAGAAACAATAATGCAGCCAACCTAAACTCAATCCTAAATTTAATCAAAAGTACTTTTCCAAGACAATTACACTTTCTCCCGCACCCTTCAGCCCCACCTTAAGCCCTCTTCCTAAGCCATATTTCATTTCAATACAAGAACTTACTGATTTCCATGATTATAATTTTTACAACACCCCATTTATACTTTATTCTTTGTTAAAAACCTCTGATTATGTATATTCCTTGTATTATTAACTATTACCATAACATCTCATTTCACTTGTTATTCTTTAAAATAATATTGTCTTAGGATTTCGCCACAAATGATCTTTGCTCCAATACGGCTGATGATGACCCCTAGATGGGTCGAAACTAGTACCGTATAATTTTGTAATTTTGTGAATATATTGTATTGAAAAGGTGGAAACATTTAAGTTATTATTATTATTATTACTTATATATTGTTCAATACGGACCAAAAACATGAAATTCATAACCACAAATGATGACATTCGGTACGACGGGTCTGAACACTGGCCGGGATACTCTGGTAAAGCTAGATACAAATTTTCCCCAGGTGGACTTCCTCAAGCAGTATGTGCAAAATGTAATGTAAACTTGTGCCTAACTGCAGCAACGGCAAACTCCCTCACACCTCGTCATTGGTTTTTGTGGTATTCCTATAGCTGTATAGCCTCCGGTGGTGCTGTTTGAGGATCCAACCTGCCTCTGGGCTGATGACTTAACAGGCAGCAAAAAATTGCTTCACTCTGTTCCATACCAAGTAGGCCTTACATGTGTCCTGTATTTGTTTCTGGAATGATAGTGCTTGTAAAGGAAAGTTGTTAAAGTAATGTGACGTTTCTCCCACCATCCAGTGTTCTAAAACATGTTATTATGATATTTTAATGTTTCTTGTACTGTGTAATGTCTTAGTTATGATACTGTAATGTTTCTAGTACTGTGTAATGTCTTAATAAAGTAGAGTAGAAAATTTAAATTTTCAGTTTATTTTGTCTTCGAATTACCACTGAGCCCCAATGTTGCTCTGAAGCAACATGTTCAAATATCCAAGTCTAGGAGAGAATTTTTTTGAAAATGGCAAAAATGCATTTGAATGTGACCAATTAGTATAGAACAGCACACATACAAAATTTATTAAAATTATTTTTACTCTTGGGGTTCAAAGGGTTAAGACTTCCGGAAGTTCCTTACAGAGATTACGCACTTGATCAGCTTCAGTTTCCCCTACATGTCCCAGATCAAAGCAATTCAGATCACTATCCTCATCAAGAGATGGGTAACCTACACACGAAACAACAGGTATTTTCAATGGAGCATCAACCAAAGCAAACTTAATGTCAGGTGAAAATTTAAAAAAGAAATTCCTACTCTGTAAGTCTAACACTAGACCTACGCTGGACAGAAAATTCGAACCAAGAAGTACATTACAAGACAAGTTAGGTGTTAACCAAACATTTGACCTTCCAGGTAAATCCACCAATCCTCAACTGAACCTTCACTGAACCTAAGATTTTCGAAAACTGAGAATTAGCAATGACGCATTTGACATTAGTAGATTCCAGTTCTGGCAATTTACATGAAGATTTCATTCTGTAGTACCATGTCGAATTAATTAGGCACACCACACTTCCAGTATCAAGTAAAGCATTTACCGGTTCGTTATTGATTTCCATGGGAGTACAGGTACTTTGGGAACATGAACAGAAATCTTGTTACATTGGTCTGGACAAATAATTTTTTTCAGAAGTCCAAGGATTTTCAACTCTAGGACTGTTACATTCCAACTTGTTGCCCTCTAGTCATTGACTACTATTCTGAACTGACAATGGACAGTTTTTCTAGACATGTTGTTTGGATCCACAAAAATAGCAACCGCCAGAATAACGTTTAACATCTGGACAAGTGTTCCTCAAATGACCCTTAGACCCACAGTTGAAATATTTGCGAACATTTCCATCCTTAGAGACTGAAGAGACAGTACGATTCCCCAGTCTAACAGGAGGAGGAAGGTTGACAGGTCTGGTAGAGTCACTGGGCCGATTGCAGAAACGGTATTTAGACGATGTTTACGGTTAAACAATGCCTAAGTATGGCTGCCGCATTGCAGAGACGTTATTTATCACTTAGACACTGTCTAAAACCGACGTTCAACCGGTCATGTTTAAACACTGCCGAGAGCACTGTTTAACCTCAAATGAGAGGAGTGAATCACAATAAGAGGTTATGTACCATGAAATATGTAATTTGTATTATCATGTTGAGACGATTCCGGGAAGAAAGGTTAGTCCGACGGCCTCTCTGTGGGTCGCCCGCTGTTAAATCGCAGCAATTCGTTTGACATGCACGGGGAGATAGATCTTAAAATAAGGTTTCGCTTTTTGAGATTTGTTTCTTGAGACTGACAAAGTGACAGTCCGGTAACTGTCAACTTGAATACAATTCTTGGCAACCGATATCTTTTATTATATGCATGGGGTAATTTCCACGGAATTATAGGTCATTTCGACTACATACGGAACATATCAGAATTACGTGTCCCGATCGTCAGAGGGCTGTCACATACCGGTACATCAAACGGGAGGGATTCACTTATATTTACTGCTAAGTAAACACACATAATAGTGAAAACTAACAAGTAGGTTGTATAGGTTTTTTAATATATATGATCGTATAAGTTTTCGGCAACTATCAAATAGGAAAAGGCAAGTGGTGGTGATTATTGTTTAAAGAGGAGGACTGGGGAAGAAGAGCTGTGGTCATAACAGACCTAGTATTTGCCTGGTGTAAAAATAGGGAAACTACGGAAAACAATTTTCACGGCTGCCGATGATGCGCTTCGAACCTACGATCTCCAGAATGCAAGCTACATCTATATGGCCCGTACAGTACACTCGGTTATACATTACTGTTGCTTCATCTTCCCTTCATCGAAGCTACCGTATTTATGAGTAGATTACACTCAACTGTAACAACGCTATAATCAAAGCTACACTTCCCCGTACGCTGGAGTGTCGATAATGTGAGATTTAATTTCCACCGAAAGTGATACTCTTACCTGTGGGCAAGTCATGCTCAGCCATATTTGAGTAATGTGTAGGAAGATAAACAGCTGACTGGCGTTCGGCGCGCGCACCGACGAATTTCATTGGTTGCGACAAGCTAAGAGTTCTTCATAAAAGGAAAGAAAAATTCCACCTAATCAATACATTTATTTTCTTGTAAACTATTACAATCTAGGACCGGTTTCGACCCTTCATAGGTCATCCTCAGCTATATCAGAATCACATTTGCATTTCTATCTTATACCTCTGAAAGACCTTCATGATGTATTGTTTCATAATTTTTCAGTGAAAACTTATCTAAAAACTTACAAATTTCTAAGCGTTGTGTTAAAATTAAAAATTAAAATTACAAAACTTTGTCTATTATATACATGCCCTTGGGCTGACAGAATGCATCCTTGGGTTGATTAAGCACGTATCTTAAGTATTGCTTATTCTGTTGAATCGAAACCCTTTTATACTTATGTACAATCGTGAATAGACTATCAGTAAAATTTGATAAATAAAGCTTGCGTGATAATTATAATAAAATATCATGTTACATCTTTATACCTTTATACGACATTTGATGGGAGAAAACTCCAGAAGTTAGGCCAGAACTGAATCATACATATATTCCATAATTTAACACGTATCAAGCTTATATTGATCCATTTCACAGTTATACAAATGGAACCTATAAAGTTCAACATTCGACATATATAGGAAAAGGCAAATTATGGAAATATAACGCAAGAATCAAGGCCAACACGTTTCAGTGTCACTAAACACACTGACTATATTACTAGACATTCAAGTGTTTTTTAAAACTTCTGTAGTAAATGATAAGCATTCAATTTAATAGACATTTATGTTTTATACAATGCATAATCAACATAATATGAAACTTGTAATTTTATGCAAGAAGGAACTGACATTTAATCATTAGGTTTAAAAGCCAACCATACACGGCATATTCAAACATTATCAATATCTGATGTTATACAAGACAAATTGTTATAATATTTTACCACATAACAATGCAAGATTCAAGCAATAAGTATTTTAGACTTTAAAGTACAATGATTAGACTTTAAAGTACATTAGTGTGTTTATGTAAAAATATTTTATAGAGGTTAACACGCATTTATATTTTGCCTAAAATAATATCACTCCAGCAATAAGGTATAAAGATGTAACATGATATTTTATTATAATTATCCCGCAAGCTTTATTTATCAAATGTTACTGATAGTCTATTCACGATTGTACATAAGTATAAAAGGGTTTCGATTCAACAGAATAAGCAATACTTAAGATACGTGCTTAATCAACCCAAGGATGCATTCTGTCAGCCCAAGGGCATGTATATAATAGACAAAGTTTTGTAATTTTAATTTTTAATTTTAACACAACGCTTAGAAATTTGTAAGTTTTTAGATAAGTTTTCACTGAAAAATTATGAAACAATACATCATGAAGGTCTTTCAGAGGTATAAGATAGAAATGCAAATGTGATTCTGATATAGCTGAGGATGACCTATGAAGGGTCGAAACCGGTCCTAGATTGTAATAGTTTACAAGAAAATAAATGTATTGATTAGGTGGAATTTTTCTTTCCTTTTATGAAGATTGGTAAATGTCAATACGGAAAATGAAATTCATAAATCAAGAAGCTAAGAGTTGCATGAAAGATACTTCTGTCTCCATTTTCAAACCAAAATTGAAACTTTAAGCAATGTCTAGTTAAACATCGACTGAACAATGTTTATGCAATGGAAGATCATGCTTGATTTAGACGTTGTTTAGGTAGATGATGTCTAAGGCTTAAAACTAGTTATCGTTTCTGCAATCGGCCCACTATGTTTAACATCCTCAGCAAATGAGCATGCCTCTTCCAGTTCTTGAAAATTGGTGTGACATCGGGTCACCTTCCTGAACAGAGATCATAAATACTTTGCAGAAAATCTTAAGTCCAAAACATAAGTTAACAAATTCTCACGTAGAAACTGAGTTCTGAAACACGTGTTAAGGAATTAAGCTCTGGAGAGCAAGAGATGGAATGAACTTCCCTAGCACCAGCTCTTTCTTTTTAAAATCCCTTCACAGTGAGGAAAAAGAGCACGAAAAATACCTAAATCGTCCACAGAATAAACATTAGCAGTCTCCGTCAACTCCACAAGAAATCTTAAGAATCTGATGCTTTCTTCAATAGAGTTAACTGAAAAATTGTTTACTCCTTTAAAAATCTCCTTTAAACAATTAGGAGATGACGCAGAATTAACTCAGGTTAACAAGTTTTCTAGAACAGAAGTTGTGATACCACAGTTATATGGGTTATGAAGAGAGGATACCATAGTAGTTGGAGAAGGTTGAGACGTAGGCGTGATGGAGTTAACTTTCTCAGAAATTCCCATATTACTAAAATCTTTGTTGATCAACAAAAGGTCAAGTTTGGCTGAAATGCCCGAAACAATAGTTATTAACTTACTACATCCTGACACAATTTCGTCTTCAGGTTTAATTGCAAGAATGTCCTGAATGTGCCCAAGATAGTGATGAGCTCTGGCCTTTAACCTGTTCACTTGAGCTCTTGAGGGAGGTAATTCAGAAAATTCTTCCCTAATAACGTTAATTTCTTGCAACGAGTCACATATCACACTTAAAAATTCCCCACATTTAGTTCGATCAATAATATACAGGTCAATAGGTAGATGAACATTTGCGGTCAGTAATGCAGCGCACTCTCCTATGGTACCAGGTACCTCTAAATTACGGATCGATAGTTCATATATCAACTCAGCCTTTCGAAGCTGATAGGGAAAAATCACCATACGAGACATAGTTGTGGGTAAGGAACAATCAAACAAAGATTACATCCAATACACACTTCCTTCGCTAAACTTATTTCCAACTAGAGAACACGTGGATCAGCACCCAAAAGAAAGGTTATGAGCAACACATAAGAGGCTTTAGACACCGAGAAATCGACTAGAGATCCAGTAATCCTTACTTTGCAGTTAATTTGGGTAGACCAAACCCGTAGAATCATTAAACACAAGGTAGAAAGACACAGATACACACAAAGACAAATAACAGTGTGAAATGTTTTCACTTTTCTTCATGTAAATAAAATTCTCAGTTACAGGACTGAGAAGTTGCTAAGAGAAAATCAAATAAAA
The DNA here is from genome assembly GCF_040414725.1 of Anabrus simplex. Classification (NCBI taxonomy): domain Eukaryota; kingdom Metazoa; phylum Arthropoda; class Insecta; order Orthoptera; family Tettigoniidae; genus Anabrus; species Anabrus simplex. The sequence goes on along the minus strand of NC_090267.1, from coordinate 104,432,175 downwards.
TAACTCACCAGTTGCTAGGCTTATTATTAGATCGAAGCAAATTTCCAGCAGCAAGCTAGCATACCAAACTCCCAAGCCAAAGAATTAGAAATTCATAACCCTCAGATACCTCACACTGCAGCAATGGGCTCCCGCGAGATGATAAAATGAACATGGAAGAGAAATATATTTGTATTAACACAAGCCAAATCTTGCCTTCCTCGTTACAATTGAGCACTCTTAAAATGCACTTTGTTATTATTTATCTTAGTCAGTAGTAGCCACAGATGTAAAATAATAAAAATAATAATAATAAAAATAAAACCACACTGATACCAAAAACACTATCGCGTACTTTCGAAGAGATATAACACGGTAGTATTTGCACGACCATGGGCAGTATGAACAACGAAATTCCCAATAGAAGGTCGTAGCAATCCGTGGAAAATACTAGGGCCCACCAAGGTCAGGTGGATAAAGAATAAATTAATTATTACTAAGTAAAATAAGTTACTACTGACTAAAATAAAAACAACAATTTAAAGGAAATTAAGACTTTGATAGGAAATGACATTTTTAAAAGTCTTTCACTAGTATAATTCTTTTGGAATAATAAAAGGTAAAATGTGCGAGATCTCTTTTTTTTTTTTTTTTTTTTTTTTTTAAGTAAAGAAAACCATTATTCAGACCTTGGGATCCCAGAACTAAATTAAGCAAATTACAGTAAGTTAATGAGTCAGGAAGTAAGACTTGACTGTAGCACAAGAGGAGAAAACGGTTTCTTACGAGACTATCTCTGGTTACGTAAAGAGATAACTCCATACAATATTTCACCAGAACAAGTTCCATAAAGGATAATACTCAGAAATTAAATTAATTCAGAAATTAAGAATCAGCAAGAACGAAACATATAAGGAAAAAAAACATTAAACCCTTAACACAAATCTCTCGGTTGACTCAACAGTTTTCCCATTCACATAACAAATCAAAATCATATCCTTGACAACCACAAGTAATACTCACAACACAGAGAACGCCCGTCAGCTGTTAGCTCATAACAGAACCTCCATCACAGCAATGTTTACAAGTTGCAGTCATAATAACGGGGTCACATGACCCGAGAAAGAGAATGGCTGCGCATCAACAACCGAAGTAGTCAAAAGAACCGCTTTCAACTCACTCACTTTTCCCCAGGATGAACCATTAACACACTCAAAAAATCAAAAGACATTAAGAATAAACCCACCCATAATATAATGATTGAAAAATGCCATTTAGATGCCACAGTCAATGAATAACATAGGTTTTTGCAATTACATCTAATTTGAATTTTAAGATGAAGAGCACAACATAACTTGTTTTGAATTAATTAATAGGCATAAACATTGCTAAAATCTTACATTAAAGAAACCCCAATAACTTAAATCATAACGTTATTATGAAGTGACAATCTATAACATCATATCGAAACATATTCAAATGTAAATCGTTTGATTAGAGAGAGATCATGCACAACATAATTTAGAATGTTTCCGCTTCGAATGATCAAAAACAGTTCCACTTTCAGTTAGCATGCATTTCTTCAAGTTAATCCAGTCCCCAGATCAAAATTTTGGGTTATCAGTACTTACAGACTCGCCGAACATAGAATAAGAGAAAAAAAGGAAACCAAGGCATTTTGGCTCTCGCCGGTTGGCGAGTAATTCATCCAGTGTCGAAGACCATGACTCCTGCTTCTTCTTTACTTAATTTTCAATATATTTTTCAACAGCAGCGATGAGGACGAATCTTTTCATGTCCAATAACGGACCATTTATATTGAATCTTTTCATGCCGACAACCTTCAACAATCACAATAATCGAAACAAAAACTGGTTGGCGTATATACATATGCACAGAAATCACGAGAACAAGTTGAGTACTGTGATTGCCGCTAGATGGCAGTCCAATGCAGGTAGCGAGTTTCACACGAGGCTAGGGCTCACGTGAATCATGCAAACTACAAGTAGTTTGTGGGTAAATGCCAAATCTTAGGTGACATTCCAATACAATCAACACAGTATGACGTTGGAAAGTTGACTTTGATTAGATGGGTCAATCTCCAGGTACTCAGATACCTTTAAACTCTTCAAATATAGTCAGATGTCACAGGGTCACCTGGGCCAGTAGTTTTTCTGTGCGACAAATCCATGTTGACTTCTGTGACATTGATTTCCGTGATTGGTCCTTCTTCACCGCTAGTGTTAGAAATTGGTGAGTGGGAGTTTTTTTCAGTCAAAACGTTTTAAAATATCTTTGCCAGCAGCCTCACTTCTTTCAAGTCTATCAACAAAGTGTCTGTTTCATTGAGTCTGTAGAAATATTGAATGTACCGGTATTCCATTTTGCAATGTAGTGTTTTCAAGTTGGTAGATAATGCTTTCTCCTTCATGAATGTAAAGTTTCTCAAAAGTTCTGTGTTCTGAAAGATTTTTGTTGCTGTCATGATCTAATTTGCGTCCTTTTGGGCTGGTTTTGTTTTTTCAGTAGACAGTATTTGTCTCTGAGAAATTAATTGTGTAACCATCTGTTTTCATGCCGTATGTTCAACTTCGTCATTCTGAAGTCACTAACTTTGCTGTATTAAGAATGGCACATACAGTTTTGGTTGTAGTATCTTTTGCTGTTGTCCACCTCTCTCCAACCGTAATAATGGACGATAACATTGTCTTTCTTCCTGTTGAGCTGCCACCATTTGATTGTTGCTGGATTGAGTTAGTTGGCTGTGTGGTTTGAGCTGTGTTATTAGCTTGCATTCTGGAGATGGTGGGTTTAATCTGAAAGTGGTTTTTCTTTGTTTCCTATTTTGACACCAAACAAACTTTGGGGCTGTACCTTACAAAGTAACACAATGACTGATTTCTTTCCAGTCCTAGCCCTTTCCTTTCCCACAATTGCTAGATGATTTTTCTGAGTTGGTTCAACGTTAAACCACAAGCAAAAAGGAAACATGATTATTAGATCCATTATGGTCAGTTTTCTTACAAAATTTCAGGGAAGTTAAGAAAGGAAAAAGTCAGAAGAATATCCAATTTAGTATAAGGTATTTTAGAAAGTTGTGGTTCATCTCTGAGAAAGTGGAGCAGAGTCATTGCAAAACTGAAGGTTTCCCAGCAATTTGTCTTTACTTGGCATAAACACGAAAGCATATCGTGTTGGCTGTGAAGGTACCTGCATAAATCTTAATATTTAAAATGAATTTCAGCAGAAAGAACAAAATCTTTTTTTAAATTATTATTTATTTCATTTTTTTTAAACCGAGCAAATGACTGAGTGGTTTGGGTGGCATAGCTGTCAACTTGCATTCAGGAGATAGTGGGTTCGAATTTACTGTCAGTAGCCCTGAAGATGGCTGTGCTTTCCCATTTTCACTCTAGACAAATGCTGGGACTGTACCTTAATTAGGCCACAGCCGTCTTCCTTCCCGCTCCTAGCCCTTTTCTATTCCATAGTCACCATAAGATTTGTATGTGTTGGTGTGATGTAAACCATATTGAAAAAAAGAATTAAATAAACTGTTACATATTTATGATCTCTTCTGCTTTTACAGAGTAAGGCTGTTGCTAAGAAAGGAAGTGGTAAATACCAGTGGCAGATCATGCAAAGTTTGGGCCTAACGGATGAAGAAATAAAAAAATTTGCAGATGCATCATATTGGTTGGATTACTTCCCTCCTCTTGCAGTAAAGGATCTTCAAAGTATTGGTATCCATGTAAGAATTTTAAAAATTCTTTAGCTAGGTTAAAAAATGAATGAAAGTGAACATTTTTGAAGACTTGAATATAATCCCCCTCTGTACAATCTCATGAAGGTACTGTTTTTCTTTTCTTTTTACTATCCTATATTTGCCTAACTAATTGAAGAAGGGTCTAAGCCACATTTTTCAGCAAGTTGAGTTTTTTGCAGAATAAGGGTCTATACCATCTCAGGTTATTGCATGCGAACTGTGATAGTCATATGTTTAACAGAAATAGGTCATTCGTTTATACATACATTATCATTACAGACTGTTATGCCTTTCAGCGTTCAGTCTGCAAGCCTCTGAGAATTTACTAAACGTCGCCACAATCCTCGATTTGCAACTAGTGTTGTGGCCTCATTTAGTTCTATACCTCTTATCTTTAAATCGTTAGAAACAGAGTCTAACCATCGTCGTCTTGGTCTCCCTCTACTTCTCTTACCCTCCATAACAGAGTCCATTATTCTCTTAGGTAACCTATCCTCCTCCATTCGCCTCACATGACCCCACCACCGAAGCCGGTTTATGCGTACAGCTTCATCCATCGAGTTCGTTCCTAAATTAGCTTTTATCTCCTCATTCCGAGTTCCCTCCTGCCATTGTTCCCACCTGTTTGTACCAGCAATCATTCTTGCTACTTTCATGTCTGTTACTTCTAACTTATGAATAAGATATCCTGAGTCCACCCAGCTTTCGCTCCCATAAAGCAAAGTTGGTCTGAAAACAGACCGATGTAAAGATAGTTTTGTCTGGGAGCTGACTTCCTTCTTACAGAATACTGCTGATCGCAACTGCGAGCTCACTATATTAGCTTTACTACACCTTGATTCAATCTCACTTACTATATTACCATCCTGGGAAAACACACAACCTAAATACTTGAAATTATCGACCTGTTCTAGCTTTGTATCACCAATCTGACATTCAATTCTGTTGGATTTCTTACCTACTGACATCAATTTAGTCTTCGAGAGGCTAATTTTCATACCATACTCATTGCACCTATTTTCAAGTTCCAAGATGTTAGACTGCAGGCTTTCGGCACAGTCTGCCATTAAGACCAAGTCGTCAGCATAGGCCAGGCTGCTTACTACATTTCCACCTAACTGAATCCCTCCCTGCCATTTTATACCTTTCAACATATGATCCATGTAAACTACAAACAGCAAAGGTGAAAGATTACAGCCTTGTCTAACTCCTGTAAGTACCCTGAACCAAGAAGTCATTCTACCATCAATTCTCACTGAAGCCCAATTGTCAACATAAATGCCTTTGATTGATTTTAATAATCTACCTTTAATTCCATACTCCCCCAGTATAGCGAACATCTTTTCCCTCGGTACCCTGTCATATGCTTTCTCTAGATCTACGAAACATAAACACAACTGCTTATTCCTCTGGTAGCATTTTTCAATTACCTGGCGCATACTGAAAATTTGATCCTGACAGCCTCTCTGTGGTCTGAAACCACACTGGTTTTCATCCAACTTCCTCTCAACGACTGATCGCACCCTCCCTTCCAAGATGCCAGTGAATACTTTGCCTGGTATACTAATCAATGAGATACCTCGATAGTTGTTGCAATCCTTCCTGTTCCCTTGCTTATAGATAGGTGCAATTACTGCTTTTGTCCAATCTGAAGGTACCTTACCAACACTCCACGCTAATTTTACTACTCTATGAAGCCATTTCATCCCTGCCTTCCCACTATACTTCACCATTTCAGGTCTAATTTCATCTATTCCTGCTGCCTTATGACAATGGAGTTTATTTACTATCCTTTCCACTTCCTCAAGCATAATTTCACCAACATCATTTTCCTCCTCCCCATGAGCTTGACTGTTTGCAACACCACCATGATGATTTCCTTTTACATTGAGAAGATGTTCAAAATATTCCTTCCACCTCTCCAGTGATTCCCTGGGATCTATTATGAGTTCACCTGAATTACTCAAAACACTGTTCATTTCCTTTTCCCCTCCCTTCCTAAGATTCTTTATTACTGTCCAGAAAGGTTTCCCTGCTGCTTGACCTAGCCTTTCCAGGTTATTACCAAAATCTTCCCATGACTTCTTTTTGGATTCAACAACTATTTGTTTTGCTCTGTTTCTTTCATCTACGTACAAATCCCTGTCTGCCTCTGCCCTTGTTTGGAGCCATTTCTGATAAGCCTTCTTTTTGCGTTTACAGGCTGCTCTCACTTCACAATTCCACCAAGATGTTCGCCTTTTCCCATCTTTACACACACTTGTTCCTAGGCATTCCCTTGCTGTTTCTACTACAGCATCCCTGTATGCCACCCATTCACTTTCTATATCCTGAACCTGCTTACTGTCTACTGTTCGAAACTTCTCACTAATCATATCCATGTACTTCTGTCTAATTTCGTCATCCTGGAGATTTTCTACCCTTATTCGTTTGCAGACAGATTTCACTTTCTCTACCCTAGGCCTAGAGATACTTAGTTCACTACAGATCAGATAATGGTCTGTATCATCGAAAAATCCCCGAAAAACTCGTACATTCCTAAAAGATTTCCTGAATTCAAAGTCTGTTAAGATATAGTCTATTATGGATCTGGTACCCCTAGCCTCCCATGTGTAGCGGTGAATAGCCTTATGCTTGAAGAATGTATTCGTAACAGCTAAACCCATACTAGCACAGAAGTCCAGCAAACGCTTCCCATTCCCATTAGCTTCCATATCTTCCCCACATTTACCAATCACCCTTTCGTATCCTTCAGTTCTATTCCCAACTCTCGCATTGAAATCGCCCATTAGCACTATTCTATCCTTGCTGTTGACCCTGACCACGATGTCACTCAATGCTTCATAAAACTTGTCAACTTCATCCTCATCTGCACCCTCACATGGTGAATACACGGACACAATTCTTGTCCTAATTCCTCCCACTGACAAATCTACCCACATCATTCGCTCACTTACGTGCCTAACAGAAACTATGTTGCGTGGAATGGTATTCCTGATAAAGAGCCCTACCCCAGACTCTGCCCTTCCCTTTCTAACACCCGTCAAGTACACTTTAAAATCTCCTATCTCTTCCTCCTTATCTCCCCTTACCCAAATATCACTTACTCCTAGCACATCCAGATGCATCCTCTTTGCTGACTCAGCAAGTTCTACCTTCTTTCTTCCATAAGCCCCATTAATATTGATAGCTCCCCATCGAATTCCGTTTCGTTCGCCAAGTTGTTTCCAAGGAGTCCCTCGCCTGTCAAATGGGAGTGGGACTCCATTACTCCCATAGGTCCGAGGCTTGCTTAAAGTGTTCTGAGCTCGGTAAATTCATGAAGCAGGATGCTGCCCTACTTGCACATAGTCCAAGTGAGGATCTCTCCTCTAACGGGTTATGGACCACCGGTGAATTGTGTAGTCCTGGCTGCCTGAGCACAAGGTGGGCCACGACTCAGAATATGTCCGAGATGCCCACTCCCATTCCATAGCAACTGGTATCCCGACTCTCAGGACCACTTACTAGGCCACTCAGCCGTTGTCCATGGTTCACGAACTAGGACGTGACTACAGTAACCCACAAACATGAACCATTCATTTGTTTATTATAAAACTTATTTGCCTGGAAGGAGGGTCTATACCACTCATTCAAGATGCCTGGCAGTGTGTTGAATGTTTCGTCCAACGAGTTAAAAAACTTGAACAAAACAAGAAAAAGGAAGATAAATATGGATAACTGGAAGGATAATGAACGGAAAAGGAAATGAAATAAAGGTGAGGCTTATACAACAAAGAAAAGAGTTATAAAAGATGCAAAAAATAGGCCACAACACGTGAGTGGAATAAGGGTCTATAATAAGTAGATTATGTAGTGCTATGAAAGATCCTTAGAGTAAACTTTGTCATTGTTTAAAGCATGATACATTGTATAAACCATTTATTTAATTATCAATATGGTCTGACCAATGTGTCGGTCAAACTAATAACTTCAGAATGGTAATTCTTTGTAATAGCTTGGTGAGATGGAGATATTTTTCACAGGTGGAGCAGAAATTCGGGACACAGTATTTTACCGTGCGATCAGGATTTCGCATTAATAGAGAAGAGGAAAAGGGTGTCAAAAGTGTATGTGCTGAGCCAGTGGAAAAATGTAATAGTAGGGGCATGTCCTAAGGAACTTTCCCATGTACGAGAGCTGTTCCAGAGTTCTGACTTCAAAGACCTAAGTCAAATACAGGGAATGTTGATCAAATACCCTAAATTTAAGATTACTGAAGCAATGTGGCTGAAGTTTTCTGAATATGACCCCACATCTGTGTACATGCAAAGATCCCACAATTTGATTGCTCCTTGGGAAAGATATACCTTAGTTAAAGGTATCAAGAACAGACAGAATCAGCCGCTCCTTCTGCCTCAAGAATTGCCAAACTCTACGGCTCAACAATGCCCTCTAAAAAAGAAAAGAGGAACGTCCTACTGAAGACATGTGACTATATGCCTCAAGAATTCAGAGGATTCTATAGTGATCTGAAGTGATTCATTTGACAATAAGTAACACTGTATTAAACAGTGAAAATGTGGTTTAGACCATGATTTCAAAATTAAAAAGTGCTATTTTACTATCTTAATAAGGTCAATTTGTGATAATTTGGTTTCCAAGTGTTCTCTAACTAATCTGATTTATTCCAAAATATATATTTTTCATTCTCTCATTATTCAACAGTTTTTTTGTTTCCTGAACATTTTAGTTTTGTGGCATAGACCCTTATTCCGGAGGAACCTTCAATTGTCTGTGTAAGCTGTTTGAGAGGATGGCGAATTGCTGACTTGTGTGGTGCCTGGAGAAAAGGGGACTTTTGTCCAAATACCCATGTGGTTTTCAAGCTGCTCGCTCGACTACTGACCATGTGGTACGCCTGGAGAGTTCTATCCATGACTTTTTTCTCTGAAAACAGCATTTGATGGTTGTTTTCTTTGACTTAGAAAAGGCTTACGACACCACAAGGCAATACGGCATCCTATCAGTCCTGTATCAGTGGAATATTTTATCCAGATGAGACTACAGCAGTGCAGCATATGGCTCAGCAAGGCAAAGCGTCCTAGCAAAACTGAATAGCATTCACCACATTGGAGTGAGGTTGGCAAGGGGAGCTTTTCGCACAAGACCCATTGTTGCTAGCCTGCTCATTGAATCTGGTGTTCCCGCCTGTACACCTGCGGCACCACCAAATGCTTATGTCCTATGCTACAAATTTGCGACAGATGCCACTTCACCCAAGCTATCCCTGCATATTCCACAATGGAAACCATTGGCTGTACGCTGCTTACCCTCAAGCATCACGGCTGGTTGGAATGCGCTTGGATAGCAATCACAAATTATTTGATGTCTCTTTGGTTCCTTGTCTTGTCAGACAACCAAGTAGGGTACCTCCTTGTATAATGCAATGACCTGAAATCATTCTAGATTTGCACACCAACCCAAAGGAGGACGTGGACCCCTCCATTTATCGGAGACTTTTCCTGTCCGTTGTTGGCCGTTGCCGTGATTTGGTCTTATTTTTCACGAACGGTTCGAGGGCAAAAGCAGGAGTAGGCTGTGCGTTCGTTGTTGACAATAACAGGTTTCATTTTCCTCTACCAAAAATCTGTAGTGTGTACACAGCAGAGCTTTATGCCATCTTTGAAGCTCTGCGGTACACACTGTCTGATGAGCGGCGGCAATTTCTGCTGTGTACAGACTCCTTGAGCGCGCTACAATCTAGAGTTTACATGTTTCCCTCGGCATCCTCTGGTGCACCAAATCCAGGACCTGCTGGCCGGGTGTTCAGATGCTGGCACCAGAATTATGTTTATATGGCTCCCAAGCCACACAGGTGTAGAGGGAAACAAGTTAGCTGATAAGGCTGCCAAAGAGACTGTTACCTTGCCCTCATTGCCTTACAGGGTTCCAGCCAGTGACATTTGCTCTCAGCAGAGACAGCTGGTCATGTCCCGTTGGAAGACGGAATGGCAGGCCACCCGTCTCCCAAATAAGTTGAGAGCGTTAAAAGGAACCATGAAGGTATGGAAGACTTCACTTCGGGCTTCTCAGAGTGAAGCAGTGGTATTATGCCATCTTCGGATTGACCATGGCATAGTAATGCACTCCTACCTACTGAAGGGTGAATGCCCCTGGTGTGTACTTACGGCCGTCATCTAACCGTGGTACACATCCTTATGGATTGTGTGGACCTGGCCGATGTACGCTGTAGTCTACAATTCCTTAGTGCCATTTCCCTCATCCTACTAGATGACAAGCAGTAGCAGACCTCTTCATCCATTTTATGAGGGATGGTGGTCTTTTTTATCATGTGTAATAATGTCCTTTATATGAGTGTATTTTTATTAACTGCGCTTTTATCCCATTGACTCTATTTTAGTTTGTGTTTGCGTGTTTTAATGTGTTATTTTAACTTCTAACTTGAGTGATATATATCTCTGTATCTCAAGGCAATGCCATATTCCATTGCAACCTATATTTTCTATAATTTTATTTGAAAGTAAGGCATTGTGAATTAGATCCACTGATTGTTTTAATCTCGTACTCTTTTTTTCATCATCATTTATTTTAAATTCTAGTCAGTAGATATATTTTAACCCTTAGCACTCACGTGGTGGGCCATGCCTGACTACGAGAATATCCTGCATAAATCCTTCTTTCGATGACAGTTGAAGTCCTGTTGAGCTATATTTTCTTTGAAATCAGGCTTTGTGAGCATTCTTTGAAGATCGTGCTAGTTTGTAAACAGACGTTGTTTAGCAACATGGCATCATTCGAGCAGCATGAGAAGGAAATAGCCAGACTTTTAGATGAAAGTGGCATTGATTTTAGTGATAGTGAGAGTGATTTTCAATTAAGTGGTGAGGGAGATATTGCGGAACTAGATTGTGTTGGTGAGTTGAGTGGTGAATTAATCAATCACTACTGATCTGCATTTAGGGCAATCGCCCAGGTGGCAGATTCCCTATCTGTTGTTTTCCTAGCCTTTTCATAAATGATCACAAAGAAATTAGAAATTTATTGAACATCTCCCTGGGTAAGTTATTTCAATCCCTAACTCCCCTACCTATAAACAAATATTTGCCCCAATTTGTTCTCTTGAATTCCAGCTTCATCTTCATATTGTGATCTTTCCTACTTTTAAAGACATCGCTCAAACATATTCATCTACTGATGTCATTCCACGCCATCTCTCTACTGACAGCTCGGAACATGCCGCTTAAAGTTAAATAATAATACTAGATTATAAAATTCCACCTATTCAGTACATAAGAGTTTTTTATTTAAATTTAAGAAATAGTTCTTAACATATTAGATATAGGGACATGTTTCACTCATAATGAGGGCATCATCAGGCATAACTCTAAATATGATAATGAACAGTAAGCCTGAATTACGACATGAGACAGTGTTTTTCTGCAGTACTTGTAGAAAAAGTCCTGGATTTCATCCTGGCGAGTGCTTTGAGAAATTTCACACAATGCAAAATTACAGAATTTCAGGCTTAAAAATGCTGAACATTGCACCTGAATATTGTATTATAATTGTGTTATATTTATTTTGTGTTTGATTTATTTGATTTTTATAAATATGCTCTCCATATATTTGTGCTATGTCTTATCCCTCTGCAAGCAGATTCTTAAATGGAGCCGGAGAGGAAGGAGTGTTCAGAAAAAAAAGGAGGGTGAAGGGTTACAATTTTAATTATCATGTCCTTTTGTTCCATCTCATACCATTAGGGGCCAAAGACCTAGCTGTTAGGCCCCTTTAAACAACGATCATCGTCGTCATCATCATCATCATCATCATCATCATCTTTTTCTGTTTTCTCTCATTAGTTGCACTGTCCTAAATCCACATTCTCAATTATTCCCTTACCTTTACAGTAGTACAGGCTGAATGACCTAGGAACTCTTAGTTGATAGATTCGATTCCATACTATTAGGAACTTCAGCTGGTAATATGAGTGACATTTTTCTTCCCTTGTTCCACTAAAGTTGTGGAGTGATATCTTATTTACTCATTTGTGTCGTCCGCAATCAACATTTTTAGTAAATACTGAGGGGAAGTCCAGCTTCTTGGCTGAATCAACAGCTTAGTGGCCTTCGGTTCAGAGGGGCTCGGGATCAATTCCTGATCAAGTTGGGGACACCACAGACATACACACAATATGTTGTCCATGTATTCTTCTCTGGGATTTCCTGTTTTACATTTCTAAGCAACCTATGTTTTCTTAGCCACTTATACTACAATTAATTGAAATTTTACTTTGAAAATTGGAAATACTTTACAGTTCAGTCAGTCACTACTGATCTGCATTTAGGACGGTCGCCCAGGTGGCACATACCCTGTCTGTTGTTTTCCTAGCCTTTTCTTAAATTATTGCAAAGTAATTGGAAATTTATTATTGTAGGTGGCCCGTTTATGGTTAAGGGGATGAATGGAGCCCTGTTTTATAGTTGTTGCAGTATGTGTGGATTTTCTGTAGATTTTATATTTAAATGAAGAAGGAAGCCTGGTAATAGTGAGATCTAGGAAATTGATGGCATTGTTGACTTTGGATTCTAGCGTAAATTTAATGTCTGCATCGATAGTGTTTAGGTGTGTTAAAGTAGCAGCTGCGTCTATGGTACGTTGGTCCAAAATAATGAATGCATCATCCACATACCTGGACCAGAAATGTATGTTGTTAAATGTTGCATTATTGTCTATTTTTGTGTGTTCTAAAAAGTCCAAGTATATTTCTGCTAAGATGCCGGACGCTGGTGAACCCATGGCTAGTCCGTCTTGTTTGTATACTATTTTGTCAAATGTGAAATAGTTAGTATTGATTAAAAGCTTCAAGATAGACATAAAATCAGATATTTCAAGTTGACTAAGTTGACTATGGGTGTGTAAATTTCAAGGGATAATATGTAAAAGTTTTTCTGGTTTAATGCTTGTGTACATATTAGTGATATCAAACGAGTGTATAGAGTGATATGGTTGAAGTTTAAAGTTATGCAGCTGTTTAATAAGTCGTAATGTATTCCTTATGGATTTTTTTGACTGAAAAATATAGTGTTTTTTAAGGAATTGTTGAATGAATTGTGCTACTGTATACGAAGGATGTGGTCTATAGTTTACAATGGGGCGTATCAGGACATCAGTTTTGTGAATTTTAGGTTGTGCTTTGACGGTGGGTAGTCCTGGGTTCATATTAATGAGTTTACTTTTTTCGCTGTCAGTTAGGAGAGAGGATGTATTTTTATGTGTCTGCTTAAGTTGCCGTTGAATAGCTTGGGTTGGATCTTTATTGATTATTGTAAAGGTGCTATCTGTGAATAAATTTTTTTGTTTTAGATATGTATTCTGTTTGATCCATTATTACAGTGGTATTTCCTTTATTTGCCTTTTTAATTTTTTAAAGAGTTTTATTCATAAGTTGAATGATCTTTTATGTTTCGTAGATCTAGAGAAAGCATACGGCAGGGTACCGAGGGAGAAGATGTTCGCTATACTGGGGGACTATGGAATTAAAGGTAGATTATTAAAATCAATCAAAGGTATTTATGTTGACAATTGGGCTTCAGTAAGAATTGATGGTAGAATGAGTTCTTGGTTCAGGGTACTTACAGGGGTTAGACAAGGCTGTAATCTTTCACCTTTGCTGTTCGTAGTTTACATGGATCATCTGCTGAAAGGTATAAAATGGCAGGGAGGGATTCAGTTAGGTGGAAATGTAATAAGCAGTCTGGCCTATGCTGACGACTTGGTCTTAATGGCAGATTGTGCCGAAAGCCTGCAGTGTAATATCTTGGAACTTGAAAATAGGTGCAATGAGTATGATATGAAAATTAGCTTCTCGAAAACTAAATTGATGTCAGTAGGTAAGAAATTCAACAGAATTGAATGTCAGATTGGTGATACAAAGCTAGAACAGGTCGATAATTTCAAGTATTTAGGTTGTGTATTCTCCCAGGATGGTAATATAGTAAGTGAGATTGAATCAAGGTGTCGTAAAGCTAATGCAGTGAGCTCGCAGTTGCGATCAACGATATTCTGTAAGAAGGAAGTCAGCTCCCAGATGAAACTATCGTTACATCGGTCTGTTTTCAGACCAACTTTGCTTTACGGGAGCGAAAGCTAGGTGGACTCAAGATATCTTATTCATAAGTTAGAAGTAACAGACATGAAAGTAGCAAGAATGATTGCTGGTACAAACAGGTGGGAACAATGGCAGGATGGTACTCGGAATGAGGAGATAAAGGCTAATTTAGGAATGAACTCGATGGATGAAGCTGTACGCATAAACCGGCTTCGGTGGTGGGGTCATGTGAGGCGAATGGAGGAGGATAGGTTACCTAGGAGAATAATGGACTCTGCTATGGAGGGTAAGAGAAGTAGAGGTAGACCAAGACGACGATGGTTAGACTCGGTTTCGAACGATTTAAAGATAAGAGGTATAGAACTAAATGAGGCCACAACACTAGTTGAAAATCGAGGATTGTGGCGACGTTTAGTAAATTCACAGAGGCTTGCAGACTGAATGCTGAAAGGCATAACAGTCTATAATAATGTATGTATGTATGTATGTATGTATGTATGTATGTATGTATGTATGTATGTATGTATGTATGTATGTATGTATGTATGTATGTATGAGTCTTGATTTGGTTATATTCAGAGTAGGTGATATGAAGGTTTTCTTTAATTGTTTATTACCTTCGTGTCTGAGTTCATCCTCTATGTCATAAGGCATTTTTTGATCGCTGTTTCTGTTTCTGTTACGAGTTTTTTAGCGACGTTTGATGGGTTATAGTTAGGCCAGTTATGCTTAGGGCCCTTTGACAAAATAGCAATCTCTTCATCATCAAACGTTGCGTTAGATAGGTCGATGAATGGGGGATGAAATTGGGTTAGGTGGTGACTAGCAGTGTCTGCTCGAGGCTTAATATCCCCATCCTATAGACGAATCACCATCAGCAGCGTCATATGCCCTCATTCCATATGAGAGATTTGGAATTGAACTCAGGCTTTTGGTCCACAATTTAGTGATTAGATGTTGCATACCACCACCTCCTCTCCTAACCTGCTGTCCAACATTCTGATTTTTTTTTTTTTTTTTTCCAACTGGACTGCCACCTAATTATGGTGTTGAACCATAAAGACTCGACGCCATAGTGATTGTGGCCACTAAATGGGCTTATCTTTCTTGTTATATACAAGGATAATGTAGCTGATGAATATGGGTAATTTATAACCTTGAATATAAGTATGAATCACTGCATTTTTAAAGACATATTGTGGATTATAATCTATTATCACTAGTAATTATTATCTCTTTGAATGTGTAGTTGTCACTGAAATCAAATTATTGTTCTTTAAAGGTGGATTGGCGTCGCACCTTCATCACAACAGATGAAAATCCGTTTTTTGATCAGTTTGTACGATGGCAGTTTCTACGTTTGAAGAGTCTTAATAAGGTGATGTACGGCAAGCGATACACTGTATTTTCACCTTTTGATAAGCAACCTTGCATGGACCATGATCGCAGTACTGGGGAAGGTGTAGGACCACAAGAATACACCCTCATTAAAATGAGACTGCTTGAACCATATCCTAAGAAGCTAAGGTATGTGATTGTGTATGTAACATGAATAACAATTATTAATTAATTTATCATTTTGATGGAACTTTGAATTAATTGTCAATTTGGTTTATTAACCACTGTGTTTCAGTATTATTTTCTGAACTTTATTCTCTTTGTATACTTGCGTTCGTATTGCATATTAACAATAACTAATTGTTGATTTTGGAATCCTATTACTTTTAAAACATGTGCTGAAGTGAATGTGTTTCATTTGAGAGACAAGAAAGTGATCTGACTGGTTGTAGTCATAGTATCGTTTGCAGTGGGGTTATCTTTGTGCCATATGCAGAAGTAATGAGAAAATGGCTTATCTTGTGCTACTATCAGACTACTTCATGCAATGATTCAAATGACTTGGAAACAGAGTGTGATACCAGCTATCTTACTATGGTGACCTGAAATTAAACTATTTCAGTAATTATACCGTGATGCTCCAACACTTCAAAAGCACGTATGTAATACAGCACATTATGAAAGACGATGGAAAGTGAGTACTATGATATTTTTGACATTTATCTGAAGGATGTTCATCTCAACCAGCAATTTGATAAAGTTTTATTCATCTGTGGAACGTAAAAATTATGAAGTTAATTAGTGTTACCATGTAATGGCGGTACATAGTTCATTGGCATCATCTTCATTCTCAAGATGGCTAAAGGAAAGATAATCTCTTTACCTTGGGACCTTTCAATTACTTCAATAAAGATCTTGTTATCGAAAGAAATTCAAAATCATGAAGTTAAATATTGTGATAATTTAATTTCATCCTAATTCCTGTATCTTAATTGATGTATCTGCTAGTTAAATAATAATGAATGCCTGTGCAATATTGAGGTCTACCTACTTGAAATTGGCCTTCCGCATAAAGTAATATTTTGAGATTTACCTTACGTAGATTCCATATGCTGACAATTAATAATTTTTGTGCTTAATTTATTACATTTAATATTCTTGTAATTTCAATTTAATCTTACTGCTATTAAGCAGTTTAAGCTGGTATCACCTTCCTTTACTTTATTATAAATGGATTAACTATTTAATTATTTTTGGTTAACCTTCAGGTGTCACTAAAAGTTATAATGTTGGGTAAAGAATTTTCAAATAATATTGGGGTCATGATCTTAAAGAATACCTGCAATATTCATTTTCTCCTGATTTAAAGAAGTATTAACGTGGAATTATTCATGAGTTAGGTTCATATTAATGATAAATGTGTTAAGGATAGGTATTTAATCTGGTAATGATTTTTTTCAAAGACATATGTGAAAATTATTTTTCAATTCTCACACATTCAATCACCAGTAATTTCATTCAATATCATCTTGTAAAAGGTCATTATCTTAAAATATTTTATGTTACTCAATTCAGTTGAATTGTTTATTATTTATTTGGGTCATTTAGTAATTACATGATTTCAGTAGGACGCATTTAAATTATTTCCCCATCATTTAATTGATTTTTATTTGAATAAATCCATTTTTATATCATGAATGATCTTATTTATTTGATAGTGTGTTTCAACTAACACAGCGTTTTTATTCATGTGCCCATAGTGTATCCACTCCTCTTCATTTATTTATTTATTTTTGGTCACTAGCACTTCTGATAATTGTTTCTTATGAATTGCGAAGATGAAGCTAAGTTTGTTTCCCTTTAAGTGTCTTCATTGAATTCTGTGGTTTACTTTCTTATTATTTTTCTTAATTGTTATTGTACTGGTTACCCCTTTCTTAATTTTGAGTACTCTTACCTTTGTTGATCTTCTGCACCCCAGCATAAATGGATTATAACAAAATTATTTAACATTTGATTTATTGTGGTATAAAGTTACTTTTCCAATTTTAAAATTGTGTTTTTGTTTGGAAGTTTACAGTATTTTTGAAAGGTAAAATAAAACACACTTGTTGTAAAGCAGCGGTGTTCCCATAGAAATACTCATGAATGAAGCAACAAGTATCATTGTTAAAGTAACCGTTTGACAGCTCAAAATCAATAAAGCAGCTGGCTCAGACAGAGTGCTTGCCAAATTTTTCAAGTAAAGGAGTAATAACTGAACATATGCATAAACAAGGTGAGACGATAGTTTTTTTTCCAAAAATGTTCTCAACTATCTTTTTTTTTTTCATGCACTAACACATATACAGGTGTCGTACCATGTCATAGTAGGGTCTCTCTTTTGAGCAAACCTTATAAAGAAATAAGAACTCCAATGTTTCAATTTTTTTAAAGGAAAACCGCCTTTAAAAAAAAAAAACCAAACCCCACGGCACTTAACGCCCTTGAAAGGGCCTTGGCCTGCCCAGTGACCGCTGCTCAGCCCGAAGGCCTGCATATTACGAGGGGTCGTGTGGTCAGCACGACGCATCCTCTCGGCTGTTATTGTGGGCTTTCGAGACCGGGGACACCATCTCACTGTCAGATAGCTCCTCAGTGTCCGACTCCATGGCTAAATGGTTAGCGTGCTGGCCTTTGGTTATAGGGTCCTGGGTTCGATTCCCGGCAGGGTTGGGAATTTTAACCTTAATTGGTAAATTTTGCTGGTACGAGGGGGGTCTATGTGTCGTCTTCATCATCATTTAATTCTCATCACAATGCGCAGGTTGCCTACGGACATCAAATCAAAAGACCTGCATCTGGCGAGCCAGTCTTGACCTCGGACACTCCCGGTACTAAAAGCCATATGCCATTTCATTTTTTAGCTCCTCAATTCTAATCACGTAGGCTGAGTGGACCTCGAACCAGCCCCCAGGTTGAGAAAATCTCTGGCCTGGCCAGGAATTGAACCTAGGGCCTCCAGGCGAGAGGCAGGTACGCTACCCCTACACATCGGGGCCAGCAAAACCACCTTTATCTCACACTATTCTTATTGCAATAATTTGGAACAGCAAACCCACCCCTGCTGACTCAAAAACATAGGTAAGACTACTGCTGAAGTTGCTAAACGGAATTATGAACTGTATTTTATGTCTGGATCCTTTCATCTGAGTTTGTTATATACCGTATAATCCCAAATGCCACCCCCACTTTTCCCCCAAAAATATTGTTTCTAAATCAAGCCGTTCATTCTCATAAATATTTACTACATTTACATGGAGTATTGAAATAGATTTAAATACGGTTTCCGTACTCAATATACCACGTGTAAATGGACATTCACGTGTTATTGTGTTTTAGTTGCGTTCTAGAAAAAAAAGGTTGATTTTTTCTAATATGGATATGAAAAAGATTACATGGATGAATATAAAATGTATTTCCTTTATATACTTTATGAAACTTTCAATACGGACAAAAATGATTATCACTTGTAATAATAAAGCCAACCAGGCTAATAAAAACAAGTATCATAACATTAAAACTAAAATTAGCAAGATCTCAAACGATATTCAGTTCCTAAAAGAATGTGTAAGATCCAATTTAGTGCCAAAGTTTTTAAAATTAACTCAAAGGAAAAACATTCCAAAACATAAATCTAAAGACATTCAAAATAAACTCAACATTTGGCTCAAAAATGAAATAAAACTACCGTATAAAAAGAAATCTCTTTTGAATACACACCTTTATCGCAAACATTTGATTATCATGCAATCGTTATCACCTCTGGAATGGAATTCTTATCAACAACACATTTCATATAAAATACAAATTACATTGAACAAAAAACAAGAAACTCTAAATCGTAAATGAACATATTTAAAAGAAGAAAAAGCAAAATCGCTAAATCGGAACAGTAGTATGAAAATATCCCGCTCCCCTTGGAACAATGTTCCTACTACAATCAATCTATCGGACATCACTTTCTTAGACAAGGAAACACAATTGTTCAACCGAGGACTAAAACATAATTGGCCCAACCCACACAAAGCAGAAGATATAATCACCACAATAGCCAAAGCTGAAGCAAACATAAATAATCAAATTCCAACAGACAAACAGAATGGTGTAAAATATGAAATTAAAAAGAAATTGCCTGCTCTTGTAAAATAAATTTCTAACAAAAATAACTCTACCTCACAAAAACAGATCTAAGAACTAAGAAAAAAAGTTGACACTAATAACGTCATAGTAACTAAAGCCGACAAAGGCAAGTCTTAATGAAAAAACAAGATTACATCCGTAAAACAGAGGAGTTCTTGTCTAATGAAACTTGCACAATAATCCCAAAGGATCCCACTACAAAAACTCAACGTAACCTAAAAACACTTTTAATAAACTCTCCTTTTTTATTTAATGAACATGAATACCGAAGCCTCATTAATATGAATCCCAAACTACCCACCGTTAGATCACTACCGAAGGTACATAAAAAGACGTTCCCATTCGACCGATCATAAACAGCCAAAATAGCCCGACATATGAAACTTCACAATTCCTCCAAAAATTTCTCAAAAAACATTTTTAATGCCATAACAAACACCCTAAAAATTCAATAGAATTATGTGAAACCCTTAAAAAATTCAACTTAAAACCTAATCACATAATGTGCTCTTTCGACGTCACTAACATGTATTCAAACATTCCCGCTCAAAAAACTATAGAAATAATAAAAAACAATCTTTCCAAACACAGCAGTTTAAGCAAAATAGGAATAGAAGAACTCAAAAGTACTAAAATTTGTCTTACAGAACAACTATTTCACTTTCAACGATAAAATATACAAACAAGAAGGCCTGGCTATGGGAGACCCTTTATCCGGAATCCTTGCTGAAATTTATATGGATAACCTCGAAAACAAAAAACTAATAAAAAACATCAATGGATTAAATCTATGGCTACGCTATGTCGACGACACGCTAGTAATAATTGACAAAAATCTCAACAACAGTGAAAATATATTAACTTATTTAAATAATCTAGATAACATCAAAATCACTAAAGAGGACGAGGACCACAATTCTGTTAATATTCTTGACATCACAATAACAACAACTTTCAATAAGTTTGATTTTCAAATTTACAGAAAACCCTCATTCACACCCACAACTATTAAACAAAGTTTCCTACATCCACAATCACACGAACAGTCCTATTTTTACAGTATGGTATACAGAGCTCTAAAAATTCGCCTTTAAACCATCAATTTAAAAAAAGAAATAAATACAATAAAAGAAATAGCCTCCTTCAATGGATATAACCCCTCCATCATAGACAAACTAATTAATAAGGTTAAATTGAAACTATCCACAAATCTCTCCCCAATAAAAAATGAAAAATCTAAGTACGCAACCTTTACATACACCAACCCAATCATATATCAAATAACCAATACCTTAAAAAATCAAGAAATTAAAATAGCTTCCAAAACTCAAAATTCAAACCAAAAAATGTTCTTCAACCACAATACAGTAAATTCTGAAAATAATAAATACTCAGGCTCTGGTATCTATAGATTAAAATGTAATGAGTGCCTCAGCTCATACATCGGACAAACAGGAAGAAGCTTCATAACTAGGTACTCCAAGCATTTCAATGCTCAGAAACACAATAAACACTCAGCAATGAGCAATCACATGAAAGAAACTGGGCACAATTTTACCACAATTGAACAGGATCTTCAAATTTTAAAAAGATTTAAAAAAAGGTAGACTCATGACCAAATTCGAGAATTTATATATATTTTTGGACCAAAAATTCAATGCTAATAAGAATTTACATGATCCAGTAGACAATAGAAGCCCTTTATATGACCAAATAGTAACATTATTTAATAAAGTAAGCCTTCAGGACAAAAATTTCTTCAGTATTTTCAATACAGTATCAATAGACAAATCTAGGAGAGAGAAGTGGCACAGAACTACAGTAGAGATGGACTTCATACACTCTAGTCGTAAAGCCTGGAACCTCGTAAAAAAACTTGGTAGTGACCCTACAATGAAACGCAGAATTTTGCCAATGAACCCAAAAACCATTGCCTCCAGACTGACACAAATCTCTAGAGCGAAGTTGGACAAGGTACACGCAAGGAGTGTTAAGAAGCAACTAAGAACGAGAAGATCACAGTTGACATCCCATCCGGAGTATTCCTTTGACTTCAGTACTGAAGAACTGGACAAGGCTCTATCCACGATAAAGATAAATAAAGCTGCTGGTCTGGATTAAATCTATCCTGAGTTTCTGAAGGCCATAGGCCCTGGTGCAAAACAATGGCTAGTCAACTTCTTCAATGAAATTCTACAAACAGGTAAATTACCTAAGTTGTTAAAACAAGCCAAAGTAATTGCAGTCTTGAAACCAGGAAAGGAAGGAACTGATGCTTCACATTATCAACCAATTTCACTCCTTAGCGTAATCTACAAGATGCTTGAAAGAATGATACTGAACCGTATCCAGGAAGCAATAGAGTCATCCCAGTTGAGCAAGGGGGTTTCAGAAAG
Source organism: Anabrus simplex (assembly GCF_040414725.1). Taxonomy (NCBI): domain Eukaryota; kingdom Metazoa; phylum Arthropoda; class Insecta; order Orthoptera; family Tettigoniidae; genus Anabrus; species Anabrus simplex. Next base: position 104,410,403 of record NC_090267.1, on the reverse strand, counting down.
AATCGTAGTTGTTGTGATCAGGTGTTAACACTGACAACAGAGATTGAAGCAGGATTCCAGAAAAGACTGAAGACTGCTGCAGCTTTTGTCGACCTTACATCAGCCTATGACACGGTCTGGAGAGAGGGACTGTTGCTCAAATTTGTTCAAGTCATCCCTTGTCAGAAGCTAGCATGCTTACTAAACAACATGTTATCCAACCGTCGACTTGCTGTATTTCTGAATGGTGAAAGGAGCAGGTGGAGATCTCTAAATAATGGTTTACCCCGAGGGTCAGTTTTATCTCCCATTCTATTCAATCTTTACATCCATGACCTGCCAAGAACAACTTCAAAGAAGATACAGTTTGCAGATGATCTAGCTTTAATTACTCAGAGTACAGATTTGGCACACTGTGAGGATGTACTTACAGAGGACCTAGCTACCATGTGCGACTATTTTCACAAATGGAGACTCCAACCAAATCCTAGTAAAACGGAAGTAACAGCATTCCACTTGCATAACATGGAAGCTAATCGGAAGCTACATGTGCTTTTTAACGGAACAGAAGTCTCCCACAACTTCTTCCCAAAATATCTGGGTGTCACGCGGGATCGGTCCTTGTCGTTCAAACAGCATTGCTCGAATCTGTCAAAGAAGCTGAGTACAAGAGTAAATCTACAGCATAAACTAGCGGGCAGCAACTGGGGTGCAGATGCAAACACTCTTCGCACTGCTTCACTTTCTCTAGTATACTCGGCTGGTGAGTACTGCACTCCTGTGTGGGAAAACAGCGTACATTCGAGCAAGATTGACGTACAGCTCAAAGAAACTATGAGAGTTGTTACTGGTACAGTGAGGTCCACTCCTACTCAGTGGCTGCCTGTTTTAGCAAACATTGCTCCTCCAGATCTGAGGAGAAAAGCAGCGAAAGTACAGTTGCTCAAGAAGACCTTTGCACACAGGAACTCACTTTTGTTCAATGCCTTATGAGATCCACCTGTGATGAGGTTAAAATCCAGGAATCCACTCTGGACTGATCTACACTCCTATGACAAATTCAGTATAACAGCAGAATGGAGACAGTGATGGGAACAATGTCCACCCACCAACGCCTTTCTAATTAAAGACCCAACGAAGAAAGTGCCAGGTTTCGATCTTCCTCGACATGAGTGGTCAAAACTCAACCGTTTCAGAACAGGCCACGGCAGGTGCCGATATGTGATGAAAAAGTGGGGATATTGTGAAAGTGCTGCGTGTGAGTGTGGTGCTGAGAAACAGACATTGCTTCATGTTGTTGAGAGCTGTCCACTGTCAGCATTTAAGGACGGTTTACGGTCTCTGCATGAATTGACACCAAGTGCGGTGGACTGGTTGTCGAAGCTGGACACTCTAGTTTAATTAACTCTATATTTTAATTTGTACGTTAATTGTATATTTTTACAGATTATGCTTGTAAATGCCATATGATAATAGTAATAATAATAATAATAATAATAATAATAATAATAATAATAATAATAATAATAATAATAATAACACTCCTTCCACATCAACAAACACATCACACCCCCCTTCCCCTCCCAACTTACGTAACTCACCTCCACGGGCCAATCTCAAGCCAATAAATGCTTCACGCCCCTCCGCTTCCCCCACTATACACAACTCCCTTCCGTGCGCCAATCACAAGCCTACAGTCACACCCCCTCCAACCCATCCCCCTCTGCACAGGCGACATGCGTACAACACAAGGAGTTAAAGCGTTAGCGACCACTAGTATCCTGACAACGATTCACACAAGTCAAACGGGCCAACAACGCCATAGGTAAGCACCAACATCTTCTCTCCTTCAACATTTTGACAAAACCTCCCCAAGTTTTTCTTTCATTCTCATCAAAATTAATACAGTTTTTTCTTCATTTCAGAACCAACCAATCACAACATTATTTCAACAGCCCCATCAAACTCCCACAACATTCTTCAATAATATAAAATTTCCAATATCAACGTTTTGAAAATATATTGTCAATCAGATAAGAAAACAACCACCATTCAACCTTCGTGTCAAAATCATACCAACGTAGAGAATAATAGCTCATCATCATCTCTGCAAACTTACTCAGATAACTTAAAATAAATTTAAGCCAACTATAAACTTCGTGTCAACATAATCTCGCTGAACCAGTCTATAAATAACCTATGAACTGTTGATCATTAAACATTACGGGCAAATATACCCTAACGTCAATAACAATTGCCCAACATTTGGAATGTTTTTCCTTTACATTTTATATTCATCCATGTAATCTTTTTCATATCCATGTACTATATATTAGCATGTTATTTTACTTATACTTCAAACTCTGACTACTGACTGATTCCCAAGATGGCCAAGCAGGCATCAATTTTTGATAATGAGACAAAGTCTCTTAGTGCATTGGCACTGCCGGTGGCTCTAGTTAGCCTATGCAGTGGCCTCCACGGTATGCACTAGCCAGCGTATTGGTAGGTGTGCTAGGTACCAACTGATGAGCCCACCCTAGCACACGAGGGCGAAACGCTGGCAACCAAGAATGAGTTAGCTGGAAAATTTATAATGTCCAATAACGGACCATTTATATTGGTATTATAAATTTACTCATTCAGGACAAATATTTCAGATTCCCTATGGGAATCAACATCTATATCATTGTCTGTTTTACGTCGTCTCCCTGGGGCATATGAAAAATTAATGGCCTTTCATCATCACATTATTCATTTGAGGAAGCAAAATTCTTATTTGCTGTTGCATATTGGGAATGCTGACCAGACACCTGTCCATTGTGAAATGCCGTTGGAAAATACAGTGGATACGAAGTGTTCCAAAAGTGTAACCATCAGAACAGGTGGTAACGAAAAGCAATGATGCACGGTAATGTTGTGCATATTAGCAGATGGAACCAAACTTCCTCCATATTTGGTTCTGAAAAGGAAAACACTTCCAAAAGGAAACTTGGAATTTCAAATTCAGTGGATGGTAGTGAGGACGACTATTTGTGGAAAGATGCCAGCGACGAAAGTCCCTGTGGTGAAACTTGACGACGGTGAATTGTGAATGATCTCAGTATTGGATCGATTTTATTTACGGTTTTTGTGATCATTTCATTAATTGTAAACTGTTTGAATTTATATTTGTGGTATATTTGACGAAAATTAAATAGGTATGCAAGTTATTTGATTTTTTATTCGGGATTATACGGTAATATACTTAGTAGATGCCCTTCATGTTATCTGATCTGCTTGTAAGTAAGAATCACAAGCAGCAGCAAGCATGCATTATTGTTATCTTATGAGGTTTACAAATACAGAACATTGAAATTTAAACTGGGAATATCAATTAATTTCACAATAAATTGAAATTTTATCATATTCATTTTTTATGTAGTATTTCCCACCCGGTTATTCATCCTGCCACATGGCTGCCGAAAATTTCTGGAGAGAACAGTATAATAATAATAATAATAATAATAATAATAATAATAATAATAATGATAATAACAATAACAACAAAAACAATGTAGTAGTCCTAATGGGCTTATCCGCAAATATTTATATATTTTAATGATGTTATGGGCAGGGCTATGTGGAGCGAGTTGGCTGTGCGGTTAGGGGCACACAGCTGTGAGCTTGTATTCGGGAGATAGTGGGGTCAAACCCCACTGTTGGCAGCCCTGAAGATGGTTTTCAGTGGTCTCCCATTTTCATACCAGGCAAATGCTGGGGCTATACCTTAATTAAGGCCATGACCGCTTCCTTCCCATTCCAAGCATTTTCCGTCCCATTGTCGCCATAAGACCTATCTTTGTTGGTGCAATATAAAGCAACTTTTTAAAAACAAAAGGGCTAAGTGGGTGAGACACTAGAAACATTGGCCTTCCGAACCCAAGTCGATGGAAATACAGTCAAAACTGGTTATAACGACTTCAAAAGAACTGCCGAATAACGGTTGTTGTAGGCAATAATCTCACAAAATCAATCTCGCTAAAATGTAATCTCTATAAAGTTTTACACTGCATCCTTACATGCTTGACAGAATAAAAATAGAACTTCGAAAAACATAAGTGGAGTAAGTGCTTTAATTGCAATATGGTATTTGTCGAGTGGGAATGGGAGGAATTTTTCTTCTAATATTTACACAGTATGTGCAGCAATAATTACAAAATGTAATACATTAGGAAAGAAATAGTAACAATATAAATTGATTAGTAAGGTTGAACACAGTCTTGGCGAATAAATGAGATGTTATCTCTGTCCTTCCCCTGCGAACCGTGTACCTTGGCAGCAGGGTAGAGGCTTGCATGTCCCAATGAAGCAGATAGCCGAGCCGCAGGTTCAACCATATCGGATGGGTGTCTGACGAAAGACCAGACTAACGAATGGTTCGTCTAAAGGGGGGTAGCAGCCTTTCAGGAGTAATAATACTCAGCATGGTTTACCTGTGTTTATACTGCTGCATGGCTGAAAGCAGTGGGAAACTACAGCCGTAACTAACTCCCGAGGACATGCAGCTCTCTCTGTATGAATGATGTACTGATAATGGCTTTCTCCCAGGTAGAATATTCTGGAGATAAAATAGTCCCCCGTTTGGATCTCCGGGTGGGGACTAAATGAGAGGGGGCGATCATCAGGAAGATGGATACTAATATTTTGTGAGTCGGAGCGTGGAATGTTAGAAGTTTGAATCGTTGTGTTAGGTTAGAGAATCTGAAAAGGGAGATAGCTAGATTAAGTTAGATGTAGTTGGTATAAGTGAAGTACGTTGGCAGGAAAAGGAGGATTTTTGGTCAGGCGACTACAGAATTATCAACCCAAAATCAAGCAGGGGAAATGCCGGAGTTGGTTTAATAATGAATAAGAAAATATGGCAGCGGGTAAGCTACAATGGCCAGCATAGTGAAAGGATTATTATTGTCAAGATAGACAGCAAACCAGTACCCACAAAAATAGTGCAGGTCTGTATGCTTAGTAGTTCAGCAGATGATGAGGAAATCAAAAGAATATATGAAGAGATAGAAGATTTAATACATCATGTAAAAGGTGATGAGAATATAATTGTGATGGGAGACTAGAATGCAGTGGTAGGCCAAGGAAGAGAAGGTAATGCAGTAGGAGAATTTGGATTGGGACACGGGAACAAAAGAGGAAGTCGGCTGGTTGAATTCTGCACCAATCACAGTTTAGTACTTGCTAATACTTGGTTCATACATCACAAACGATGGATGTACACATATCTTAATCTATAATCTTCATTTCCGTATTGACAATTGCACAATTAAAAATAGGAAAGGATTTCCACCAATCAATACTTGTTTATTGTATATATTAAACTACAGACCCGGTTTCGACCTCATATTCAAGGTCATCTTCAGCTGAACCATACATACATATTGATATAATGAAGCTTTGATTAAGATTGTGGTGTTAAAGGAATGCCATATAATGATGATGTACATTTAGTCACATACAAATGGGGCACGTCTTAGCGTGAACTGGCGTATATGTCATTCTGTACAATATTGCAACTGTATGTCTAAAATGTTGAAGGTCTTAAAACTAGTTTATAAAACACGTCTTTACCTAAACTAACTTATATATATGTACAAGATAAAAACAATATATAAAAACACTTCATGCATATGAACATTCGTTCTTGCTTGGTGGTCAATACATCGACTAACTTCCGTATTTAAGTCTTATTCACAGTTGTACACCTCAGCTGCTATTCTTGGAGTTTGTAAAATTGCATGGATAAAAGTTTTTTCTTCCTGTGCGTATGTGAGATAAAACACTTTCAATTTTAAAAAAGGTGCCAAATGTATGGATGAAATTCAAGTAAAATATGTTCAGCTCTGCTGTGTGTGTTGCCCTTTTATTAGAACCAATTCATGTTGTCTTTTTGGCGTCCGTAAATTTGGATGACATTGGTTTCAAAGTAGTGGCTCCTTTCCCATTTGTAGCTGTGCAATGATGTTATGTTTATCTGTGAAAGATAAGATTGAGTTATAAGTGATATTGTGTTGGAGGAATGTCTAAGGGTTATGTGTGTGAATTGGAATATGTACTTACTGTTGTTGGTGTAGCCGAGTTGTATTTGACATGCGAGCTTGTAATGTACTACTTCGTGTTCTTCTTGGGCTTATACTAGCTGCTGTGAGGGGAAGGGAAGTAGGGGTAGGGAGAGTTGTTGTTGTGGGGGTAGGGATGGAGCTGGGTGTGTTGTTTGGTGTTTTCTGTTGCGTGTTGCGTTCTGTTTATCGATTAACTTAAGGTAAAGGTTTTTTAGGGCGGGGATAACTGTATTGAAGATGATGTTAGTTTTTTCTGTGATTTCATTTATATTGTAATTTGGATTGGTGTACTGATCTAGAGTGATGTAAAGTTCTTCTGTTATGTTGAGCAGGGGGCCTTTGGGGTTTATGTTTAGGATTTGCATATCGTTATCGATGTTTGTAAAACTGTGTTTATAGTCTGCGACATGTTGTCCTATTGAGGAAAAATGATTGTGTTTCACTGCATTTATGTGTTCGTTATATCGGGTTAAGAAGTTTCTACCGGTACGTCCGATATAGCTGGTCTCGCAGTTATTACATTTGATACGGTATACCCCTGAGTGGTTGTATTTGTTGTTGCTGTTGATTGTCCTGACATTGTGTATGATGTTGGTACTATTGTGTGTAGTTCTGAATGCTATTCTTAGGTTATGTTTTTTAAAAATGTTAGTTATGGGGTATATGTGTACATTATTGAAAGTGAATAGTGCATAATCTTTCTTGGGTTCGTTTACTTTTGTTAGTTTGGTTTTGGGTTGGGATTTTATTTTGTGAATGATTTTGTTAACCATTTCTTTCTTGAATCCATTGTTTTTAGCTATGTCATGAATTAATTGTAATTCTTTGTTTAGATCTTCTTTTGTTAACGGTATATTGAATGCTCTGTGTATCATGCTATAGTAGGCTGCTCTTTTGTGTATGTTGGGGTGAACGGAATCCATTTTAATTGTATTTGAGGTATGCGTGGGTTTTCTGTATATTCTGTAAGAAAGGTGGTCATCATGTCTAGTTGTCGTTATGTCCAGGTAGTTCAGTTTGTGATTGTTTTCGGATTCCATGGTAAATTTTATATGGGAATCTATTGTATTGAGTTTATCTAATATATCAGTTTCATTTGTGGACCTATTGTCGAGGATGATAAAGATATCATCAACAAATCTACACCAAAACAAATATATGGTCTATTTTGTTGATGAATGTGTGCTCTAAATAGTCTATGTAAATTTCGGCAATTATACCAGAAGCGGGAGATCCCATTGGTAAACCCTGTTGCTGATAGATAGTATCATGGAATTTAAAGTAGTTGTTACTAATGGCAAAATTAAGTAATTTAATGAACTCTTCTATGACTTTTTAGGTTAGATTCAATGATTTCTATTGTTCGTTTTGTGGGAATGTTCGGGTACATGTTTATTATGTCAAATGATGCGAGTTTGTGATATGGTTCAATCTTTAATCCTTTTGTCCTATTACAAAATTCTATTGAGTTCCGTACTGTTTTATTAGCTAAGAATACGTAGTGCTTTTTGAGAAATCGATGAATAAATTGTGAATGTTTATAGGTTGGGCTTGCTCTGTAGTTAATAATAGGTCTCATTGGAATATGTTCTTTGTGTATTTTGGGATAAGCTTTAGCAGTAGGTATTTGAGGATTCATTGCTATAAGTTTAGAGGATTCTACTTCTGTTAAAAGAAAGTGTGTATTTTTTAATAAGGTTTTGAGGTTCCTTTGTATGTTATTGGTCGGGTCTTTACGTTTGATGAGGAAAGTGTTATCTTGAAAACATTCTTTGGTTTTCAATATGTATTGGTCTTTGTCGATAATAACTGTGGTATTGCCCTTAGCGGCTTTCGTTATTAGTAGATTATTCTGTTTTATCTTATCTTTGAGTTTGTTTATATGTACTTTATTGGTTGATTTATTATTTTGGGAGTTACTGTGAATTTTGTCAATATATTGTGGGAGCCTTTTTTTAATATCATATCTGACTTCGTCTCGTAGCTCATGTGGGATTTTCTGTATGGCGTTTTCTATTTCGGTGATAGTAGTTGTAATGTTCTGGAAAGTTGATGTGTTACCCCAATTGTGCTTGGGTCCCTTGCTCAAGATATCAGTTTCCATTTCGTTAAAAGACGTATTTGTGAGATTTTTTACGGGTGGGTGGAATTTGTGTTCATTGATTTCATTGGGAAATATAGGAGAGTTCGTGTTCGGAGTTTCGGTTTTTGGGTTTGGTTTGGATGGTTGTTTAAGTGCTTCTAACTTCTTATTTAGTGTATTCTGTTTTTTGGTGGCTAAGTTCCTGATTTTTTTCTGTCGTGATCTGCTGAAAATCATCCCAATAGCTATGTGGTAACTCGTTAGATGCCTTTAAATGTATTCGGTATAGTTCGTTGTTAAGATGTTGTTTTTTACGGTATAAAAACTTTATTTCTTCTTTCAGCCAGATTTTGTTTGTTCTTTTTTGCGTATTATGAGTTTGTTTAGTGTGCCTGTGTTTATTGTTATATTTTCTCAGGAATTTAGGTGTTAGGTCATTTTTTAGACATTCCTTCAGAAAAACAATGCTCTTAATCGCATTCGTTAGTTTGATCTTTAAGTTTCGAAATCTATATGCGTTCCATTTTGCCTGGTTGGCTACAATATCGTAATCTATAATCTTCATTTCTGTATAGACAATTGCACAATTAAAAATAGGAAGGGATTTCCACCAATCAATACTTATTTATTGTATATATTAAACTACCAACCAGGCAAAATGGAACGCATATAGATTTCGAAACTTAAAGATCAAACTAACGAATGCGATTAAGAGCATTGTTTTTCTGAAGGAATGTCTAAAAAATGACCTAACACCTAAATTCCTGAGAAAATATAACAATAAACACAGGCACACTAAACAAACTCATAATACGCAAAAAAGAACAAACAAAATCTGGCTGAAAGAAGAAATAAAGTTTTTATACCGTAAAAAACAACATCTTAACAACGAACTATACCGAATACATTTAAAGGCATCTAACGAGTTACCACATAGCTATTGGGATGATTTTCAGCAGATCACGACAGAAAAAAATCAGGAACTTAGCCACCAAAAAACAGAATACACTAAATAAGAAGTTAGAAGCACTTAAACAACCATCCAAACCAAACCCAAAAACCGAAACTCCGAACACGAACTCTCCTATATTTCCCAATGAAATCACTGAACACAAATTCCACCCACCCGTAAAAAATCTCACAAATACGTCTTTTAACGAAATGGAAACTGTTATCTTGAGCAAGGGACCCAAGCACAATTGGGGTAACACATCAACTTTCCAGAACATTACAACTACTATCACCGAAATAGAAAACGCCATACAGAAAATCCCACATGAGCTACGAGACGAAGTCAGATATGATATTAAAAAAAGGCTCCCACAATATATTGACAAAATTCACAGTAACTCCCAAAATAATAAATCAACCAATAAAGTACATATAAACAAACTCAAAGATAAGATAAAACAGAATAATCTACTAATAACGAAAGCCGCTAAGGGCAATACCACAGTTATTATCGACAAAGACCAATACATATTGAAAACCAAAGAATGTTTTCAAGATAACACTTTCCTCATCAAACGTAAAGACCCGACCAATAACATACAAAGGAACCTCAAAACCTTATTAAAAAATACACACTTTCTTTTAACAGAAGTAGAATCCTCTAAACTTATAGCAATGAATCCTCAAATACCTACTGCTAAAGCTTATCCCAAAATACACAAAGAACATATTCCAATGAGACCTATTATTAACTACAGAGCAAGCCCAACCTATAAACATTCACAATTTATTCATCGATTTCTCAAAAAGCACTACGTATTCTTAGCTAATAAAACAGTACGGAACTCAATAGAATTTTGTAATAGGACAAAAGGATTAAAGATTGAACCATATCACAAACTCGCATCATTTGACATAATAAACATGTACCCGAACATTCCCACAAAACGAACAATAGAAATCATTGAATCTAACCTAAAAAGTCATAGAAGAGTTCATTAAATTACTTAATTTTGCCATTAGTAACAACTACTTTAAATTCCATGATACTATCTATCAGCAACAGGGTTTACCAATGGGATCTCCCGCTTCTGGTATAATTGTCGAAATTTACATAGACTATTTAGAGCACACATTCATCAACAAAATAGACCATATATTTTTTTTGGTGTAGATTTGCTGATGATATCTTTATCATCCTCGACAATAGGTCCACAAATGAAACTGATATATTAGATAAACTCAATACAATAGATTCCCATATAAAATTTACCATGGAATCCGAAAACAATCACAAACTGAACTACCTGGACATAACGACAACTAGACATGATGACTACCTTTCTTACAGAATATACAGAAAACCCACGCATACCTCAAATACAATTAAAATGGATTCCGTTCACCCCAACATACACAAAAGAGCAGCCTACTATAGCATGATACACAGAGCATTCAATATACCGTTAACAAAAGAAGATCTAAACAAAGAATTACAATTAATTCATGACATAGCTAAAAACAATGGATTCAAGAAAGAAATGGTTAACAAAATCATTCACAAAATAAAATCCCAACCCAAAACCAAACTAACAAAAGTAAACGAACCCAAGAAAGATTATGCACTATTCACTTTCAATAATGTACACATATACCCCATAACTAACATTTTTAAAAAACATAACCTAAGAATAGCATTCAGAACTACACACAATAGTACCAACATCATACACAATGTCAGGACAATCAACAGCAACAACAAATACAACCACTCAGGGGTATACCGTATCAAATGTAATAACTGCGAGACCAGCTATATCGGACGTACCGGTAGAAACTTCTTAACCCGATATAACGAACACATAAATGCAGTGAAACACAATCATTTTTCCTCAATAGGACAACATGTCGCAGACTATAAACACAGTTTTACAAACATCGGTAACGATATGCAAATCCTAAACATAAACCCCAAAGGCCCCCTGCTCAACATAACAGAAGAACTTTACATCACTCTAGATCAGTACACCAATCCAAATTACAATATAAATGAAATCACAGAAAAAACTAACATCATCTTCAATACAGTTATCCCCGCCCTAAAAAACCTTTACCTTAAGTTAATCGATAAACAGAACGCAACACACAACAGAAAACACCAAACAACACTCCCAGCTCCATCCCTACCCCCACAACAACAACTCTCCCTACCCCTCCTTCCCTTCCCCTCACAGCAGCTAGTATAAGCCCAAGAAGAACACGAAGTAGTACATTACAAGCTCGCATGTCAAATACAACTCGGCTACACCAACAACAGTAAGTACATATTCCAATTCACACACATAACCCTTAGACATTCCTCCAACACAATATCACTTATAACTCAATCTTATCTTTCACAGATAAACATAACATCATTGCACAGCTACAAATGGGAAAGGAGCCACTACTTTGAAACCAATGTCATCCAAATTTACGGACGCCAAAAAGACAACATGAATTGGTTCTAATAAAAGGGCAACACACACAGCAGAGCTGAACATATTTTACTTGAATTTCATCCATACATTTGGCACCTTTTTTAAAATTGAAAGTGTTTTATCTCACATACGCACAGGAAGAAAAAACTTTTATCCATGCAATTTTACAAACTCCAAGAATAGCAGCTGAGGTGTACAACTGTGAATAAGACTTAAATATGGAAGTTAGTCGATGTATTGACCACCAAGCAAGAACGAATGTTCATATGCATGAAGTGTTTTTATATATTGTTTTTATCTTGTACATATATATAAGTTAGTTTAGGTAAAGACGTGTTTTATAAACTAGTTTTAAGACCTTCAACATTTTAGACATACAGTTGCAATATTGTACAGAATGACATATACGCCAGTTCACGCTAAGACGTGCCCCATTTGTATGTGACTAAATGTACATCATCATTATATGGCATTCCTTTAACACCACAATCTTAATCAAAGCTTCATTATATCAATATGTATGTATGGTTCAGCTGAAGATGACCTTGAATATGAGGTCGAAACCAGTCCTGTAGTTTAATATATACAATAAATAAGTATTGATTGGTGGAAATCCTCTCCTATTTTTAATTGGATGTACACATAGATGAGACCTGGAGACACTGGAAGGTATCAAATAGACTTCATTATGATTAGGCAAAGATTCAGAAACCAGGTGTTGGATTGCAAAAAACTTTCTCAGGAGCAGACGTGGTCTCTGATCACAACTTGTTGGTCATGAAATGCCACCTGAAGTTGAAGAAATAGAACAAAGGAAAGAATGCAAGAAGATGGGATCTAGACAATTTAAAAGAAAAGAGTGTGAAGGAATAGTGTAGCAAAGGAGATTCTAAAACAATGGATGCTGATTGAGCATTTTCCCCACAAGGTCATTGACCCTTGGCAAGGTCATTAACCCCTAGTACCACGTAGTATTGTTTACAAACAAGACCAAGTGTGAGGCGCGGAATTTGAAGAAGAGTGCAAGGCTAACCTCACAGACATCATCTTGGAGAGGTCTGACCTCACTCCATGTGCTTTTGTTTACAAAACAAGACCACGTGCCCTTCCCTCCTGTTGCCATTTTGGAGGGGCCTAACTGCACAGACGCCATTTTGGGTCCAGTTGAGCCTCACAGACACCATTTTGTAGTTGCCTATCCTAATCGCCATTTTGTTGATGACTCGTTATGACTAGATGCCCTTCCCTGTGGCCATTTTGGTGGGTCCAAACCCCACATTTCCACCCGACAGTCAATTAACGTGATGGTACAGCGTGAGTGATTTGAAAGATGTCAGTTCAAGGCTTTACGTCTCCATCCGACATACTATTGGTTGTGTAGTCTGCATATGGCTTTACGTTACCATCGGACAGACACAATTGTAGAGGGGACCTGGCCCAGTTCAAGGCTTTACATCTGCATATGGAAGACAGATAACGTGACTGTACAGCCTGACCCGCTTCCTCCTCGTGAACAAGTCTAAACATGACGACATTGCTCAAGCAAAATGTGCAGGTTCTATCCTGTTACAGAGAACTGGAAATGCATTGTGCTATGACCTCTCAAGATGGTGACAAGACTGACAGTTAGTTGAATGCAATATATTTTCATATTTACAACATACATGGTCTGTTGTTATATTACCTTGCTCATAATTTTCAATTGTACATGTATTTTGTAATGAACAGTAAAGATTTGAACAGTCAGCATGCAATCCCCTATTGTTCTGAACATAAAAACTTACCTTGATTATAAATACATGCCAGGTAAATGAGGAGGAGGGCACGGTACTTTGTTCAAATATATGCCAGTTGAATGAGGGGAATCTAAATTGACACACAGGCAACCTTGTAACAGATGACGATGACATTCTCAAACCTAATACGAACTTACAGCTGAAAAAAAAAATTGACATGCAGCCAGCCTAGAGTGTGTCAAGACATCAAAACTGACATGGAGGCAACCTCGAGGCAGACAGTGATGTCATTCTCGAACTTACTATATTCCAAATACGAACTTACAACTGTATGTCTTACTCAGTATAAAACAAAACAATAGAAATTAACACGCAGGCAATCTAGATTGTGACGAGACACTATCACATAGTCACCGAGCGAGAATAAAAGAAATTCTCTGTTACAGGCATGGATTCGAACCCTGAAGAGGAAAACAACTTGAAACTACCTCACTCCTTATTTCTGCGGGCTGGGCACACATGTACATATAAAACGCAATGGAAAACTTAGTCATAAAATATACACATGCATTGAACTACATAACCCCAACTTCATTGCAGACACACATAATCACCGTGGCAGAATATTAAAAAGATCCTTATCACAGACATGGAATCGAACACTGAACTCTGAAGTGAAGAGGAAAACAACCTTGCTCCTTATTTCTGTAAGCTGGTCCACGCATGTTCATGTATATAATCACTGTTCATAGCGAAACAACAGAAAACTTTGTCATAGTATACACATGCATTGGACTAGATATCATCAACACAAGGAATATTTGTACGCATGCCACGGGGAATCTACCAAATTGAGACATAACACTACTTTCCTGTTTCTTACAAAAAATTATGAGCAGGTAAGATAACAGACTATGTATAATATCCACAACAATCAAACGCACTACATTAGACGAGGAAATCAACGGGAAACTACTCCACTTCCCCATCTTCTCTAGTACGCTTCCTTAAGTGTTAGCATTCAATGGCACACTCTCTACCATGATAGAAAATGGAAAGCAAATGCAGGGAACTGGCTGCACACATACATATTTCAACACTACGTGCAGTAAAAAACTTAGATATCAGTCAGTCAATATCATTCAATCAGTCAATACTGATCTGCATTTAGGGCAGTCGCCCAGGTGGCAGATTCCCTATCTGTTGTATTCCTAGCCTTTTCCTAAATGATTTCAAAGAAATTGGAAATTTATTGAACGTCTCCCTTGGTAAGTTATTCCAATCCCTAACTCCCCTTCCTATAAATGAATATTTGCCCCAATTTGTCCTCTTGAATTCCAACTTTATCTTCATATTGTGATCTTTCCTACTTTTATAAACACCACTCAAACTTATTCGTCTACGAATGTCATTCCACGCCTTCTCTCCGCTGACAGCTCGGAACATGCCACTTACATGTAATTAATCTGATAATAGAACCGTATTGAGGACGATATATTAAAATTATAAAATCCTTTTATTAACAACCACCTACTCAATACATTTTTTTGTATTGAGTAGGTGGTTGTTAATAAAAGGATTTTATAATTTTAACATACCACTTAGTCGAGCAGCTCTTCTTCTTTCTCTCAATTCCTCCCAACCCAAACTTTGCAACATTTTTGTAACACTACTCTTTTGTCGGAAATCACCCAGAACAAATCGAGCTTCTTTTCTTTGGATTTTTTCCAGTTCTTGAATCAGGTAATCCTGGTGAGGGTCCCATACACTGGAACCATACTCTAGTTGGGGT
This sequence comes from Anabrus simplex, assembly GCF_040414725.1. Taxonomy (NCBI): domain Eukaryota; kingdom Metazoa; phylum Arthropoda; class Insecta; order Orthoptera; family Tettigoniidae; genus Anabrus; species Anabrus simplex. The sequence goes on along the minus strand of NC_090267.1, from coordinate 104,395,275 downwards.
CTTACCAGGGACTTATATACCCTCTCCTTTACATCCTTACTACAACCCCTAAACACCTTTATGACCATGTGCAGAGATCTGTACCCTTTATTTACAATCCCGTTTATGTGATTACCCCAATGAAGATCTTTCCTTATATTAACACCTAGATACTTACAATGATCCCCAAAAGGAACTTTCACCCCATCAACGCAGTAATTAAAACTGAGAGGATTTTTCCTATTTGTGAAACTCACAACATTTTTGAGGTCACACTGTAGTTGCTCACAATCTTATAATTTATTACTCTATAGAGAATAACATCATCCCCAAAAAGCCTTACCTCCGATTCCACTCCTTTACTCATATCATTTATATATATATAAGAAAACATAAAGGTCCGATAATACTGCCTTGAGGAATTCCCCTCTTAATTATTGCAGGGTCAGATAAAGCTTTGCCTACTCTAATTCTCTGAGATCTGTTTTCTAGAAATATAGCAACCCATTCAGTCACTCTTTTGTCTAGTCCATTTGCACTCATTTTTGCCAGTAGTCTCCCATGATCCACCCTATCAAATGCTTTAGAGATGTCAATTGCGATACAGTCCATTTGACCTCCAGAATCCAAGATATCTGCTATATCTTGCTGGAATCCTACAAGTTGAGCTTCAGTGGAATAACCTTTCCTAAAACCGAACTGCCTTCTATCGAACCAGTTATTAATTTCATAAACATGTCTAGTATAATCAGAAAGAATGCCTTCCCAAAGCTTACATACAATGCACGTCAAACTTACTGGCCTGTAATTTTCAGCTTTATGTCTATCACCCTTTCCTTTATACACAGGGCTTACTGTGGCAACTCTCCATTCATCTGGTATAGCTCCTCTGACCAAACAATAATCAAATAAGTCCTTCAGATATGGTACTATATCCCAACCCATTGTCTTTAGTATATCCCCAGAAATCTGATCAATTCCAGCCGCTTTTCTAGTTTTCAACTTTTGTATCTTATTGTAAATGTCATTATTATCATATGTAAATTTCAATACTTCTTTGGCCTTAGTCTCCTCCTCTACATGGACATTATCCTTGTAACCAACAATCTTTACATACTGCTGACTGAATACTTCTGCCTTTTGAAGATCCTCACATGCACACTCTCCTTGTTCATTCAAACAGATGTTTGAATCAGCACATACATGCATTCACCATCAATATCTCTGCTGTTGATTGATACAGTACAGTAACATTATTATCAAATACAAATTTTAAAATGTGGGGCCAGTCGCAGGGTTGGGGTAGCGTTCCTATCTCTTACTCGGGGGGGCGGCATGAGTTCAATTCCCCTGACAACGTCAGGTGCGAGCACAGGTTGTTAACCACGGAGCACTTAGCTGAGTCTTGGATGCACCGCTGGATTCCGTGGTTCAAATCCCTGGTCACTCTACGTGAGATTTGTGCAGAGGCAGGGACAGATACTCCCTGTTATCTTTCAGCCCCTGGGTTCGATTCCTGACAAGGACAGGAATTTTTACATTAACTATGGGGTGGTTTGATGTTTATTCAACCTCTGATGGTAAGATAGCGACTCTGGTCTAGATGGCAAAGAATAACCACAGTCGTGCTTACCACACGATACCTTGAGCCATGCCCATAATTTAGATTCAACCCCAGCATTTTCCTGGTGTTAGAATAAGAAACTACGGGGAACTAACTTCATAGCTGCTGACACTGTGATTTGAACCTACTATCTCTTGGATGCAAGCTTACACAGTCATTTTCTTAAATATTGTTATTGCCAAATCACTGATCGTCATCGGCCGTGGCCATAATTAAGGTTCAACCCCAGCATTTGCGTGGTGTTAAAGTTAAGAAACCATGGAAAACTAACTTCAGGGCTGCTGACAGTACAATTTGAACCTACTATCTCTCTAATGCAGAGTTTGAAGGAATCGGCTGTAACAACGCGATTCGTACCTACAGGTCAGGGATTTTTACCTGCAACTGTGGGCTGATTTGATGTGTACTCAACCTCTGATAGTGAGATAGTGACCATGGTCAAGAAAACAAAGAATAACGACCGTTGTGCTGACCACACTTCTATAGCCTGCACAATTTCCCATCCTCGCCGTTAGATAAGAGGAATCAACATCGACCTGTTGCATTAATTGAGATACAGCCGCAGTATTTTCCTGGCGTGAAAAATATAAAACTATGGAAAACTACCTTAAAGGCTGCGATTCGAACCCCACTATCTTTCAGATGCAAGCTTTTACAAGGAATCGGCCGTGGCTATAATTAACGTACAGCCCCAGCATTCGCTAGTTCATGAAAATGGTTATCGCACATTCCACAGTCATTTTTAAAATATTGTTATTGCCAAATCACAGATCACCCAGTCATGGTGCCCTAACTACACAATCACCATCTTGGGCCCCTTTTTACCAACCCGGGTGCAAGCTTACAGCTGCGTGCTCCCTAAGCACACAACCGACTCGCCCCGTCATAGCGCTTAACTACGCAATCGCCATCTTGGGCCCAGTTTTACAAGTAGTAGCAGGCCGTGGCCATAAGTTAGGTACTATCCCGGCATTTGCCTAGAGAAGTAGGCAATCCACTTTGCAGATAGCTGAGATGTAAATCGAACCTACAACTACTCAGAAAAATCCCTGACCTGGCTGGGAAGTGAACCCCAGCTATTCCTCTTAGATGCATGTAAAACAAATCTTACCTGGTGAGGAATTGACCCCCTGGGGCCTCTAGGTAAGAGCCAAGAACTCAACCCCCTGGACCACACGGCCAGTGCAATATTTTTTTAAAAATCCTATCTGTTTAATTTTATATTCTATAATTCTCCTTTCTACTTGTACTGTATGTCAGAGATTGTTACACAGTGAACAAGAGTGGTCTACACATGTATGTGCTGTTACGCAGAAATTTGATACTTCCCGTTTCCTGTTGTGGCAGCAGGCAGACACATGCACTAGCAGACATACAGAAATACACACACACACACACACACACGCGCGCGTGCGCACACATTCATTTGATAAGATCACTCAAGACCACCTATAAAATGTTAATCATGTTTCAATTCCCTTATTTTTCATATGTAAGTTTATTATAGTATTCTGAGGTAAGCAAATAATTACTAAAAAGTGATTAATGTGTGTGAGCAAGTGTAGAGAAATAAACACGTTAATGCTTCTGAAAATACTTTGTGTGCGCTTGCTGTAATGGTTAACGACCATGGTGCACTTAGCTGAGTCTTAGCTAATCACATTGTCTACTACTCAACAGTAATAGAAATAATAATAATAATCGTATTGTCTCAGGTACTTGTGTGCTGGGGCACGCACGGGCTTACAGCTCGTGTGCACTGGTTGACGACCACAGTGCACATGGCTGAGTTCTATCTGATCACAATATCTACTACACAACAGTCGTAGAAATTATAATAATAATAATAATAATAGTAATAATAATAATAATAATAATAATCGTATTGTCTTAGCTACTTGGGTGTGCGATGTTCTATAAAGTATTTATTTTCTTCAAAATTTATGTTACGTTAATAAATTGTGTAAATGTGTCTTTTTCTGTAGGTATATTCACTATGTTAGTAATACATAGTTGAATGTGTTTGCTATGTGATGTGTTTAATATAATTAATTACTAAAAGTGATTGAAGTCTTTGTGAATGTGTGGAGAATTATACATGTTAATTTTTCTGTAAATACGTTGTGTGTGCTCCTGTGACTCTTGACTATGGTGCACTTATTTAAGTCCTAGCTAATCACATTATCTACTACACAACAGTAATAGAAATAATAATAATAATAATAATAATAATAATAATAATAATAATAATAATAATAATAATAATAATAATAATAATAATCGTATTGTCTCAGCTACTTGGGTGCGCGGCGTGCTGGGCACCCACAGACTTACAGCTTGTATGCGGTGGTTTATGACCACGATGCACATAGATGAGTTCTAGCTGATCACATTGAGCCCTTATTGAAGTGCTCATTTAATTAATCAGTCATTTATTCGAATGTGCAGTGAATATTCCATTTTTTTTAAGAACTAGTAACTGGCAGGAAACATCTACATTCAGCAGCACATGTTGCAATTTCTGCAGGGAGCTTGGAGCTCGGATTTGTTTGCTCACCAGCTAAGTTTGGAAGGTGGAATTTCGACATGACGCACCCAAAGCCGAACAAGAGAACAATAGAATTCCAACGGACAACATTTCGGATGCCTGGGCGAGAGGCTAGGGTCGCTTATAAGAAATGTTTGAAGTAAGCGTCAGGTATGCGATGCGTCGAGCCAATGAAACGATAGAGCCACCATCGATATGGCTAGGCATTGGTCTAGGGGAAAAGATGGCCCCAATCGAGGATACGACGGCGTCTTCGAGGACGAGTTAATAAAAACGATGACAGCGTCAGTTAGTTACCCTATTATTCGGCAAGATTCTGTGCAGGTAACATTGTAAGAAGAAGTTTTTTATTTACGCGAGTGATCATGTGGGGACTCGTAAGATTTTGTTGGAAGACGCTCAGTCCACATTTGATATACTCAACTTTTCTAATACTGGGAGAATGGCATTTAACTTACGATTACCAAAGGGAGAGAACAGTTCCAATTAATCATTTCAAAGTGCATAGTAGCCTGCCTGTGTGAATCGTTTTCTGAGGGCATAAACTTTACCATTTTCAGTTCAGCCGTGTAAAATATGGGAAATATTTGACCTAGTTACGAGTGTAGATAAGAGAAGCGTTTCCGCGACTGAATGGGAACTGGTTTCACGGTCGGTGGAATTTACCCCCCTGACCTAGTTTCTACATCGTGAACGAGGGGATGTTTTAGACGACATCCAGAAGCAGAAGCAGCAACGGAAAATTCGACATCACCTTACTACCCTTCGATGGAGACAAAAGGACTTATCCAAGTCTTTTCTGAAGGCAGCGTTATCATCGAAATGGCGGGCTAAGAAGCAAGATGGGGTCGGCTGTCTCCCGAGGACGAGCGGCCATTAGTCAACATTGCAGATGAGTATAGTGTTTTAATGTAATTATGTGAGTGTGAACGTGTTTAATGTTGCAAAAGGGGATAGGTTAGTTTGGTATTTAATTTCTGTAGATGTAGGTTTGTTTGGTAGGACTACGTCCTATTTAAAGTAAATGATAGGAAGCTTGTTAATGTAAATATAAATTGTAACATAAATGTGGACCGTTGGCATGAGGTCGCAGCTTGCTTTCTTACATTTTATTCTGATTTATTTAGCTGAGTGGTTAGCGTCATTTATTTACGAGTCTAGTTTCTTATGTTAGCCTGATATAATATTTTGATTTGTTCGCTTTGATGTTTGAGACGCAGTGTACGTCTCGGGGCTTAATTATAATTGTAACTAAGGATTCAAATTAAAGTCAAGAAGGACTAGATTAAAGTATTATTAAGGGGAGCTCAAAGTGTACGGAAACATGCCGTCACGTTTTCTGGGATTTATTGCATGATGTGTGAATGAGAGTGTGTAAGACGGTGGAGTATAGATCCACGAAGTTGTTAGCGTCATCTTCACGACTATTTTGTATATCTAGGTGGTAAATTAATTATTGATTCACGAGTTCCACGAACGCAGTTTAGTACTTCGAGTTCCGAATATTAGAATAAAATTTCTGTAAAATGTATCATTGTTATTATTATCAGTTTAATATATTTATTATTATTATTATTATTATTATTATTATTATTATTATTATCTAAAGAGTTTCTTGCGATGTAGTGTTGAGATATTTCAGTAACTCTCCGACGTTCAGACATGACCGATTGTCAATGTGGCAAGTTCTTAGTTTCAGTTCATCATATTTATTACAGAGTTAGCCACCTTATTATTCATGTTTATTTTGTGCGCGAGTGCTTTATTTGTGACCAGCGTGGTCATTTCTTCAGTTTTACGCGACTTTAGGACATGAGATATTATTTGTGTGATTTTGAGTAAGAGGATGCGTTCCTCATCTGAAAGGCCTGCATTTTCTTGATTGTGTGACTTGCCTTGGGTAGACTGTTGAGCAGCATGTGTAAAGGGTTGGACCCTGCGGTTTGGATATTGCTGCTTTATTTTGGGAGATGTTGATCTTCACTTTGAGTCAGTCTGCCGTGTGTTGGCGAGGGTGATAGGTTTGTGTACCGAGGAGAGTTTTATATGAGCGGCCTATAATTCATGATTTTTTTTTTTTTCTGTCCATGTCTCTACGGTTGTGACAGTCGACGAGAGTTTTTATCGCGACGTTTGTTTTGGATTTTCTTTTACAATAGAACCGCGCTGAGGAATATTGTGTCATGTCATCTCTTCCAAGATACAACGTCGAATTAGGTATTGAAAGGTAAAGTCTACTCTGTCATTTTTTTATTGTCTTTGTGTCCTGTAATTATTTTCAGGAACCTGTGTTGAATAGGAAGTGTTGCTTAACGTCTTATTATGTTTCCTTTCATTTTCGTTGTGGCTTTAAGTGGATGCGAGTTGCGTGAATGCCGCATGCTTTCCTTGGTGAACCCTGGAAAATATGATATCATGTTTTTGTTTCTTTGATTTGTGTGGCTCCTATCCGCATTTGTTTGTTATGCTCATGAGTTTGTTCATGGCTCGAGAGGTATATATTTGTGCGTAGGATGTTTTACCACTCAGCTTGTTATATATATTGTACAGTTAGGTTAGTTTTGTCCCCCCTTTTGCGCATTAGATCACGTCTTTTCTTAAGGTTGGGGACCCCACTGCAATGTCAAGTGTGCAGAAATGGGGAACGTACTCATCTACAGTTAAAAGTGTCAACAAAAAGTAAAGCCAGGAGCGTGGTGCATGCACGCAAGCCCGTGTGTTCAAATTAATTTTAAAAAACTTAAAAATTTGATTTGATATGTTAAGTATGTGTGTCGGCATACTTGTGAATTTGTGAAATATTCTGATTCTCAAGATGGACTTTATCCAGCTGAAAAAGGAAAATAGCAATCTGAGTCATATAAATCTGATTATTTGATACTTTGCTATTTTTTAAAAATATTTATCTTGTTTATTTTAATAAACAGATTTTCCTCCAAAACTGACGTCATGCTTCGCCTTGCTTTATTTGTAGTTTTAATTGACCTCACCGTGTCCGTATTTAGTTATATGTTCCCATCAAGATCCAGGGTGTATGTATTTTAGGGCATTATTTTTATCATATTTCGAACTGAGCATGCCTGGGATCGGCTGACTAGTCTGGGGCAAGTTACCTTGATGGTAAAAACGGGGACAACATCTACTACACAACAGAAACAGAAACAATCATAATAATAATAATAATAATAATAATCGTATTGTCTCAGCTACTTGGGTGCGCGGTGTGCTATAATCTGTTTCTTTTCTTCAAAGTTTATATTACGTTAGTAAGGTTATTGAAGTTTGTATAATTTCTTCAATATAATCTATGATTATACACCATTAAATGTGTTCTGTGATCATAGTAAATTTTTTATTTTGTGTTTTACTGCAAATAATATCAATACATAAGTGAGAGCATTTATAGTTTTCTTCACTGTGCCAGAAGATAGTATTTTATCAGTCGTTTATGCCTTTTTCTGAATGGTATGTAATAATCTATTAAAGTCTAGAATATTACTCATGCTATCCCCTGCCTCTTATAGGGTGAGGCTAGAAAAGGGGCACCCCCACAGGCTGACAGCTTAAGTGTGCTAGTTGACGACTACGGTGCACGTAGCTGAGTCCTAGCTAATCACATTATATACTACAAAACAGTAACAGAAATAATAATTGTTACCGTGTTTTTGTGGTAGTTAGGAGTGAAAGAAGGTGCGGGTGTGAACGGGTCTCAAGCTACGAAAGTAAAATTAATTTAAAATTTAACAAGGTTATATTTTCTTTTCAAAAACAAAGAAATAACAAGCATGGCAGGTACAAAGTAGCAAGTCAAAAGGGTAGTTACAATATTTACAGGATTTGGGCTTCGCGCCCTGACTTCACAATGCTTAGGCAATCAGCTCAGTTTTACCCCAAACACAAGTTTCAACAGAGGGGCAGAAAACCCCATTCATGCCTAGGAGCCCTTGCTCCAAATTACACTGAAAAGCCTCCACGAGGCATACAACACTCAATTTTCAAAACGAGCCACTCGCTCTCAACTTTAAGCCTCTCAAAGGCCACACCAAACTCCACCTTCAAGTTGTCCTCACTGGACATAGACACAGGGGTAAAATACCCAACCTACTGAGGTCTATTAAATGAAAAGGGCTAATTAAATGACCTCTAAAATAACAATTAGAGAGGAGGCGATCTGCACTCCTAATACACTTGTTTTTAAAACCTAATCTGGCTCTAGGCCACTAATGCAAGGGCTAATCCCATACTACAGAGGTGACTTTAGAAAAGAACAATTTGTTTTACGTTAACGAAGAATAGGTTGAGAAAATAAGTTCACCTCAAAACAATATGAGTGGGAGCTTGAGAGGGTTAGCACTCTCTATCCCAATATGCAGCTTTAAAAGAGAATAGATGAAAAGAGTAGTTACATTTTAGGAAAAGGTTACATAGTGGAAACGCTTCGAACCCGCCCCGAGAGTTAAACTGCCGACCTAGCAAGAAAAGAAGTTATTAAGAGGCCATTACCTGGTGTTGAACAGCTGGAGAAGAAAGAGGCGCTTCCCGCCCCCTGCTATGTACTTTACACACTGAAAGATGGAACAGAAGTGGCGCAGAGACCCTAAAATCAGCAGTTTATATACTCTCGCGGAAGGTTCTAGGCGTTAGGGGAATGAGAACATCCGCCCACAATCACTTTATTGGAGAATAAAGAGAAACCCCTACACATGATGAAGAAGAAACACATTATTGGTGGAAAATTAATTTCAGAAATTTGGGATTGGCTAGATTTAAAACAAGGGGAAAGAAAGGGGTAATATTGCCAACTTAACCAATAACTGAAAGAAATTTAACAAAGAACAAACTTTTGAAATAAAATTTTCTCCAAAGAACAGTTATTTTTCTTCGCACTAGGGTGCACTATTGTAGTTCTTCAGTAGTGTCCTCTAGAAGAGAAAGTTCACACTTCTTACTTCAAGCAAAACAAAAACACATCAAAAATGACACAGTTCTAAAACTCCAAAATTTACAGGTAGTGACATCTTCTGAGAAAGTAGAAACTTAATACCGTCAATAAAGTTCAGACTTCCCCCAGCAGAGGAGTTTCAACTGGTGCACCTTTTGAATTAGCGGCGTGGAGGTGTACCGCCCGGTACAGACCTCCCCCCCCCCCCCCCCCCAAATGTTCCTCCAGGGGTGACACATGAAATTTGTTTGAAAACTAGGTCCAAGTTTTGATGTAGATGTGGGGATTAATTGCAGAAGTATTTTTAAGATTTTCTTAATATTGTTTGATTCAGTTTCAAAATTTTTGTTGTTGTAGGTGAAGTAAAGTCTTTATGCTTGTAGAAGTTGAATTCAGAAGATAAACTTTAGTTTTTAAAGTTGAGAAAAAAAAATTTCTAAGTCCACCAGGTATTGCAGAAAATTCCAAGAGAAGGTAGTAATGTCGAACTGGAATGTCCATGTAGTTGATGTAGACAAAGTTGAATGGCCAGATCGGCCGTTGCCGCTTGCGTCCAGGAGAGGCCGCTCGGACCCCTCAAGTACCCTGAGATACCGCTCGCCCGCACCATGAGGGGAGCAGTGGTGTTGAAACACGCCGCGCCCGCGGTGAAGATATACAGGCTGCGGGCAAGTAGCAGGTCGTGCGCCGCACATCAGCCTTGGCCGGGAGGAGAGCTCCGGCTCGCCGTGCACATGTCGTCCTCGCTGGGGTCGAGGGGGCCCATCCTCAAACCCAGTCGCGGCACAGCGCCGCGCGGCTGCGGGGGCACTGAAACATTAAAGCTAGGCGGCAGAATATTGTTGGACCATCATCTTTTTGAGGGCACAGACTTTGTGGGGAGGTTGAGGGGCCAGCGGCGTGCAGATATCCATGGCATTTAATATAAGCAAGCCACAGTGTGTATAGCAGGAGACGGGAGCGTGGTAATGGCCATGGTAAGGACAAAATGGCAGTTTAATGGATCGGGGAAGGTTTTACAAAAAGCTTACATATAAAACAAAATATTATAGAAGGGGCAGAAAGCTTTAAAAGTGAAACTCAAAAAAAATATAACCTTCATATTCCTTTCAAAATAATATGAAGCAAGTTAACACAGACCTTACACCGGTTTCACCTGGGACAGGTGAACTCTAAATATCCTCTCGGTGGCTGGATTGCTTACTAACAATGTAACCGGCGTAAGAAAATCGAGAATGATACAAGGCCCATGAAATCTGGGGGCAAGCTTGCCCGCGGGAACAAAGTTCTTGACCATAACTTGGTCACCTACCTTCAAAGGAGTGGGTCTCCGTCCACGATCATACCTTTCCCTAACCTTTTCATGAGACACTTTAAGATTGGCTTTAGCCTTCTTCCAAAGATCTTTAATGTTGTCCGGATCTATTGTCTCGGGTAGAATGTCACTCAGAGACCAGAGGTTAGAGAGCGGCGTGTTGGGAACAAACTTGAACATCAACGAGGCTGGAGTAAATTTATGTGATTCATGAACCGCCGAATTCAAAGCAAAAGCTAACCAATGCAGGGACGTGTCCCACCTGGAATGATCTTCATGATGATAGGCAATAAGCGCGGACCTGAGATTACGATTAACCCGTTCAGCCAGAGATGGTTGAGGGTAATAAGCAGAAGTAGTTACGTGAGAGATGGACAAGTCAAAACAGAATTTACGAAAAAGATTTGATGTAAACGCCTTAGCATTATCAGACACAATATATTGGCACGGACCAAAAGAGCCAAAAATAGAATTTAAGCAAGTAATGGTAGACTGAGTGGTAGCCAGCTTAGTCGGAAATAACCAGGAAAATCTAGTAAAGCCATCTACGCACACAAAGATGAACTTGTTAGCATTTCCCTTTGACTGGGGGAAGGGTCCTACATAATCAATATACAGGCGTTCCATGGGGCGCGATGCTTGATGCGAAGACAAAAGGCCTACCTTGGTGGACATGGTGGGTTTACTGAGCAAACAAGATTTACAAGCTTTTACAAGTTCCCGGATTTCACCGTCCATACCTTTCCAGATGAACATTTCACGAATCTTCTCACGAGTTTTAAAGATTCCAAGATGCCCTCCTAATGGGGTCTCATGATAATACTTGAAGATCATAGGTACAAGAACAGCTGGAACGACAACTTTCATCATCCTATCATGCCTCGATGGGCAACATAGAACACCATTCCTCAGAACATAAGGGACAACATGTTCCCCAGAAGAAAGGGTTTCCATTATCGGAGCCAGCGTCGGATCTTCACGTTGGTATTTCTCAATATCCCTAAAAAGCATGGGAGCATCTGTTAAGATGACATTAACACCAGATAGTATGGACTCGGAAGGTGTTGAACTGTCGACTGGTTCATGGGTCTCGACGTCGTTGGAAAACATACGGCTGAGTCCATCAGCAACAACATTTTCGGTACCTCTGATATGCTTGACATCGAATTGGAAGGCAGAAATACGGATGGCCCAACGGGCTATACGACCAGTACGACGCGGCCTACCTAAAACCCAGCTTAAGGCTTGATTATCTGTCTCCAGGTCGAATTTGACATGTTCCAGATAGAGACGGAACTTCTCTAAGGCGAATAAGACTGCCAAACCTTCGAGCTCATATATGGAGTATTTTGCTTCTTGAGCCGATAGAGTCCTAGATGCATAGGCGATGGGTCGCCTCCCTAGTTCAGTCTCTTGAAGAAGGACTGCAGCTACTGCTGACGACGACGCGTCCGTTTGGACGATGAATTTCTTTGAGAAATCGGGCATAGCAAGGACGGGCATTACAGAGAGCTAATTTAAGATCTTCAAAAGCGGCTTGTTGAGAAGGACCCCACTCGAATTTGATGCCTTTTCTACGAAGAAGGTTCAAGGGCGCCGCTCTATTAGCGAAGTTAGGAATAAACTTCCTGAAGAAATTCACCATACCAATGAACCTGGCGATACCTTTAATGTCCTTGGGAGGTTTAAAATCACGGATGGCCTGTGTTCTAGAATGATCGACTGCTACACCATCAGGTGACACAATATGCCCTAGGAATGACATAGAGGGCTTAGCAAAGGCAACCTTGGACAACTTGACAGTTAACCCAGCCTTACGAAGGCGATCGAGAACTTCTCGCAGATGATCTAGATGTTCTTCAAAAGTTTCTGAAAATACGACGACATCATCCAAGTAGTGATATAAGTACTCAAATTTGATGTCGGAGAAGACCCTATCTAGTAGCCTAGTGAGTACAGCTGCTCCCGTGGGGAGCCCGAAAGGCACGCGGTTGTATTCATACAAGTTCCAGTCCGTGGCAAACGCTGTAAGATGTTTAGACTCTTCGGCAAGGGGAATTTGATTATAGGCCTGATTCAAGTCCAAGATAGTAAAGAACTTGGCCTTACGAAACCATGAAAAACAAGAATGAAGGTCAGGAAGGGGCACAGATTGTAACACCACCTTCCGATTGAGAGCCCTATAATCAATGACAGGCCTGAAGCCTCCTTGGGGTTTCGGGACTAGAAAAATAGGTGACGAATACGCTGACTTAGAGGGCCTAATAATACCATCCTTCAACATCTGATCGATAATTTCTTTCAGAGCCTTCATTTTAGGTGGAGATAGCCTATAAGGTGGAAAACGGACGGGAATCGAATCCGTGACCTCAATTTTGTATTCAATAAGGTCAGTAACACCAAGAGTATCAGAGAGCACCTCTGGAAAGGACTGACACAATTTGCGAATACTATCAGCCTGCTCCACAGGTAGATGTCTAAGGTCTAACAACATCTCATCCTGGGCAGGCGAAATAGATGAGCATGATACAGAATTACACTTTAACAAGGGAATTTTACAATTGAACGCAAATTTGAATGTGCACGACTTACTCTGAAGATCGAGCACAAGACCAGTGTGAGAAATAAAGTCCGCTCCCAGTATGATGGGGCAAGACAAATGCTTAGCCACAAACAGTTTGGTTTTCCATGTAAATTTAAAAATACGAATTTTGACCAGTAAGGAACCTAGAATTTCTAATGGGGATGAATTAGCCGAAACATATTGAACAGGAGATGAGACATAGTCAGATAGTTTACAAACAGATTTCAATTTTGAATACCATTCAGCCGAAATAATCGAACAAACACTGCCTGAATCTAAGAGAGCTGTTATGGGCTCGTTATTTAACTCAATCTTAAGAAAAGGAACAGGTGCGGGGGAATCCGCCGCAATCCTAAGACACTCTTTGGGGCATTCAAAAGATGAATTTGAAGACTGATCGTTCTCTGAATTTACAACCTGTTTACCAGGGGCTGAGTCTCGGGAAGATGGATTAGTCGACTCAGCCGAAGCCACTAGTCACTTTTTATTATTGGCATAGGTGGAATTTGCACCAGAAGTTGAGCAGGAGGGGGTGCTATTCGAATTGGGACAATTCTTGGCGATATGTGAGAAAGCCCCACATTTAAAACAGCCTTGTGATGAACCAGCCCCATTCCTTGTCCCACTCGACTTAATCAGTGGACACTTATTGCGCAGGTGGTCAGGCGACCCACAAGCATAACATTTACGAGGGGTGACTGATCGGCGAGGTGGAGGCCGAGTATTACTAAAGGAAGGCGGGGGTTCTTTCGCTACACGCAAAGAATCGGCGTATCTAACTCCTTCTGCTGAGACGGCCAATGCTTCAAGTTCCGAGAAAGTTTGCGGGCACGCCGCGAAACACAAATATGACCTATAGGATGGTGAAATACCTTCCACAATAGCTTGTACAATTTGATCCTCAGGGAAGTGAAGAGCAAACACCCTAGTATAAAACTTAATATCTTGGATGAAGTCTGCCAAGTTTTCATCCAAGCGCTGTACCCGATAATAGTACTTCTGAATAAGGGAGGACCTGGCCCTAGCCGGGATGAAGTTAGCTAGCAAGTGGGCATGGAAATCCTCAATAGATGATTGCTCGGCAATGGCTCTTACGATTTTATCCGAGAGAATACCAATAGCATACGGATAGATAATTTGCAAAATTTGACATGGAGAAAGAGAAAACACAAGGGCATGATCCTGAAATTCAACTAAAAATCTTAAAAAGGAAATTACTTCACTGGTGGTATTAACGGAAAACTTCGATATACCTCTGAGCAACATTGCCAATGGATGAGGCAAGCTGCTGAACCCGGGTGACATAGTAGGTAAAGGTTTCAATGGCAAGGAAGTTAATTCCGAACGAATGTTACTCAACGATGCACGGCGTTCAGATTCGTTGTCCAATGGGGCAGAGATAGTTTGAGCAGCAACGGTTATCCTATTGACTTCTCCCTTATGAGGCTCTTCCTCGCTACCTACATTCACTGTGGTGGGTAGATCGCTTTTGGGAGGAACCTCCCCAGTTAACAATTGAGTGACCTTGCTAGATAATTCAGAAATAGTTTCAAGCAGCGTACTAGCTTCTTTCTTCTGAACGTCATTCAGCTTTAGAGACAACAGATCGTTAACTCTATTTGAGAAATGAAACAGCCTAGCTTGCACACGCTTAATTTGATTAGGAGAAGGGTCATTTTCATCAAAAAAACTAACTACAGATGCTAGCCCAGTAATATTCTCGACTATCGTGGAAAGAGAGTCGTCAATTTCTTTCTCTCCCAAGGTGGGGATGGAAATGGGCAAATCAAGGGACTCTCTAAGCTTGTTTGTGTCTACTGCAACCGTGCCTCCAGATTGCACATTTCTAATAGTCAATTCATAGATCAACTCCTCCTTGCGCAAATAGTTAAGATGGAGAACATCGCGAGGTCCGGGCATGATGAAAGAACAATTTTGAAAAACTCAAAAAAATTCCAGCAACTGGGAAAATAGTTAGAGTTCGGAACAAAACAATGTTTAGCCGTCAAAAGGGGCTAAATTGAGACCCATTCAACCACGCTCTGCTACCACTTGTTACAGTGTTTTTGTGGTAGTTAGGCGTGAAAGAAGGTGCGGGTGTGAACGGGTCTCAAGCTACGAAAGTAAAATTAATTTAAAATTTAACAAGGTTATATTTTCTTTTCAAAAACAAAGAAATAACAAGCATGGCAGGTACAAAGTAGCAAGTCAAAAGGGTAGTTACAATATTTACAGGATTTGGGCTTCGCGCCCTGACTTCACAATGCTTAGGCAATCAGCTCAGTTTTACCCCAAACACAAGTTTCAACAGAGGGGCAGAAAACCCCATTCATGCCTAGGAGCCCTTGCTCCAAATTACACTGAAAAGCCTCCACGAGGCATACAACACTCAATTTTCAAAACGAGCCACTCGCTCTCAACTTTAAGCCTCTCAAAGGCCACACCAAACTCCACCTTCAAGTTGTCCTCACTGGACATAGACACAGGGGTAAAATACCCAACCTACTGAGGTCTATTAAATGAAAAGGGCTAATTAAATGACCTCTAAAATAACAATTAGAGAGGAGGCGATCTGCACTCCTAATACACTTGTTTTTAAAACCTAATCTGGCTCTAGGCCACTAATGCAAGGGCTAATCCCATACTACAGAGGTGACTTTAGAAAAGAACAATTTGTTTTACGTTAACGAAGAATAGGTTGAGAAAATAAGTTCACCTCAAAACAATATGAGTGGGAGCTTGAGAGGGTTAGCACTCTCTATCCCAATATGCAGCTTTAAAAGAGAATAGATGAAAAGAGTAGTTACATTTTAGGAAAAGGTTACATAGTGGAAACGCTTCGAACCCGCCCCGAGAGTTAAACTGCCGACCTAGCAAGAAAAGAAGTTATTAAGAGGCCATTACCTGGTGTTGAACAGCTGGAGAAGAAAGAGGCGCTTCCCGCCCCCTGCTATGTACTTTACACACTGAAAGATGGAACAGAAGTGGCGCAGAGACCCTAAAATCAGCAGTTTATATACTCTCGCGGAAGGTTCTAGGCGTTAGGGGAATGAGAACATCCGCCCACAATCACTTTATTGGAGAATAAAGAGAAACCCCTACACATGATGAAGAAGAAACACATTATTGGTGGAAAATTAATTTCAGAAATTTGGGATTGGCTAGATTTAAAACAAGGGGAAAGAAAGGGGTAATATTGCCAACTTAACCAATAACTGAAAGAAATTTAACAAAGAACAAACTTTTGAAATAAAATTTTCTCCAAAGAACAGTTATTTTTCTTCGCACTAGGGTGCACTATTGTAGTTCTTCAGTAGTGTCCTCTAGAAGAGAAAGTTCACACTTCTTACTTCAAGCAAAACAAAAACACATCAAAAATGACACAGTTCTAAAACTCCAAAATTTACAGGTAGTGACATCTTCTGAGAAAGTAGAAACTTAATACCGTCAATAAAGTTCAGACTTCCCCCAGCAGAGGAGTTTCAACTGGCGCACCTTTTGAATTAGCGGCGTGGAGGTGTACCGCCCGGTACAATAATAATCATATTGTCTCAGCCACTTGAGTGCGTGGTGTGTTGAGGCAGCCACGGGCTGAAGCTTGAGTGTGTTAATTGTTGACCACAGTGCACGCAGCTGAGTCCTAGCTAATCATTATCTGCTACACAACAGTGACAGAAATAATAAAAATCGTATTGGCACAGCTACTTGAGTGCGCGCTGTGCTAGGGGAAAAGAAACCAGCGTAATGCCGCCTATAGAAGGACATGACAATACGAATTGAATCAGGCCCTCCCAGATGTGACCTTTTTTTTCTTCCACGATATCCCCTGCCTGTCTGTCATTCATATCTCAGATTTTTTAATTTTATCTATGACATACAATCTACAGGTTTTTTCTATCAACAAAAGACTGTACAGACTTAACGCCCTAACAATTATGATGCTGAGATTTTTTGGTTCTGAGCACATAGTTTTAATCTCTAAGTGAAGTGAACATTATGGTAGACAATTAAAGTCTCTAGAGTTCAAATCTATAAGCTCGAAAACTTACAATAAAAAATTCAGTGTTCTAATCATCAAAAACCTGTCGTACGAGGTGACTAAAAGGGTGCCGCCTGAGCTATAGAGGCACATGTCAATGCGAATTGAAGCAGACCCTCCCGGACATAACTTTTTTCACGTTATTTCCTGCGTGAGATTGTTTATTTTATCTATGATATACAATCTAGTTTTTCCCATCAACAAAAGACTATACAGACTTAACGCATTAACGATTATGGCGCTGAGGATTTTTGGTTCTGAACACATAGTTTTAATCTCTAAGTGAAGTGAACTTTACAGTAGACAATTAAAGTCTCTAGAGTTCACTTAGAGAACACTTAGTTTTAATCTCTAAAACCTGCCGTACGAGGTGACTAAAAGGGTGCTGCCTGAGCTATAGAAGCACATGTCAGTGCGAATTGAAGCAGGCCCTCCCGGACATAACATACAGTTATAAGTCTCTAAGAGTTCAAATCTGTAAGCTCGAAATATTAGAATCAAAAGTTCAGTGTTGTAGTCATCAAAAACCTGTTGTAAGAGGTGACTAAAAGGGTGCTGCCTGAGCTATAGAGGCACATGACAAGGTGAATTGAACCGGAACCTCCCAGATATAACATAATTTTTTTTCATGGTATACCCTGCCTGTTGTTCATTCCCCGTTGCTTCATTCTTCTTACAATATAGTTAAATCACATTTAATTACATTTTAAGGTAAGTACCGTGTTGCTGTATGTGTGCTCACGTTGCTTTCCTCTTTACATCTGAGTGTTCAGAGGTTTGATACTGACATACTGCAGCTTTCTTCTCACAATTGCAATCGGTTACGATAAAAAGTAATAATCATTACTGTGGCAGAAAATGCTATTCACAGAGTTCAATTACCAGTCTGGTCAGGGATTTTTTTATTGTATGTATGACATACATTCTGTAGTTTTTTCTACCAACGAAAGACTATACAGACTTAATGGTTAACGATTATGGCGCCAAGGTTTTGCGGTTCTGAACGCATAGTTTTAATCTCTAAGTGATGTGAACATTACAGTTGACAATTAAAAGTCTCTAAGAGTTCAAATATAAAAGCTCAAAATGTTACAATAAAAAATCATTGTTCTAAATGGCAAAAACCTGTCGTATGAGGCAGCTAAAATGGGTAAAAATCACTTTATTTTTATGAACAAGGTAAGTTATCAACAGACAATACATGTTGTAATCATCAAATATACACTATGTGATCAAAAGTGGACACCCCCAAAAACATACGTTTTTCATCCTATGTGCATTGTGCTGCCACCTATTGCCAGCTACTCCATATCGACGACTTCAGTAGTCATTAGACATCATGAGAGAGCAGAATGACCACGTTGAACGTGGTCAAGTGATTGAGTGTCACTTGTGTCAGAAGTCTGTACACGAGATTTCCACACTCCTAAACATCCCTAGGTACACTGTTATGATATGATATGATAGTGAAGTGGAGACATGAAGGGACACGTACAGCACGAAAGCGTACAGGCCGACCTCGTCTGTTGACTGACAGAGACTGCCGACAGTTGAAGAGGGTGTAAAGTGTAATAGGCAGGCATCTATCTAGACCATCACACAGGAATTCCAAACTGCATCATGATCCACTCCAAGTATTATGACAGTTCGGCGGGAGGTGAGGAAACTTGGATTTCATGGTCGAGCGGCTGCCCATAAGCCACACATCGCGCAGGTCAATGCCAAACAACCCCTCGCTTGGTGTAAGGAGCGTAAACATTGGACGATTGAACAGTGGAAAAATGTTGTGTGGAGTGCTGAATCATGGTACATAATGTGGTGATCCGATGGCAGGGTGCGGGTATGGCGAATGCCCGGTGAACATCATCTGCCAGTGTGTGTAGTGCCAACAGTAAAATTCAGAGGCGGTGGTGTTGTAGTGTGGTCTTGCTTTTCATGGAGGGGGCTTGCATCCTTTGTTGTTTTGCGTGGCACTATCACAGCACAGGCCTACATTGATGTTTTAAGCACCTTCTTGCTTCCCACTGTTGAAGAGCACTTTGGGGATGGCGATTGTATCTTTCAACACGATCGAGCACCTGTTCATAATGCACGACCTGTGGCGGAGTGGTTACACGACAATAACATCCCTGTAATGGACTGGCCTTAACATAGTCCTGACCTGAATCCTATAGAACACCTTTGGAATGTTTTGGAACCCCGACTTCGTGCCAGGCCTCACCGACTGACATTGCTACCTCTCCTCAGTGCAGCAGTCCGTGAAGAATGGGCAGCCATTCCCCAAGCAACCTTCCAGCACCTGATTGAACATATGCCTGCAAGAGTGGAAGCTGTCATCAAAGCTGAGGGTGGGCCAACACCATATTGAATTCCAGCATTACCGATGGAGGATGCCATGAACTTGTACGTCATGTTCAGCCAGGTGTCCGGATACTTTTGAAAACATAGTGTATATAGGTTGTATGCATTCAAAAAAAAAAAAAAAAAAAAAAAAAAAAAAAAAAAAAAAAAAAAAAATATTGTCAAGTGTGTAGTAATCTTGCTGTTACCGCACAAATACATTCTGGTCCCTCTTTCCCCCCCCCCCCCTCCCTCTACCACACAGCTAAAAACAGGATTGAACCAATTTTTTGTGACGAGAAGGCAAGCGCCGTCGGAGACGTTCGGCGTAACAGAATAATTTTTTTGTGATTATGTTCGATTCATAGCCAGGACAGAGATTTTTTTCACGGTATCCCTGCCTGTCGTAAGTAGTGACTAAAAGGGTAAAATCATTTTATTTTTATAAACAAGGTAAGTTAACAACAAACAATATATGAATAAATTTCCGGTCCTTCTCCCCTCCATACCTCTACCCGCACAGCTGAAAACAGCAGCAAACCAGTTTTTTTTTTTTGCAATGAGAAGGCCAGCGCCATTCAAGCCATTCAATCAATCAATCAATCAATCAATCAATCAATCAATACTGATCTGCATTTAGGGCAGTCGCCCAGGTGGCAGATTCCCTATCTGTTGCTTTCCTAGCCTTTTCCGAAATGATTTCAAAGAAATTGGAAATTTATTGAACATCTCCCTTGGTAAGTTATTCCAATCCCTAACTCCCCGTCCTATAAATGAATATTTGCCCCAGTTTGTCCTCTTGAATTCCAACTTTATCTTCATATTGTGATCTTTCCTACTTTTATAAACGCCATTCAAACGTATTCGTCTACTAATGTCATTCCACGCCATCTCTCCGCTGACAGCTCGGAACATACCACTTATTACAAGTGATGAAAATCATTTTTCGTCCGTATTGAAAGTTTCATAAACTGTATATAGGATAATATCTTTTGTTTATTTCCACCTATTCAATACATTACAAGAAGTTGGCATTTACTTTAAAACATTATTCAGATGAGACATGTTTCGCCTCTCACTGTGAGGCATCTTCAGTCATTATCAGAAATCTTATTATTTTACCAGGCATCTGGTTAAAGATATTCAAAAATGCGTTTGATGATTATAAGAGAGGTAAGATTTACGTTAGTTATAAACATGTTCATGAAGTAACTAAAAATCCAATATATTGATAAAAACATATGTAGTTCTTTGTTGAATAGGACTTGTTTGATTCTACTATAGTAAGAGAAGGTGGCTTGAAGCCGTAGTCGTTAATAGATGTCTAATACATAGTGGAAGGCATAAAATATCAGTTCTATGAGAATATACATTACATTCAAATGATACTAAAAACTAGTGGATTCAAAGGTAGTACATATAAAATGTTCAATGAAATAACTATAGATCTAATAAAATGATAAACACATATGTAGTTCTTTGTTAATTAGGACGTCGTAAGATTGTACGGCTTAAAGCCGTAGTCATTAATAGATGTCTAATACATAGTGGAAGGCATATGAAATCAGTTCAATGAGAATATATAATACAAACAATTGATACATAAAAACTGGTAGATTCATAAGAGGTACATTTAAAAATGAAGGCGTCATGTGACTATAAAAGACAGTTGATGGCTTAAAGCCGTAGTCAAAGTTTGAAATGTAGGTCAAATAACTGCTAAATATATGGTAAAAAGATATGTCAAAATATACAGCTTAGTAAAAAAAAAAAAAAAAAATGAAGGAAAAACATTCCAATTGCTTGACAAAAGTTACTTGACGTTGGCATGCGTATGTCCGTGATATTTATTGGTCAACATTTCGTAGGTTATTTTAGATTTATTCGGCAAGATTGCGTTGACAAGAAGTTCACCAGATGTTTATAGTTGGCCTAATTTGTAAAAAGAAAGTTGCAGAGATGATGATGGGTGGAAATTCTCAACGTTGGTATGGTTTTTTTGACGTGAAGGTTGGAGAGCTGTTGTGTTCTTCTTCGATGACAATATATTTTATAAAACGTTGATTGTAAATAATTTATACTATTGAAGAGTATTATGGAAGTTTGATGAAGCTGTTGAATTATTGTTGTTATAGAATGGTTCTATGGCGTTGTAGGCCCATTTTTGAATATCTGTAACCAGATGCCTGGTAAAATAATAAGGTTTTTGATAATGACTGAAGATGCCTCACAGTGAGAGGCGAAACATGTCTTATCTGAATAATGTTTTAAAGTAAATGCCAACTTCTTGTAATGTATTGAATAGGTGGAAATAAACAAAAGATATTATCCTATATACAGTTTACATACCACTTAGTCGAGCAGCTCTTCTTCTTTCTCTCAATTCTTCCCAACCCAAACATTGCAACATTTTTGTAACGCTACTCTTTTGTCGGAAATCACCCAGAACAAATCAAGTTGCTTTTCTTTGGATTTTTTCCAGTTCTTGAATCGGGTAATCCTGGTGAAGGTCCCATACACTGGAACCATACTCTAGTTGGGTTCTTACCAGAGACTTATATGCACTCTCCTTT
This sequence comes from Anabrus simplex, assembly GCF_040414725.1. NCBI lineage: Eukaryota > Metazoa > Arthropoda > Insecta > Orthoptera > Tettigoniidae > Anabrus > Anabrus simplex. The sequence goes on along the minus strand of NC_090267.1, from coordinate 104,373,331 downwards.
ACATCCTTACTACAACCCCTAAACACCCTCATAACCATGTGCAGAGATCTGTACCCTTTATTTACAATCTCATTTATGTGATTACCGCAATGAAGATCTTTCCTTATATTAACGCCTAGATACTTACAATGATCCCCAAAAGGAACTTTCACCCCATCAACGCAGTAATTAAAACTGAGAGGACTTTTCCTATTTGTGAAACTCACAACCTGACTTTTAACCCCGTTTATCAACATACCATTGCCTGCTGTCCATCTCACAACATTTTCGAGGTCACGTTGCAGTTGCTCACAATCTTGTAACGTATTTATCACTCTATAGAGAATAACATCATCCGCAAAAAGCCTTACAACCGATTCCACTCCTTTACTCATATCATTTATATATATATAAGAAAACATAAAGGTCCAATAATACTGCCTTGAGGAATTCCCCTCTTAATTATTACAGGGTCAGATAAAGCTTTGCCTACTCTAATTCTCTGAGATCTATTTTCTAGAAATATAGCAACCCATTCAGTCACTCTTTTGTCTAGTCCATTTGCACTCATTTTTGCCAGTAGTCTCCCATGATCCACCCTATCAAATGCTTTAGACAGGTCAATCGCGATACAGTCCATTTGACCTCCAGAATCCAAGATATCTGCTATATCTTGCTGGAATCCTACAAGTTGAGCTTCAGTGGAATAACCCTTCCTAAAACCGAATTGCCTTCTATCGAACCAGTTATTAATTTCACAAACATGTCTAATATAATCAGAAAGAATGCCTTCCCAAAGCTTACATACAATGCATGTCAAACTTACTGGCCTGTAATTTTCAGCTTTATGTCTATCACCCTTTCCTTTATACACAGGGGCTACTATAGCAACTCTCCATTCATCTGCTATAGCTCCTCCGACCAAACAATAATCAAATAAGTACTTCAGATATGGTACTATATCCCAACCCATTGTCTTTAGTATATCCCCAGAAATCTGATCAATTCCAGCCGCTTTTCTAGTTTTCAACTTTTGTATCTTATTGTAAATGTCATTGTTATCATACGTAAATTTTATTACTTCTTTGGCCTTAGTCTCCTCCTCTATCTCGACATCATCCTTGTAACCAACAATCTTTACATACTGCTGACTGAATACTTCTGCCTTTTGAAGATCATCACATACACACTCCCCTTGTTCATTAATTATTCCTGGAATGTCCTTCTTGGAACCTGTTTCTGTCTTAAAATACCTATACATATCCTTCCATTTTTCACTAAAATTCGTATGACTGCCAATTATGCTTGCCATCATGTTATCCTTAGCTGCCTTCTTTGCTACATTCAATTTTCTAGTAAGTTCCTTCAATTTCTCCTTACTTCCACAGCCATTTCTAACTCTATTTCTTTCCAGTCTGCACCTCCTTCTTAGTCTCTTTATTTCTCTATTATAATAAGGTGGGTCTTTACCATTCCTTACCACCCTTAATGGTACAAACCTGTTATCGCATTCCTCAACTATTTCTTTAAACCCATCCCAGAGTCTGTTTACATTTTTATTTACCGTTCTCCACCGATCATAGCTACTTTTTAGAAACTGCGTCATGCCTGCTTTATCAGCCATATGGTACTGCCTAACAGTCCTACTTTTAAGACCTTCCTTTCTATCACATTTGTTTTTAACTACCACAAAAACCGCTTCATGATCACTAATACCATCTATTACTTCAGTTTTCCTATAGAGCTCATCTGGTTTTATCAGCACCACATCCAGGATATTTTTCCCTCTGGTTGGTTCCATCACTTTCTGAATCAGCTGTCCTTCCCATATTAACTTATTTGCCATTTGTTGGTCATGCTTCCTGTCGTTCGCATTTCCTTCCCAATTGACATCTGGCAAATTCAGATCTCCCGGTACAATCACATTTCTTTCCATGTCGTTTCCCACATAGCTGACTATCCTATCAAATAATTCCGAATCCGCGTCAGTGCTACCCTTTCCCGATCTGTACACTCCAAATATATCAAGTTGCCTATTATCTTTAGAAATGAGCCTTACACCTAGAATTTCATGTGTCTCATCTTTAACTTTTTCGTAGCTTACAAATTCTTCTTTCACCAGAATGAACACTCCCCCTCCCACCCTTCCTATCCTATCTCTACGATACACACTCCAGTGCCATGAGAAAATTTCTGCATCCATTATATCATTTCTCAGCCATGATTCAACTCCTATTACAATATCTGGTAAATATATATCCATTAAATTAATTCTATTCCTTTCCTTACAATACTTCTACAGTTCAACACTAACAATTTTATGTCCTCCCTACTTGATTTCCAGTTCCCTGTTCCCTTATCACCGCTCCCTAGGCCATCCCGTTTCCCTGAATGTACCTCCCTATTACCCTTCCAAACAAATTTCCTAACTTATACGTACCACTGCGGTTTAAATGAAGGCCATCTGAGCGCAGATCCCTATCTCCTACCCACCCATTAGGATCTACAAATTTCACTCCCAGTTTCCCACATACCCACTCCATAGTCTCATTTAAATCCCCAATCACCCTCCAGTCAGTATCCCTTCTACACAGTATTCCACTAATAACAATCTCCGCTTTCTTAAACTTCACCCGTGCTGCATTTACCAGGTCCCACACATCTCCAACTATGTTGGTACTTATATCAGCTTGCCTTACATTGTTGGTACCAACGTGAAACACTACCACCTTCTCCTTCCCCTCCTCCCTCTCTTCTACTTTCCTCAACATCTGCCTCAACCTAATTGCTGGATAACACTCTACCCTGGTACCCTTTCCTCCACACACTTTCCCCACGTGTGTAACGATGGAATCCCCCATGACCAGAGCCTCAACCCTACCCACCTCATTTGATCCCTTCCCCTCCTGGTCAGCCCTATCTTTCCTGATAGCTGCAGAAGCTACTTCCTCCTCCCTTTTCTCCTTCCCATGACCTGTTCCGCCTGTCTTTTCCTATCCTCTACTCTACATTTTCCTTTCCTACCTTTTCCCTTCCTCCTACTTCCACACATCTCAGCAACAGTTCCCTGTCCCTCATCTTCCCTCTGTTGTTCTACCTGGAGTGACTCGTACCGATTTCGCACAGACACCTGTCCTGAATTCAAAATAACAGAGTAAGTATATACAATTCCATGTGTGTGTCATGATTAAAAACTCCTCTGCACAGCGAGGGGATGTTGTTCATAGTTATTTGTATGTCGGATTGAACGCAAAGCCTTGTGCCGACGTCACAATGCTATTCGACAGGACAAGGGGTATGTGTTACTACGCTCTCCCTTCCTACTATCATACATGTACGTGTCATTCATTTTATCTGTCCGTGAAACTACAGCCAGGCAATGAGGAGGGCATCTGTCTGTCGGATGGAGACTTAAAACCATAAGGAGACCTCATGATAACGCAGATGCAAAAACCAAGTATAGAGATGCATTTTTCGAGAAGGAGGAGGAATTTTCATAGTTATTGTCCATTGGATGGAGACATAAAGCCTCCAAGATGGTGTCAGGAAGGGGGGATATGGCAAGATGATGTCGTGTAGGGCATCTCGCCGTTCATAGTTATTAGTCTGTTGGGTGGAGACGTAAAGCCTCCAAGATGGTGTCGGAAAGGGGGATCTAGAGAGATGACGTCGGGAAGGGCATCTCGCCATAAAACTATGTGCTGTAAGGTTAGGCCTCTTCAGGATGGGGTCGGGATGGGCATCTTGCAAGATAGCACTCCATTGTTTTCCATTTTCATACCAGGCAAATAAAACGACGGGAAGGGCATCTCGCAAGATGGCGTCGGGAAGGGTATCTAGCTGTAAAACGATGCGCTGTAAGGTTAGGCCCCTCCAATAGAGCGCCAGGAAGGGGATCTTGCAAGATAGTGTTGGGAAGGGCATCTCGCCACCCTGTGAGGTTGGGCCCTTCCAAGATGATGTCGGGAAAGGCATCTAGCAAGATGGTGTCGGGAAAGACATCTGGCCATAAAACTAGTCCCTATGTAGTTAGGCCCCTCCAAGATAGTGTCTGTGAGTTTAGTCTTGCACTCTTATTCAAATTCTGCGCCTCACACGTGTCAAACAAGAGCACGAGGTCTTGTTGGTAAACAATAAGCACTTGGAGTGAGGTTATGCCCCTCCAAGATCGTGTCTGTGAGTTTAGCCTTGCTCTCTTGTTCAAAATCCCTGCCTCACACTTGTCAGACAAGAGTACATGGTCATGTTGGTAAACAAAAAAACATGTGGAGTGAGGTTAGGCCCGTCCAAGATGCCACTTGTGAGGTTAGGGTTGTTCTCTTATTCAAATTCCGTGTCTAACATGTGCTTATGTTGATAAACAAGAACACATGGTCTTGTTTGTAAACTATAGCACGTGGTACTGGGGGTCAGTGACATTGTCAGGGGTCAATGACCTCATGTGAAAATGCTGATTCAGCACCCATTGTTTTAGAATCCCCCTTGCTACACTACGTGAAGGATTGTTTCAAGGAACATGTTGCACAAGTACTAAATGGAAAGGCTGAAGGAAACGGTAGAAGAAGAATGGACAGTCATGAAGAATGAGGTCAGTAGGGCTGTTGAAGAGTTGTTAGGAAGAAAGGAAAGATCAACTAAGAATCAATGGATAACTCAAGAGATACTAGACCTGATCAATGAACGATGAAAATACAAGAATGCAAAAAATGAAGAGGGCAGAAAGAAATACAGGTGAGTAAAGAATGAAGTAGATAGGAAGTGCAGGGCAGATAAGGAAGAATGACTGAAGAAGTGCAAGGAGGTTGAAAGTAGTATGGTCCTAGGAAAGGTAGATGCTGCATACAGGAAAATTAAGGAAACCAGTGGAGAAAGGAAAACTAGGTGTATGAATATTAAGAGTTCAGATGGAAATCCACTTCTAGGGAAAGAAGACAAGGCAGAAAAATGGCAGGAACATATCCTACAGTTGTACCAAGGTAGGGACGTTAAATAATATGGTTCTGGAACAAGAAGAGGCTGTTGATGCTGGTAAAATGGGTGACCCAATTTTGGGGTCAGAATACAACAGAGCCTTAAGAGACCTAAATAGGAACAAAGCACCTTTGAACTGATGACGTTCCCTCTGAATTACTGACTGCTTTAGGAGAAACAAGCATGGCAAAGTTATTCTGTTTAGTGTGCAAGATGTATGAGACAGGAGAAGTACCATCCGATTTTTGGCATAATGCTGTTATACCTATTCCCAAGAAAGCCGGTGCTGACAAGTGTGAAAACTACTGCACCATTAGTTTAGTATTTCATGCCTGCAAAATTCTAACACATATTATTTATAGAAGAATGGCAAGACAAGTTGAAAATGAGTTGGGAGAAGATCAGTTTGGCTTCAAAAGAATGTAGGAACACGTGGAGCAATCCTGACTTTACGTCTGATCTTAGAAGATCGAATTAAGAACGGCAAGCTCACATACCTGGCGTTCATAGATCTAGAAAAGGCATTAGATAATGTTGATTGGACCAAGCTCTTTGAGATACTGAAGGTGACCGGGATCAGGTACTGAGAAAGAAGAATTATCTATAATCTATATAAAAATCAGTCTGCAGTGATAAGATTCGAGGGCTATGTAAAAGAAGCAGCAATCCAGAAAGGGGTGAGGCAAGGCTGCACTTTGTCCCCCCTCCTTTTCAATGTTCATATAGAATAGGCAGTAAAGGAAATGAAAGAAGAATTTGGAAAGGGAATCACGATCCAAGGAAAGGAAATCAAAACCTTGAGATTTGCCAATGATATTGTTATCTGAGACGGCAGAAGATCTCGAGAAGTTGCTGAATGGTATGGACGGAGTCTTGGGTGATGAGTACAAGATGAAAATAAATAAGTCCAAAACAAAAGTAATGGAGTGCAGTTGAACAAAGTCAGGTGATGCAGCAAATATTCGATTAGGAAATGAAGTCTTGAAGGAAGTGGATGAATATTGTTACTTGGGTAGTATAAGAAGTAACGATGGCAGGAATTAGGAAGCCATAAAATGCAGGTTAGCACAAACAAGGAAGGCATTTCTTAAGAAGAGAATTTGCTCACTTCGAACATTGATATTAGAATTAGAAAAATGTTTTTAAAACTTTCGTTTGGAATGTGGCATTGTATGGAAATGAAACATGGATGATAAGTCACTTGGAAGGAAGTGGAATAGAAGCTCTTGAAATGTGGTGTTACAGAAGAATGCTGAAGGTGAGATGGATAGATCGAATCACGAATGAAGAGATACTGAATAGAATTGTTGAAAGGAGATCGTTGTGGCTAAATTTGATGAGAAGTACAGATAGAATGATAGGACACATCATAAGACAACCCAGAACTTATGCAGTTGGTTTTTGAGGGAAGAAGGGGGTAAGAACCAAGGTATGAATATGACAAGCAGATTAGAGCAGATGTAGGATGCAGCAGTTATGTAGAAATTAAAAGGTTAGCAAAGGATGGGGTGGCATGGAGAGCTTCATCAAACCAGTCTATAGACTGATGACTTAAAAACATCATCTCTGTCTTTCCAAATTATAGAAATCATTGAATGTGATTCACCCAGTTATTCATTTGCGACCCTGATGTTTTTCCCCCCATTTTGTCATCTCCAAATTATGTGATTCTTCAAAAAAAAAAAAAAAAAAAAAGTACACGATTTCCCTTTCTTTTGCGACATCTCCACAGCGATGTTTGTCTTTGCTATTTTACAGACAGACTGATTTGATATCTACAATCTACTGAAAATAAGAGTTTGAAAATAATCTTTACATTGTTGTCAGCAATCCCCAAATGCATAGCAAACAAAAATCAGCATCGAACATAGGCGATACATGTGATACAAGTGATAAAAATATGCCGTTTTATACAGTGTGTCATGATAAACAATGTTGTACTGAGTAATTTTTTAAAATACAGTGTTTATATAGAATTTAGATGGGACCGATAGATTTTGCTGTTATATCGAATATGTCAGGTAGGGATCCTCTTCGGAGGCAGCCCTACCCAGGGAGTGGCGCCCCTGCCTATGTGAGTCCCAGAGCACACTGACCCGGTGTGTAACATCTAGTATGGGTCCCAGCTCAGGGTTACGAGTGAAGACCTCAACGGCATCTACGGCGGAGAAGGTGGACTTCGGTACGGCGGAGATGGCGGAAGGGGCATACCCGTAGCGTCTGTACTCCAGAGGACCGGCTACGAAAGGTGTCTGTCTCCATGTTAGGGGCGGCCTAATTTTGAACCTGGCAGTAGGTATAAAATGCCTTTGGGTGTGGCGAGCCCATCGTAACAATAGCCTATAAGGACAAAGAGGATATGGTGCCTCGGATAAGGTTAGGGCGTCCCCTGCTAAAAGCGACGCGCAGCTCTTCAGGTGCTGGGGGAACTGTGAAAAATGGGCAACCAGCACCAAACTACATTGAAATTGCAACAGTTAATGTACTGACACTGACGGGAAAGACAGAAGAACTGGTTGACTTCATGATAGAAAAAGATATAGCCATACTTGGACTGTGCGAGACCAAGAAGAGGGGTACAGGGGAGATCCCTCTGAGAGAAGGATACAGGCTGTATTACAGCGGAGGACCTGAAGCAAAAAAATGGAGTGGCCATCATTCTTAGAAGAGAAATCCAAGAATATCTGGAATATACAAAGTACGTCAGTGATAGGATGATGATGATGATGAGAATCCAGTTTGAAAATGGCGTGAAAGATCTATTTCAGTTGTATGCCCCACAAACTGGTTGCATAGATGAACATCTAGAGGACTTCTTGGAGGAAGTGGAGAGACAGGTAGAAGATAAGGAAGTACTATTGATGGGAGATCTAAATGCACAAGTTGGAATGGAAAGACAAGGAAAGGAAGATGTTGTAGGGCCCTTTGGATATGGAAATGTAAATCCAGAAGGCGAGTTATTGGTGGATTTTTGTATGAGGAATCAAATGATTGTTGGAAACACCTGGTTTAGGAAGAAGAACAGTCAGAAGATTACAAGGTATGGCTGGGGAGACAGACGAACAAAGACCATGATTGATTATATAATAATAGAGAAAGAACACCGGAAGAACCTTGTAGATGTAACAGCCATGCCTGAAAAAGCCTTTGGTGGAGATCATAGAGTTGTGATAGGAAAATTGAAAGTTGGAAAGATTGAAAAACCCCAAATTAAGAAGAGAGAAAAGAATTAAAGTATGGAAGTTGAAGGAGAAAAGCATACAAGAAGAATTTCAAAGGGAATTAATACCCTTGGTACCCAGGACAGAGGTGGGGAATGTTGAAGAGGAATGGAAAAGGTTTAAGGAAGCACTGGTTAGATGTGCAGAAAAGGTGTGTGGTAGAACATCAGGAAATGTGAAAGACAAAGAAACACACTGGTGGAATGATAGGGTAAAGATTAAAGTGAAGGAAAAGAAAATGGCATGGAAAGCATGGAAAACATCTAAGACTGAAGAAAGTAGAAAATATGTGGAGGCAAAGAATTTGGCCAAGAAAGTAGTGGAGGAAGAAAAGAGGAAAAGCTGGGCCTTATTCACACAGACATTGAGAGATGATACGCAGGGCAGCAAGAAATTACTGTATGGTATCTTAAGAAACAAAAAGAGAGATCAAGTAAACACCAGATTTGTGAAGGATGAAGGTGGCATAATTTTAACAAAGCCAGAAGAAATAAGAAATAGATGGAGAGAGTATTTTCAGAAGCTGCTGAACATAAGATCAGATGACAGTCATTCAATGGATGACCAGGAAAGGCAATTAGTTGACGAAGAAATAGATAAAGAAATTACAATGAATGAAATTGAAATGGCAGTAAGAAAGATGAAGAATGGAAAAACTGCTGGAATAGATGAAATTTCAGTGGAGATGATAAAGGCAGCTGGAGCTGTAGGCCTGCAGTGGACATATCGGGTTCTCAGGAATGTCTGGGAGAATAAGGAGGTCCCTGAGGATTGGCAAAAAGGAATAATCATCCCAATTTTCAAGAAAGGTGATAAGAAAGTTTTGAAGAACTACAGGGGAATTACTCTAATATCCCATGTTGGTAAGATAATGGAAAGGATACTGGAAAGTAGAATAAGGTTGAGGATTGAGAAGCAGATACAGGAAAATCAGTTTGGTTTCAGAAGTGGAAGGTCAACAATAGAACCCATTTTCATTATGAGACAACTAATGGAAAAGCATTGGGAGTACGGGAATGATATGGTGATGACATTCATTGATATTGAAAAGGTATATGACAGTGTCCCTAGGACGAAAGTTTGGGACAGTCTGGTGCAAAAAGGAATTGGACAGGGATTAATAAAAATGATCGTGGCATTGTATAAGGAATGTTGTAGTTGCGTGCAAACACAAGTTGGCAGGACAAGTTGGTTCAAAATAACTAGTGGGCTGAGACAGGGAAGTTCTATCACCAATCCTGTTTACAATAGTAATGGATGACATCATGAGAACAGCAAAAGCAGCATTGGAGGAAGAGAAATGAACATGATGTTATTTGCAGATGATATTGTGATTTGGGGAGAAGACGACAGGAAGGTTCAAGAACAGTTGAATGTGGTGAATGGGAAGATTGAAGAATGTGGATTGAAAATAAGTGTAGAAAAGAGTAAAACTCTTGTTAGGACTAGAGGGGAGAAAGAAGGGAAAGGTCAGATTAGACTTGCAGACAAGCCCCTGGAAGTAGTGGAAACGTTTAAATACCTGGGGAGTGAATTAATGGAGAATGCTCGACTGGATGCTGAGATTAGTAAAAGGATTCAAGCTGGAAGTTGTTTCTATCATAGTGTAAGAAATATGTTATGGGACAAAGATGTGCCAATGGAAGCAAAGGATACTATGTACAAGATGTATTACGTACCCATAACAACTTACGGAGCAGAAACTTGGACAATGACAAAGAAGGATGAGAGTCGAATACAGGCAGCCGAAATGAAATTCTTGAGGAGTATGATACAGAAGAGTAGAAGAGACAAAATAAGGAATGAGAAAATCCAAGAAGAAATTGGAGTGGAAAAAATGAATGATAGAATAGAGAAGAGCCGACTAAGATGGTTTGGGCACATAAAGCGAATGAGCGACGAAAGAATGCCAAAAAAGGTGATGGAAATGCAAATCCAAGGAAGGAGAGGACGTGGACGACCACGATTGAGATGGAAGGATACCATCCAACGCAGCATTATAGAAAGAAACCTGGACTGGGATACAGTGTTGGAGGAGGAGTGGTGGAAAGACCGAAGAAAGTGGAGAGGAACCATATTTGCCCCTACCCGGCTACAGCTGGATAAAGGGAAATGATGATGATGATGATGATGATGATGATGATGATGATGATGATGATGATGATGATGATGATGATGATGATGATGATCGAATATGTCATTAGAAACAATGTCGTAGTAAACAGTTTCGACTGTACTCCCTCTGTAAGATTACTTTATTACCAAATGTTTTGATATGTTTAATGTGTTTCTTGAAAAGTCCATCTACTATTAAAAATGCATGCACATGTGTCAGTGGATCTTCATGCTGTTAATGTGTTTGGGAGAGCTTTTGCTTCAGGTATGTTTGGCAGCTAGAATTTGCTTTCAGAATCAATTGTGTTTTGAAAACAGAACGAGCAGTTCGTCCTCTAAATTAAAGTGTGGCTGCTGTTTCAGTAGAGACTTTGTAGTTTGATGCCCTTTTCCTTTGACCATATCATGCAGTGTTGCATAAAGAAACATTTTAAATTTACTTGCTGCTTCATCTGGAAAGAAACACTCTAGTTTTAATGCACCATACATATTTGTTGTTTATGAATAGCATCGAGGACTGTATCAACAGCAATTAATTGTTGTCCATTCAGTTTCTGTCTATGGCTGATGGCCCTAGTTTAGGACGAACTTTACTAGATTGTGCACCTGCAGCTTACATTTTGTAAATTAACTTTCTTCAGATCCAACCCAGAAGACTTAAGAAGTTAATCCGATTTGCAGTGGATATTGTTCACCACTTTCTTCAGAATATTTGGTTGTAAAGTTTGAGAATATTTTCTCGTTCTGCACAATCACCAAGTTGTTGCAAATTATATTCACTCTATTTCAAATATGTGTACTGTCTTCTATATTTCAGAGTCTTTGCTTAGTTGCTAGTGCCTGGCGATCATGGTCAAGGAAATATATTGTCCTCATTTTAAAGAACTATAAACACTATGTGTCAACCCTATGGTTATTGTATGTAGATGCTGTTAACTCTAATTTTTTTATTATTAACAATTTTGTTGATGATTGTTGTCAATTAGGAAAGTTAAATAGAAACTCCCTGCTTGCTAAACGTATGTGATTTACATAGATATATAGAAAGAGCACTGTAGTAAACTCATTTCTCTGGTACTAAGAAAATATAAAACATTATTCATACTCCCCAAAAGAAATAAACAATAACACAACAATAAAAAAATGCCATGGGGTAGGATCAAACCATGGATTTCTAGGTGGAAGTTCACTATTTTATCTACTCCACTATAAATGCTTGCATGCCATTAGCCTAGCACAGTAATACTAAACCAGGATACGCTGCACTGTGGCACAATAGCTCTGGTTATAGAAGAAAGCTGGAGAAAATCGTCTCTCATTCTACTAACAAAAACTTATTCATTGTAAGCATTTTGTTTCTCGTGCTAAATTTACATTCGTTTAGTAAGCTGTATGGTATTCTTATCATTGGAGGCCATGTCTCAATGTCGTAGATTGTCTATTCAGTCAATACTGATCTGCATTTACGGCGATGCCCAGGTGGCAGATTCCCTTCTGTTGTTTTCCTAGCCTTTTCTTAACTGATTACAAACAATTTGAAATTTATTCAACATCTCCCTTGATAAGTTATTCCAGTCCCTAACTCTCCTTCCTATAAACGAATATTAGCCTCAATTTGTCCTCTTGAATTCCAACTTTATCTTCATATTGTGATCTTTCCTACTTCTAAAGATGCCACTCAAACTTATTCGTCTACTAATATCATTTCACGCCATCTCTCCACTGACAGCTTGGAACATACAACTTAGTGAGATAGCTGTTTTGGCAATATGGAACAAAGATGAGAGTTATGGTTTGTAACATACCACTAAGTCTAGCAGCTCGTCTCCTTTCTCCCAAGTCTTCCATGCCCAAACTTCGCAACATTTTTGTAACGCTACTCTTTTGTCAGAAATCACCCAGAAAAAATCGAGATGCTTTTCTTTGGATTTTTTCCAGTTCTTTAATCAGGTAATCCTGGCGACAGACCCATTCACTGGAACCATACTCTAGTTGGGGTCTCACCAGAGACTTATATGCCCTGTGCTTTACGTCCTTACTACAACCCCCTGAAGACCCTCATAACCATGTGCAGAGATTTTTTTTATTTACAATCCCATTTATGTGATTACCCCAATGAAGATGTAATTAAAACTGAGAGGACTTTTCCTATTCGTGAAACTCACAACCTGACTTTTAACCCCGTTTATCATCATACCATTGCCTGATGTCAATCTCATATTACCAAGGTCGTGTTGCAGTTGCTCACAATCTTGTAACTTATTTATTACTTTATACAGAATAACATCATCTGCAAAAAGCCTTACCTCTGATTCCACTTGTTTACTCATATCATTTATATATATATAAGAAAACATAAAGGTTCAATAATACTGCCTTGAGGAATTCCCCTCTTAATTATTACAAGGTCAGATAAAACTTTGCCTACTCTAATTCTATGAGATCTGTTTTCTAGAAATATAGCAACCCATTCAGTCACTCTTTTGTCTAGTTCAATTGCACTAATTTTTGCCAGTAGTCTCCCATGATCCACTCTATCGAATGCTTTAGACAGGTCAATTGCAATACAGTCCATTTGACCTCCTGAATCTGAGATATCTGCTATATCGTGCTGGTATTCTACAAGTTGAGCTTCAGTAAAATAACCTTTCCTAAAACCGAACTGCCTCCTATCGAACCACTTATTAATTTCGCAAACGTGTCTAACATAATCAGAAAGAATGCCTTCCAAAGTTTACATGCAACGCATGTCATTTTTACTGGCCTGTAATTTTTAGCTTTATGTTTATCACCCGTTCCTTTATACACAGGGGCTACTATAGCAACTCTCCATTCATATGGCATAGCTCCTTCAACCAAACAATAATCAGATAAGTACTTCAGATATGGTACTATATCCAAACCCATTGTCTTTAGTATATCCCCAGAAATCTTATCAAATCCAGCCACTTTTCTAGTTTTCAACTTTTGTATCTTATTGTAAATGTCATTGTTATTATATGTAAATTTTAATACTTGTTTAGCATTAGTCTCCTCCTCTATCTGGACATTATCCTTGTAACCAACAATCTTTACATACTGCTGACTGAATACTTCTGCCTTTTGAAGATCCTTACATACATATTACTCTTGTTCATTAATTATTCCTGGAATCCCTTTCTTGGAACCTGTTTCTTCCTTAAAATACCTATACATACCCTTCCATTTTTCAATAAAATTTGTATGACTGCCAATTATGCTTGCCATTATGTTATCCTTAGCTGCCTTCTTTGCTAGATTCAATTTCCTAGTAAGTTCCTTCAATTTCTCCTTACTTCCACAATGATTTCTAAGTCTATTTCTTTCCAATCTGCACCTCCTTCTTAATCTCTTTATTTCTCTATTGTAATAATGTGGGTCTTTACCATTCCTTACCACCTTTAAAGGTACAAACCGGTTTTCACGTTCCTCAATAATTGCTTTAAACCCATCCCAGTCTTTTTACATTTTTATTTACTGTTTTCCTTAAATCATAGTTAGTTTTAAAAATCTCCCTGATGCCTGCTTTATCAGCCATATGGTACTGCCTAATAGTCCTACTTTTAAGACTTTCCTTTCTATCACATTTATTTTTAACTACAGGAAAAACAGCTTCATGATCACTAATACCATCTATTACTTCAGTTTTCCTATAGAGCTCATCTGGTTTTATCAGCACCACATCCAGAATATTTTTCCCTCTAGTTGGTTCCATCACTTTCTGAATCAGCTGTCCTTCCCATATTAACTTATTTTGCCATTTGTTGGTCATGCTTCCTGTTGTTTGCATTCCCTTCCCTATTGACATTTGGGAAATTCAGATCTCACGCTACAATCACATTTCCTTCCATGTCATTTCCCACATAGCTGATTATCTTATAAAATAATTCTGAATCTGTGGCAGCGCTACCCTTTACCGGTCTCTACACTCCAAAGATATCAAGTTGCTATTATCTTTAGCAATGAGCCTTACACCTAGAATTTCATGTATGTCATCTTTGACTTTTTTGTAGCTTACAAATTCTTCTTTCACCAGAATGAATACTCCCCCTCCCACCATTCCTATCCTATCTCTACGATACTCACTCCAATTTTGTGAGAAAATTTCTTCATCCATTATATCATTTCTCGGCCATGATTCAACTCCTTGTGCATAGAGTACATTTTCATGAAATATTTCTAGTGATATTTTGAAGAAACTAAGGATTTTCTTCCATTAATCAGGTGATTCAGAATATTTTGGTGCAAATCACACCACCTAACTCCTTGTAGTTTTGGAGTTTGAGATTTGTGGAAGATGGACCTGAGGATTTCAGGTATCGGTTGTTCGGGAGCCAGGGAAGAACTCTGAAGTCTTGATCGTGCTCTTCCAGCCAAATGCAGACACTTCTAGCCATGTAACCAGATGTATTATCATGCTGGAAGATCCCATCCTCATGAGGAAAGACTATCATTAAGTGCGAGTGGATGTGATTACCGAGGATGGATTCATAACCAAATCAATCAAGGGAGTTTCCCACACGGATGATGGTTCCTAGAGAATACCACGAGAACATTCTTCTATTCTATGCAGTTGAAAATATGACTCGTCAGAGGGAGCTACCCATCACCATACTGCTGAGCGAGGTGGCTACCCATCACTATTCTATTGAGCAAATTCCAGTTGTTTTCGTCAATGCACTTGTGTTAGCATGGGTGCAGTCATGCCCTCAATTTATACTCCATAGCCCAATTCGCAGGTTTCGCTGTATTGTTGCAGTAAAATCTTGTTTGGTTGCCCGTGGTATATTTGGTCAGTAAGCTGTTCCACTGTAGCCTTTCAGTTGGCCTCCACGCACAGTCATAGTCGATGTTTACCTCAGACATCAATGGTGCCTGGAGCTCTGCGTGTTCCAGGATGGTTATTCCCAAATGTGTCATTTGTCTACTCACGATACACCTTTACCACAGAGGCACAAACGCCGAAGCTCATCCCATTTTTGCAACTAATAAAATCGCTTCCCTTATCCATGACAGCAGAAAGTGCATTATGTTCAGCCAGCCTGTCGTTTGCATTATATTCCTGTTTTACCAGCCCAGGTTAATGGGGCATATGTCATGATCTACCTGTTGCAGATGTTTTTTCTCAGAGGTGGTCATGATAATGTGATTCGACTGTGTTGATACCAGAGCCAAAATGCTACGTGGTTAAAATATCTCCCTCAGCCTGGAGGGGAAGCCCAAGCAAAATCTAAGTTAGTCCCAGTGGCAATTTTTTCTTGAACACTCTTTCTAAGATGTCCTATTTTCTCAGCCCACCGGCCATGGAGTAGTCTCGCTGTCCATCACAACAGTCATCCATTGTAGATTGTACACCAATTTCCTCCCAGAGGTTAATTTCGGCTCTTTATAGCTACCTGGTGAAGTCTTATGATGAAAGAAAAAACAGATCAGATGTAAGGCTTTTCAGGCATTTGCTCTATCAACCAGCGTTTCATCTTAGGTCTGACACTAGACTCTTCAGAGTGGGATGTGTCAGACCCTACCCACTGACGCTGGGGTGTATGCAGGTGAACTACTACTACTACTACTACTACTACTACTACTACTACTACTACTACTACTACTACTACTAAACGTTTTCATTCCTCCCCTGAAGGGGGGAGGCGGGCCTCTTAGATGGTAACGCCGTCTCTCAGGCCGGGAGATTTGTTATGGTGAAGGAGATATGCGGAGAAAGTGAGGAGGTGGGCGGCCGTGGCCTATACTACGAACTGTCCCGGCATTTGCCTTAGTGCAGAAGAATGGAAAACCACGGAAAACCATTCTCAGGACAGCCAACAGATGGGGCCAGGCGTGAAGTCCGGCACTGTGCCCCAGGCCTGTCTCCCAAATGCAGAGGCGTAGAGCCACGGTAGAGCCGTGGCAACTTTCCTCTGCTCGGTTGGCCGGTCAGAGTACAGAGCATATGGGACAACAACCCACTCCCCACTCTGCATCTACTGACCAGCCCATTATAAGAGGCACAGTCTGATAACTGTATACGGGAGATGAATCTCCACAATGGAATTATTGCCCTCCTAGCAAAAATCACTTCCCTTATCCATGACAGCAGAAAGTGCATTATGTACAGCCAGCCTGTCGTTTGCATTCGAAGTCTTACGATGAAATTCAGTAGATGCCACCCTGCTGTTTGGGAGAAAGCCAACCCATGAGATGAATTTTGTCTTAGTAGCACATACAATAGTTCTGGATAGTTTGGCTAGATGGCCCATATTGGAAGGTACAAGAGCTGTTGCCTAAGTTTAGGAAAGGCCATTTGGCATGTCACTGTTTTCTCTATTACCTTTTAGTTTCATAGATTGTAATGCTACATGTTTATCGTCAGATCAGAAATTTGTGTGAAGTTAGGTATTTGCAGTAAGAGTTCTCAGTTTACTTGTGAAGCATGCCGTGCATGTGGAAATGGAAGTAGTAGAGGAATAGAACTAAATAGATGCAATAGACTAACAGAGTTTGTACCTTAGGAGATTACCCAGGAAAAGCCAAATGTTCCTGTACAGCTGATTTCATTGATAGAATCCATCATGTTGATCAATACAGTATCTAAGTAGCTTAGTTATTTCCATACTAGTTTCTTTACCTAAGTTGTAATTTTAAGAGAATTTAATTACACTGATGTGGTGATTTATACTAACTTATCGAAGTATTATCTTTTAAATTGACTTTTCTTCCCTTTCAGCTGTATGAATGGGCAAGCTGTGTATTTGGTAGCAGCTACTTTACGTCCTGAGACCATGTATGGCCAGACCAACTGTTGGGTTCACCCAGATCTGAAATACATTGCATTCAAGAAAACGGATGGTGAAGTGTTCATTTGTTCACGGCGAGCTGCTCGTAATATGGCATACCAAGGATTCACAAGTCAGGATGGACAGGTCGATGTGCTTCTAGAGTTGACTGGACAGGTATATAGTTTTGTTAACCCTTGAGGGGGATGCACATGTTCTTTGCAACTGGTAACATAAAACTTTCAACTTTCCAAAGAACTTGTATACTCTCTGTAGAGACAATTGTTGTAAATTGATCTTGGATTGTTTAAGGCCCAGACGCAATTGTGTTCCAACCCGGTTGTTTTGGCTTTGTACGACTTCTCTTGTACCCTAGTGTGTCAACCTCACTAAACATAATATGGTGGTAAAATTTATTATTTACAAAGGTAAAATCGCATTTTTGTTGCACCAAGGTCAATTTCAAATTTACAGACTTTTTACCGTGGGAAAATGTTTACCACTCACGAGGGATTGATTTTCTGAGAAAACTGTGGTAAGAATCCAAAATGGAGCTTTCCCGTTACATGTTATGTCTTCCATATCTTAATCAATTTGAATAGAATGAAGGGAGATTTCTACAAGAAAGGAGGGACCCATTTGAAGAAATTAGCAATGTTCCATCTCAGAAAAAAAATTTATTTAAAAAAAAAAACAGCGAGTCATATTTTAGATATAATCTGTGAATAAATGCAGTTCCTGACTGGGAGTAACCATTCAATATCACTAGAAGTGCTGCTGTTCTATGCAACTGAAGCATTTTCAAGCAGCGATTGCTGATGTCTATGATATTGGCAGGAGAGCGGCACCACATAATACATATAGTTTCAGATTTCATTGCTTCATTATTGCCGCAGTTCAATAAACTCCCTCTTGCACAATAGGAATAGAGAGGTTATGGAGGGTTTTATAAAGCATTTTGCAACTAAATGGAGCAAAATAAAATTTTCATCGGAACTAAAATTAGGAACTCCTGGACAACTGAGTATTCTATAGTCTTAACTTTTGAAAGCTGATGGTTGGAGATCAGATATTACAGTAGGGATGTACTGCAACACAACCAACAGATATCTCACTGATATCTCATGAATAGTAGACACTAGTACAATTTACGAACCTAATTGTGTATATCTGTATTGATACAGTTAAAACTAAGAAACAATGTTAGGTTTGGTCCACCCAATCAATACACATCACTTTACAAGTGGACTATTTAATTAAACAACATATTAAATATAAATAGGGACATGTTTCGTCTCTATTTGAGACTTTCATCAGCCATAAAATCGCATGGTAGATTACAAAACTCAAAAATCAGAAATTGAAAAAAATGGAAGAACCCAGTGCCTTTTAGGGACATTTTTGTGAAAGGCAAAAGATATAATATAAAAACATTATTTACACAAAATGACTCACTTCTTGCACAAGATTTTGTTGTCTTCAGTGTTAAAAAATTAAATATAATTTTAAATACGACGTACCTACCATAATGTTTCGTACGGAACCAATGTCCTATTTGCTGTCTGTATTTAAAACGGAAGTTCCTTTTGAACTGTTGAGAATACATTGGAGAACAAATATACACATATTTAATGAAGTAGATTAACACTTTGCAAACGATCTTTCTGCAAAGTTAAATATGAACGACATTACTTGAAAAACGTTGCAAGCATTGTTGGAATCTGGTAGTTTCAGTGTGTTGACTGGGGAGATGGAAATTCTGGCCTTGGAAAAAGATTGGTACTAAATCCATATCAGAACAGTTAAAAGCATTCACTTGTAGAATTTTCTTTCAAATTGACCTATTCTGGTAGAAGAAAACAGAAGCCATATGAGACTGCCTGTCGTATGGCAAAGACCAGCGCTGCATGACCACCATATTTGTGGCTTAAATCTTAAGAATTTCCTTTTTGAAAAAGACAAGGTCTGAAAAGAATGAGATATAAAAATTAATAGGTTTAAAACCTTCGGATGTCAAAGAAAAGAGATACCGTCATGAATGTATGACATAAAAGCTTACCATACAAGAAATTCCTACAGCTGGTTTAGACAGAGCCCCTAGATCAAGTTATACTTTCATCTTTGAAACGTGCCTACAGAAAGCGACTGGTGCGTTACTTTCTCTGTGAAGCTGCTAGAAATATTCTGGTGAGAGAAATACGCATGTGAAACATGATTGTTGCAATGTGCAGCGTGACAGTTGCCTGGGACACTATTCCTTCATCGACAATCAAGAACTGCTTTCTCAAGCGTGGTTTTGGTTTGTTAAATGAAGTAGAAGAAGACAATGAAGATGAATGGGAGGAGTTATGGCAAAAGTCTGATGTTGGTATAACTACAAGTTTAAACAGATATTTGAATCTTAAGGTCAAAATAGGCAATTTAACAAAAGATATAGCTTATTTAAAACAATGTCTAGAGCAAAAATTGGTTCCTCAGTTTCTAAGATCCACGCAGAGGAAGGGTATAACCAATACGAATAGAATTCAGAACAAGGTCAACGAGATTTGGATAAGAAATGAAATTAAAGCAGCGTACAAAAAGAAAGCCCTCTTAAATTTACAATTATATAAAGTTCATTTATTTTTGGCCCAAAATTTGTCTCCGTTGGAATGGAATTCATTCCAATTACATGTGGACTATAAATTGAATATTGCATTAGAAAGGAAGCAAGCAACACTTGATAAAAAAAACTCTCGCAATTAGTACAGCCTAAGATACGATCTCCCACACATAACAAGGTTTCACAAAAACCAGCATCCACATTTGTCAACACATCCACAGTAGTCAATTCGACGAATGTTCAGTTTCCTCAGGAGGAAATTAGAATATTGGATAAGGACCTAAAGTATAATTGGCCTAGCCGAAATAAAATAACAAACATCATCAATACAGTAGCAGAGGTAGAAACCAGTATTTCAAAACTCCCCATTGAGATTCAAAACTATGTTAGATTCGAAGTAAAAAAGAAATTACCTAAACTGGCTGAAGAATTAAATGTTAATTTTGATTTCAATCATAAAAAACAAATTCAGAAATTAAAAACAAAAATAGACAACAATAACATCATTGTTACAAAGGCAGATAAAGGAGGTTCCACAGTCCTACTAGACAAACAGTTTTACACTCAAAAAAAGAAGAATTTTTTAATGATACAAGTTATTCTATAGTTAACAAAGATCCCACTGTAAGAATTCAGCGAAATTTAAAAACTTTAGTAAAAAGTTCTAATTTTCTTTTCAACGAACAAGAACAACAGACTTTTCAACATGAACGCCAGCATTCCTACTGCCAGAGCTTTATGTAAGATTCATAAGAAGGACACCCCAATGCATCTCTTTATAAATTGTAGGAATAGCTCCACCTATAAAGTATCGAAATTCATTCATAGGTTTTTAAGAAAATATTATGTTTTCAACAATAAATCCCCTTTAAAAAATTCAATTAATTTCTGTGAAATATTGAAGAAATTTGAACTGCAACCCAACCATATTTTATGTTCTTTTGATGTCACAAACATGTTTCCAAACATTCCTACTAAGGAAACCATTAAAATTATCCACGACAACATCAATAAACACAGCGGCCTTAGTAAAATAGAAATTGAAGAATTCATGAAGATTTTGAATTTCGTTTTAAACAATAATTACTTCTCCTTTAATGGTAAATATTTTTAGCAGAAAGACCTAGCTATGGGAGACCCTCTATCTGGCATTCTAGCAGTTATTTACATGGACCTTATAGACCATACAAAAATTTCACAAATAAAGGGCATTAGTTTGTGGCTAAGATTTGTTCACGATACTTTCGTGATCATCAATAAGACATTACTGACAGTCACAATATATTAGTTTCACTGAACAAAATAGATCCTAACATCAAATTCACCAAAGAAGATGAGGTCAATCATTCTTTAAATTTTTTAGATTTAACAATTACACACTTGAATAACACTTTTGAATTTCAAATTTTTAGGAAACCTACTCGTTCACCCATAACTATTAAAGATTCGTCCTTACATCCTAAGACCCAAAAACTAGCTGCCTATCATAGTGTAATATATATGGCACTAAAAATTCCTCTTTCGCCAAAAAGTTTGGAAACTGAGCTGAATTACATAAGACAGTTAGCTCGGTTCATTGGCTTCAAGGTAAATGTAATCAATCGGTTAATTAATAAGATCAAAATTAGGCTATCTTCCAACCTAGTCTCAGAAAAATCAAAGCTCAACAGCTGCTTCACATTTACGTATAATAGCCCGGCTATCCATCATATCACTAATATTTTAAATAAACACAGCGTCAACATAGCCTTCAAGACAATAAATAATAATCAGAACATATTCCTCAACCACAATAGAGTCAATAATATCATCAACATTTACTCAGGATCTGGTGTTTATAGGTTAAAATGTGTCCAATGTGAGTTCACATATTTTGGACAAGCAGGGAGGAGCTTTTACACAAGGTATTTGGAACATTACAATGCTTCCAAGCGTAACAAGTATTCGGCCATAAGCCAGCATATGACTGAAACAGGCCATAAGTTCACCTCAATAGAGAATGATTTGGCGATTGTTAAAAGCCTAGGCAAAGGGAAATTATTGAACGGAACGGAGAACTTACACATTTATTTGGAACAAACTTATAATAAAAATAATAATCTTAACGATGTTGATGATAACAAAAATCCGTTATATGAGATAACTCCGAGATTAATCCAGGCCGTAAATCAGAATAAAGTTCCCAGTATGTTTAAATCACAGAACGCATGCGCTCCAATAGCCACGCCTAATGCCAGGCCCACCCAATCCAATTCGAGTAACACCTCTCAAGCAACAACACGGACGCACGATTTGAAACTCACTCTCCCTTCCCCTCCACGCTCCACTGCTCCGTTACAGCATCAATACCACACTAGAAGTAGCAAGCTTAGTCGTTCAGACACAACCGGAACAATTGGTCCCAGTTAAGTCGACAAGACATGTAAGTTCACGTGATAAACACTTACTCTGCAATTATCATCATATTGGATTCCACTTTCATCATTCTAATTCCCCGTTTCTTTTTTTTTTTATTATTATTCCAGACTATTCATATTCCTCCCAAGGTTGAACAATGCACCAATGGGAAGTTAATCAACAAGAATGACGTATTATTCCAAAAAAAATTTTTATCCGATCAGCAATAGTTTCCAACATACATGCTTCAACCTTAATACATAACCATGCTTCTTTCTAAAGGAATATTCAAATAGATTCATACCCTAATAACGACTTCAACCAAGGTTCCGGTTTTATAACAGTACTTACGACTCAGGCGACCATAACAATTGAAGAAACCCCAACTCACGCTGTGATAAATCTCTAGTCAATACAATATGAGAAACCCATTTCACGCTGTGATCAGTCCAATCTACAATTTGGATTCTAGTCATTATAAAATAAATTAATTCATTGTTCGTAAATTCTGGCAAAGTTAATGTACATATTGTACATACTGCACATATTGTAAACTATGTAAAAAGCATAAGACCATTGTATTTAGTATTAAGTTAAGTTTACTATTAAGTTCCGATATTTATAGTTTTAATTCTTGACCTTAAGATTTAGTATTAGGCTGAAGATGCCCATAACTAGGGCGAAACATCCCTAAATGGTGTTTTTAATTCATGTAGAATTTAATCACTAAAAAATATATATTTGTATTGAAAAGGTGGACACAGTAATTTTAATCTTGAAAGTGTTTTATTTGTCGGTATAACTTTCGCCGAATACCTCACCATAGACCATGCGGAGTCTACTTCAGAAGAGCGGGATCCCGCCGTGATGATTGGCTGTGATCATGTGACGCCAGAGGGGGATGCAGCTACAGCTGATGTTGAACACGATGAAGTTATGGTGCAGGTGGCAGTTATTCCATCAGAAAATGATGTACTTGCCGCTCTAGCCATGTTCGATTCTGTGTTAAGTGCAAGTGATGCTGACGATGCAATTAAGGCTATGGCACATATGGAGCAGTTCGTAGCTAGTGTTTATTTTAAAAAATTGAAGCAACCTCTCGTACATTCTTTCTTTAAAGGAAATAAGCCTGATGTGTGACAAAAAAAAAAACCTACTGGACCATTAAGCATTTGCGAACTTTTCAGGTACCGGTACTGTACAAAGTTATTTATTATTATGATAATTATTTGGGGATATTAGGTCGTGTAAAAATAAATAAATACCAGCTGACACGTTTTGATCCTGCCACCAGGATCGTCTTCAGAGCAACAACAAAGCAAAATGGCTACGGTCACTCCATAGTAACCAGACTCAGGATAGAGAGACCCTGTTAGAAATATAGTTCATTGCAGGGCCTCCAGTCACGGAGAAAGATGTTGATGAGTTAACTATGGAGGGTAGCCATGATCTACTCAGTATATAGCCGTCACCTTTGTTGAATTTGAATAGCATCTCTCTTCTTTTGTAACAGTTAAAAGTTAAATCATTTTACACAACATAAAATTACATAGTAAAAAAATGTATGAAGTCATGTCTCCAATGCCGATTGCCGGTCTATGTCCGTGTACATACAGTAGTTACTGTACGTTATGATCGTGGACTAGGAGTCAGACAGTCAATGCACAGTCGCTGCAAAAACAGAATACTGTATCAAGTTACCTTGACGTCAAGAGCCGGGCTCAGTGGCTCAGACGGTTGAGGCGATGGCCTTGTGACCCCAACTTGCCAGGTTCGATCCTAGCTAAGTCCGGTGGTATTTGAAGGTGCTCAAATACGTCAGCCTCGTGTCAGTAGATTTACTGGCACGTAAAAAAACTGCTGCAAGACAAAATGTTGGCACCTCGGCATCTCCGAAAACCATCTAAGTGGTTAGTGGGACGTAAAACCAATAACATTACTATTATTGTTGTTATTATTGACATCAAGAGTACGCTCATTCAGTTTTGGAGCGACTGTACATCGCTCTGTTAACATTGAATGAAAGTTCCACCTATTCAATACTAAATATATGTTATCTAAGATATTAGTTTACAAAACATGCTATTTATTCATAGTACGGGTTTCAACATGTAAGAGTGTCATCTTCAGCCTAAAATTGCAAACTGGGCGAGTAACATATTATATTACCATTAACAATATATGTACAATATGATACAAAATAAATATAACAACAATTTAACACTTAAATAGAAATACGGAAATAGTGCATAATTCAAAGTCAGTAAACAAATTCAACATCTTTGCAAAGTCAGGCGTCTATCGCTTTAAATGCAATAACTGTTTTTCTTCATATGTCGGGCAGACCGGAAGAGTTTTAAAATTAGATATTTGGAGCACGTCAATGTCATCAAGTACAACAGGTTCTCGGCAATAGGCCAACACATTCATGGCTCAAAAAATAGTTTCAGCACTATAGATCAGGACTTAGATATTCTTAAGAATGTAAACAAAGGCCCCTTACTCGACGTTACAGAAAACTGTTTTATTCATCTGGACCAATTTTTTAACCCCAATCTAAACCTTAATGAAATTTCAGAAAAACCTAACATCCTTTTCGACTTTTAAATCAAAGTCTTTAAAGGCATTAAATTCACGAATAAGCGATCGATCTTTTATGCTTCGTACACTACTCTCTCGCTCTGCACGCCACCACCACATCGTCCCCCTGACCCGCTTTAAACACCGCCCTCACACCCCTTATCCTTCCCTTCCCCTTCTCCTTTCCCACATACCTGACTTACCCATGCCTACACACACTCACTCCACATCTCCTCTTCACATAACAAACAACAAGCATGCTGAACAAGGTGAGTCCCATATTCCTTTACACATGGCCATGAATTTGTCTTGCCCCATTTTAAGTAATTTATTCATCTAATCAGTTTTCTTTCTTCTTTTTAGGCTTCAATATCCACACTGAACTGAGACAATTTTAGTCCAATTAAGACCATATTCAATCCACGACTTATTATGTCCCGGTTATTAATAAATAATTATTAGAAGACCTTGTTAATCATATAGACTATTGGACTTTGACATATATCTCTACCGATGTCAACGGAGAAGTGGACTTTAATCTTACTTCAACATTTTAATATGTTCATCAAGATTTTAAATTCACATATCATCAACCCAAAATTGAATGTGTAACATCATCAACAGTTTCACAACCACAAGAGACTATTACGCCCTTAATGCGTTGCAAAACACCACATATATTTTACCTACCTTCCATTTTTAAGTGTGAAATTGTTATATGTATTTTGTATCATATTGTACATATATTGTTAATGGCAATAAAATATGTTATTTGCCCAATTTGCAATTTTAGGCTGAAGATGACACTCTTACGTGTCGAAATCGGTACTATGAATAAACAGCATGTTGTAAACTACTGTAATATCTTACACAATAAATATTTAGTACTGAATAGGTGGAACCTTCATTCAATTTTAACAGTGTAATCTCAGTTCAATACGGAACAAAATGTTTTTAACTCTTAATGTACATTGCTTTAAAAAAAAAATTTTTTTTGGCAACAGATAATTCGCAGAACGGTTAATCAAGAGACGGATAATCGAGGTTTTACTGTATCTCATTTCCTTAATCCTCAGCCACTGAAGCTTTTCTCCAGAGAGATTTATTTTCCTGTTAGTCAATGCGTTTTTGTAGTTCCATTGTACTTTTGAAGTTACTACAATCCCTTTTTACTAGAAACTCTTGAATAAAGGCATGAAATTTAATTGGCCCAACCCCAATAAGTCTGATGACCTCATTACCTCATTTCTAGAAATTCGTTAATGAGAAAGTGTCAGCTGCAATGAGCAATAAGCAATTAGTTTTGGAGAAAAAACTAAAATTTCTCAAGGATTCAAAAACAAAGTCTGTCAACTCTCACAGAATTAATAATTCACATACGCCCCAATTAAACAACACTCCCTCCACTGTGAATCTATCTGATACCACATTCACTAGCAGTGAAATGGACCTCTTGAATAAAGGCATGAAATTTAACTGGCCCAACCCCAATAAGTCTGATGACCTCATTACCAGTATTGCCGAGGCTGAATCTAGTATTTTAAAACTCCCTATCGAACATCGAAATGACGTGAAATACGAAGTAAAGAAGAACCTCCCCTCTTTAGTTAAAGAATTGAAATCCAATTCAGTATCAAACTTTAACAAACAGATAACCGGAATCAAGAGTAAAATCAAAAATATCAATATCATAGTCACAAAAGCGGACAAAGGTCCCACAACGGTACTAATGAATAAAGAAAAATACAGTAGCAAAACCGAAGATTTCTTTTCCGCTGAAACTTATAATATAGTGGAAAAAGACCCCACATTAAAAATCCAATGAGATCTTGCACCCGCCTATCGAGCGGTCAGTGCCAAGTTCTCCCGGTAACTCAATTTCTTCTCAGGGTATTCTATCTATCGCTCATAAAATCTGTGATTTTATATGGGTTTGTTTTTTACGTGGTTTCGGAAGAGACTCGGTCTGTTGAGATGCACATCATGGGAATACCTATACGCTCAAGTAAGGACCTGTGGCCGAAAACCTCAAAAAGAATCTTTTTCTTTTTGTCAAACTCATCAATTACTTATATCTACAAAACTTATTAGCTAACTTACAAACTAGCCGTTACCCAAAAGGAATTCAAAACACAGTCACTTTCTAAAAGAAAAATATAAGAAAATTTATTGAATAAATCATGTTCAATGTAAGTTAATGTGAATTCTGGGTAGTATTATCTTAATAATATTTAAGCATAAAGGATTAGAGTCAGCGCTGGCTCAAATAAAAGTAAAATAATTAAGCTTTAAATTATTTACATTCTTTCTCATTTAATGTTCAAAGTTCATATTAGTTATTTACTTCTATATTCGTAGCCATGTTCCGAAGTGTATTTGATTTACTCAAATTATATTCAAGAGATCACTGAGCAATTACGGTCTCCATATAAATACTCGTTGTGAATACTGTCACGCTAATTATATAAATTATTCTCACCCCATTTAAGTCATCTCACTGTGATAAAAATGGATGGTTTGCTAAATTGAAACGTAATAAAAATTAAATGGGATAAAGTCAGATTGCGAATGTAAATCTGATCATATCTTTACGTATGTATCTCCCAAACAAACTCTTGCGTGAGTGTGAAATCGTAAAACTGCTCTCCAAGTTTTCCATTCATAAATCTGAACTCTGATTATATGGTCACCCATCTTGAATACGCATAAATAACAACTTACGGGCTAAGACAATACCTCCCTAGAGCCTACGACATATGGCTCCTAACTAACCATTATCATATTCTTTATATTTAAAACACTTCAATTGAAATCATATCTGCGTGAAAAGAAATGAACATCTATCTAACTGTTCAAGTAGTTTCCGATCCACACACTCCTCCACCAACGGCTCAATGTGCTTTAGCTAACTGCTCTAACTCAATATCTCTTATGTGTACGAGCTACTCAACTCGTATGGACAGTACAGAATGAAATTAATACATATTATATTGAAACATCACCGCACCAAAGAATATCACATGTATACTTAGTCATGAGCCTAGTAAACCGTATGTTAAAGAATTCTCTTGTACTCGGTACATGGCATTTACCAATGTCAGATCAAAACTGTCTCGATTCACAATTCTACCAAAATACATGTCAATCTTACCTTAAAATGGTCATCTGCGCGATGTTCTCACTTTGACATATTCTTTCCATATGGCACAGAAACTCACCTCATGTAAATCTAACACAACGTTTCCTTGGCGAATAGCAATTCTATCTCATACCGCAGAACATAAATAAACATCTGCATTCCAAATATTCCTTAATATGCTCCAATAAATAACCACATTTCAACACCATTCCAATATACATTATCATACCACCGGCATACTTACTGCCGTATGCATATAGCCGATTACACCCAAAACTATATGCCAAACATTTTAGAATTGCCTTGTAATAAACGCATTTTAATAACCTCTTATCTTAAAAACAGCAGTTTGAGTTCAATGCCCTCTTTCTATGAAGAAAGGAATACGTAACTTAACTATATTCATCAGTGTCGCGCAGGTAAATTCGTGACGTAATCATTGTACAGGTAAACGAGATTAATCGAAGTTTCACTAGTTATATAGACTCATTGCTATTAGGTCTTCACAAGTAACACTTCTTTCATTTACTCATGCTAGTTTCTACTGTATGTATGCAAGTGCGGTACCCTGTATATGATATAATAGAATTCTAATTCTACACTGCCATCATATCTTATAGCCTTAAATATCTCACACTTCACTTTATGTTTCACACACGTTCTTAATTAATTCATAAATATCACCAATTAATCAGCACATGCCGAAGTTAGAGTGAGGGTGTAGATTGCAAGAAACTACTCTACTAAAAAAATGTATGGACTTAGCTCGTCAGATGCTACGTTTGGTCTGGTTGTCGCTCCATTCCTAGGTTGTGGTTAGACCCTCTGTTAGGATCTGGATCTCCGGTTGGATAACGTCTTCCCGGTCATCAGCTGGTCACATGGCTCGCCGGTCCAATCCTCATCATCCGGTCCTCTGGCTGGCCGGTGCTCATCCTCATCGTCCGGTCCTCTGGCTGGTCGGTCCAATCCTCATCAGCTGGTCCTCTGGCTCGCCGGTGCTTATCCCCAGTTCAGTCCATCATGTAGATCTAGCAAGCAGTCATCATTCCAAATCTGCAGTCAGCGTAGAAAATTCCTTTTTCGGAGCAATCAGTCATGATATATTCCATAGTTCTACTGCTATTCTAAACGACGAAGTTTTCTTCGGTTGGAATAAGTTCTCCGTATATAGATATTACGTTTATAACCACAGGGGTAACTTTCTTCTCATACGAAATTATCGGTTCTGCAATATGGTGAGTCCTTTTTCTTCAATCGCAGAGTGGCTGCTCACCGGATCCAAGTCAGACGTATCTCACCACAAATTATTTATTTCTATGATATCTCGTCTCTTTTAACATACGCCGGTGAATTATTTTATCGGATGTTATCGCCGATTGTAAAACAGTCAATATCTTCCTCAGGAGTTTAGGATAATCTTCAGATGTAAAGCTTCGCTTGTATTTGCGTCTTACTTCTGCAGTTGAAATTTTTAGAGTATATCTTTAAACAATCAGTCCGCTGCTATATTTTTTTCAAAACAATTCAAAATGAGCCTCTACTGTCCTGCAGTGTCTTCCAAATCAGTCCGTTCCGTGACTTGCATGGTCTCCTATATGCCGTATTAATAAGAAGTTCATTGCCTTAATAGATCGCATGGTCCATACCTTCCTACGCCGCCATTTTGTAAATGGTCTACGAGATGCGAACGGGCACAATCTTAAAAACCTATTTAAAAAGTCTTTTCTTTTACAAGAGTACGAACAGAAACTTACCATAATGAACCCTAAGTTACCCACAGCCAGAGCTCTACCAAAAATACATAAACAAGGGATACCAATGCGCCCCATTATAAATTTTAGAAATAGTCCCACATATAAAGTTTCAACATTTTTGCATCGTTTCCTATATAAGCATTATAAATTCAATAATAAAGCCTACATAAAGAATTCTGTCGACTTCTGCAACAAATTGTCCACATTCAAGCTAACAGATAATCATGTTATGGTATCATATGATATCACTAACATGTATTCGAACATACCCGTAAATGACACAGTTAACATTGTAAAATCTAATCTTATGAAACATAACAATCTAAGCAAATACGAAATAGACGATTTTATTAATTTATTGAAATTCGTACTTAACAATAACTATTTCACATTCAATAATAAAATATATCATCAAAAAGGATTAGCAATGGGCGACCCAATTTCCGGTATTCATGCCAACATCTTTATAGACGATATGGAAACCAAATTAATAATTAATAAAATTAACGGCGTAAATCTCTGGCTAAGATTTGTGGACGATACGTTTGCGATCATAGACAAACAATTGAATAATAGTGACAATGTACTCAGGCTCCTTAACAACCTTAACCACAGATTCAGTTTACTGAAGAGGACGAGGTCAACAACTCCTTAAACTTTTTAGACTTAACTTTGACTAGAGATAAAGATAAGTTCATTTACCAAATTTACAGGAAACCATCTGCCGCTCCTATAACAATAAAAAGCGAATCCTTACATCCCCACTCCCATAAGCAGGCTACATTTTACAGCTTCATTCACAGGGCCATGAACATTCCTCTTTCTAATGCTAATCGAGAAAAAGAACTACATTTCATCAAAGAATTAGCCATGATGAATGGTTTTAAACTTGATATGATCACCAGAATCATAGGTAAAATTAGATCGAAGAGTACAACTACATTAGTTCCCGAAAAAAAAAAAAAAAATTCGCTATTTTTACTTTCACCAACCCAGCTATTCACAATGTCACTAAACCATTTAAAAAGCACAATATTGACATTGCATACCGGACCCGCAACACCAACTGTAATATTTTTTTCAATTCCAACTCCGTTAATACAATTTACGACAGGTTCTCAAACTCGGGAATATATAGACACAGATGCACACAGTGCAATTTTTCTTATATAGGGCAAACTGGCCGTAGCTTTAGAATAAGGTATTTAGAACATTATAATGCCTTGAAACACAAAAAGCATTCTGCCATGAGTATTCATATGAGGGACACAGGGCTTAATTTCAGTACTATCGATCAAGATATGCAAATACTCAAATACGTAAATAAAAGCAGTCCAATGACCGGGTATGAAAATGCTTACATTTCCTTGGACCAGTACTATAATAAAAATAGTAATTTAAATGACGTCTCGGACATTAATAGCCCCATAATTAAGCAAATCCCCAATGTAATTGCTAACTTTGGAATCAATGCTAAAAATTTCATGAAGATTTTCCATTATAAACATGCTTTCAATCCTCCTGTAGTAACAACAGCAACAGTACCCACACCTACAATGCCTCCTAGCACTGCATCCCCTCCATTGGCCGACAACTCGCGTAACGTCACGCCTCCCTTCCCCTTATTAAATAACACTTGTATGTTTTAATATTCATCCACCTATTCAATACAATACAATTTAAAAAAATTAAGACTTTGTCCTTATTAAAATTGTTGACATGAAATTAGTGTATTAGATGGTACATGTTTCGCCCATCAATAGTGGGCATCATCAGCCATATTTTCCACCTTAGAATAGATCAGGTACCTGATTGGAAATAATCTATGAATGCTGTTAAAAACTATGTCGTATAAAATATATTGGAGATTGTTAAATAACTATTACAATATAAAATGTAGTATGCTGTTATTTGACAATATTAGTGATAATATTGGAGTCTAAAACATGGCAGTTGTTTAAGGATTAATTCCAATTATGGTAATTAATTAAATTTTCAAATTATCTCTTTAATTACAGAGCTCATCATACCTGTGGCTAATTACCGAATGACAACAACATTCCCTTCCAACTAACACACTTAGCTCAACACGCTCAACAGCAACATCACAAACGCTTACCACATCATAGAAGATGGTCTAATTACGCCTACAAAGATTTCAATATAGCCTACAGCACCAACATTTCCAACTGATATCATCTCAAAAGGAACCAGGCCACAAAAACAACTCTTCAAAATCTATAAGCAAATAAATGAAAATCAACATTTATTAACTGCAAGAACCAACGACCATTACCATTGCTTAACTTTCCATTTAAAAAAATAAAATAAAAAAATTAACAATACGCCATTTGACAACTAAATGGAATGTATTTTCTGATTTTTATCTTCATTGTAATATCTTTTATTATGTCATAATCCTTAAACAACTGCCATGTTTTAGACTCCAATATTATCACTAATATTGTCAAATAACAGCATACTACATTTTATATTGTAATAGTTGTTTAACAATCTCCAATATATTTTATCCGACATAGTTTTTAACAGCATTCATAGATTATTTCCAATCAGGTACCTGATCTATTCTAAGGTGGAAAATATGGCTGGTGATGCCCACTATTGATGGACGAAACATGTACCATCTAATATACTAATTTCATGTCAACAATTTTAATAAGGACAGTGTCCTAATTTTTTAAAAATTGTATTGTATTGAATAGGTGGATGACTATTAAAACCTACAAGTGTTATTTAATAAAAATATTTTCAAAACGGATCCAAAAATGAATTTTATCACATGTAATATCAAAGCCAACCAGGCAAACGTTAAAATGAATAAGTATTTGAATCTTACTGTAGAAAAAAGATTGGTAAAATCTCAAAGGACATAACATTTCTTAAGGACTGCTTGATACTAGGACTAATACCAAAGTTCCTTAAACCACTACAAAGGAAAAACATTCCATACCAAAAGTAAACGGCACTCAAAATAAAGTAAACAACATATGGCTGAGAAATGAAATTAAACAAATGTATAAGAAAAAATCATTCCTAAATTTGCAATTATACCGGACGCATTTGACCATTTCACACTATTCATCTCCACTTGAATGGAGCTCTTTTCTTAGGTACACTGACTATAAACTGACCACTATATTAGATAGAAAACAAAAGACACTATTTCACACTATTCATCTCCACTTGAATGGAGCTCTTTTCTTAGGTACACCGACTATAAACTGACCACTATATTAGATAGAAAACAAAAGACACTAAACCCCAAGCTAACTTGTTTACAAAATGCCAAACCCAAAGCCGTCAACCAGAACAGAAATACCAGGTTTTCTACCCCTTCGTTGACGAACATTCCCACTACAATTAACTTATCTGACACAGTTTTCTCAGACAATGAAATGAGTCTCCTCAATAAAGGCATAAAATACAACTGGCCTAATCCACAAAAGACTGAAGATGTAATCACCACTATCGCCGAGGCCGAATCTAATATTAATACACAGATTCCCATAGGGAAACAAAAGGATAGCAAATAGGAAATAAAAAAGAAAATACCTACTCTCATAAATGCCATAATAACTAATAATAATTCTAAACTTTCAAAACAAAACCTCAAACTAAAAACTAAAATTAACAACCATAACGTCATAGTAACAAAAGCTGATAAGGGCAATAATGAATAAATGAATAAACAAGACTACATCGAAAAAACAGAAGAGTTTTTCTCTGATAAAACCTACACATTAATCAATAAAGATACCATCGTAAAAACACAACGCAATCTAAAAACACTTCTTAAAAATTCAACATTCCTACTAAATGAACAAGACTACCAAAAAATGATCACTATGAATCCGAAATTGCCTACAGCAAGATCATTACCTAAAATACACAAAAAAGACATCCCCATCAGACCGATAATCAATAGCAGAAACAGTCCCACTTATAAAACTTCTCAGTTCCTCCACAAGTTCTTTAAAAAAACATTTTAAATTTCACAATGCAAATCTGATCAAAAATTCTATCGAACTTTGCAAAACTTTAAACAAATTCAATTTACAACCAAATCATGTCTTATGTTCCTTTGATATCACAAATATGTACTCAAATATACCCGTTAATGAAACTATCATCATAATAAAAAACAACCTCTCCAAATACAGCGCATTAAGCAAAATTGAAATAGACGAGTTCATAAAGTTACTAAGTTTTGTTTTACACAATAATTACTTCACTTTCAACAACAAAATATATAAGCAAGAAGGCTTAGTTATGGGAGACCCAATCTCCGGCATTTTAGCGGACATCTACGTGGACAATCTAGAACACAATAAAATAGTAAAAAACATTAACGGACTCAGTTTATGGCTCCGTTATGTCGACGACACATTGTCAATTATTGATAAACAGCTTAACAATAGTGATAACATCCTAACGTTTCTAAATGATTTAGACGATAATATAAAGTTTACAAAAGAAAATGAAAACAACAATTCAATCAATTTTCTAGACATCAAAATCACGCGAGTTATGAACAAATTTGATTTCCAAATTTACCGCAAGCCTTCATTTACCCCCATAACTATAAAAAAAGAATCTTTACACCCAAATTCCCATAAACAAGCCACTTATTACAGTTTAGTATACAGAGCATTAAAAATCCCTCTTTCACCGAATAATCTAAAAAATGAATTAGATTTCATAAAAGAAATAGTTAAATTCAATGGGTTCAATTTAGATATGATCAACAAAATCATTAATAAAGTCAGACTAAAACTAACCACAAACCTTTCGCCAATAAAACCCAACAAACCAAAATTTGCGAAATTCACATATACAACCCAAAAATCCATCAAATCACCAATCCCTTAAGAAAACATGAGGTAAAAATTGCTTACACAACGCAGAATACAAATCGAAATTTATTTTTTAATCACAACTCAGTCAATTCAACCAATAATAAATATTCAAGCTCTGATATATATAGACTTAAATGCTCCGTATCTAATTTTTCTTATATTGGTCAAACTGGCTGCTGTTTTTCAACTAGATATGCAGAACATTATAACGCCCAAAAACATAATAAATTCTCTACGATGAGTAACCACATGAAAGAAACAGGTCACAAATTCACTACAATAGATCAGGATTTACAAATTTTAAAAAGAATCGAAAAAGGTAAGCTCATGACTGAATACGAAAACTTAGGAACTTAAAGGACGTAATACCGAGCTCGATAGCTGCGGTCGTTTAAGTGCGCCCAGTATCCAGTATTCGGGAGATAGTAGGTTCGAACCCCACTGTCGGCAGCCCTGAAAATGGTTTTCCGTGGTTTGCCATTTTCACAACAGGCAAATGCTGGGGCTGTACCTTAATTAAGGCCACGGCCGCTTCCTTCCCACTCCTAGCCCTTTCCTGTCCCATCGTCGCCGTAAGACCTATCTGTGTCGGTGCGACGTAAAGCAACTAGCAAAAGGACGTAATAGATAACAAAAGTCCTCTTTATGAACAGATTTCAATTCTATTACAAAAACCATTCCTTCTGAATAATTTTTACAAAATATTTAGCACCAAATCAGTAAACACGCCCACCAATCCAACACACACACCACCCCCCTCCCCTCCTTCCACTATTGACAACTCCTCCTCACGCGCAGCGAATGGGCCCTCAGCCATGCCTTCTCAAGCTCAACCCCCTCCACCAAGACTTCACAAATACAACACGCGTAGTAAGAGCTTGGCGACTGCCAGTTACTCTAAAACTCAAAACGTAAACTAACATCTCAGCAGTCGAAGGGGTAAGTGTCAGCACTCCAAATTTAACTTCCACTATTCGGCCCCTTAATTCCAATTATGGTAATTCATTAAATTTTCAAATTATCTCTTTAATTACAGAACTCATCATACCTTTGGCTAATCACCGAATGACAACAATGTTCCCTTCCAACTAACACGCTTAGCTCAACACGCTCAACAGCAACATCACAAACGCTTACCACATCATAGAAGATGGTCTAATGACGCCTACAAAGATTTCAATATAGCCTACGGCACCAACATTTCCAACTGATATCATCTCAAAAGGAACCAAGCCATAAAAACAACTCTTCAAAATCTGTAAGCAAATAAATGAAAATCAACATTTATTAACTGCAAGAACCAACGACCATTACCATTGCTTAACTTTCCATTTAAAAAAATAAAATTAAAAAAATAACAATACGCCAT
Source organism: Anabrus simplex (assembly GCF_040414725.1). NCBI lineage: Eukaryota > Metazoa > Arthropoda > Insecta > Orthoptera > Tettigoniidae > Anabrus > Anabrus simplex. Next base: position 104,337,536 of record NC_090267.1, on the reverse strand, counting down.
TTGACAACTAAATGGAATGTATTTTCTGATTTTTATCTTCATTGTAATATCTTTTATTATGTCATAATCCTTAAACAACTGCCATGTTTTAGACTCCAATATTATCACTAATATTGTCAAATAACAGCATACTACATTTTATATTGTAGTAGTTGTTTAACAATCTCCAATATATTTTATCCGACATAGTTTTTAACAGCATTCATAGATTATTTCCAATCAGGTACCTGATCTATTCTAAGGTGGAAAATATAGCTGATGATGCCCACTATCTAATATACTAATTTCATGTCAACAGTTTTAATAAGGACAATATCCTAATTTTTTTAAATTGTATTGTATTGAATAGGTGAATGAATATTAAAACATACAAGTGTTATTTAATAAAAATATTTTCAAAACGGATCCAAAAATGAATTTTATCACATGTAATCCCTTCCCCTTCCCGCTATCTTCCCCGTCTCTACGATCGTATTCGTACAACACACGTAGCAGCAAGTCAGTGACCATCAAACCTCAGTAAACATCCAAGGGACTAATCTCCCCTCAATTAACACACGGGTAAGCGCCTTCTGTTATTATTTCCTTACAGTACAGCCTTTAAATTCCAGCAACTGACATAGATACTATTCTTCCTTTTTCTTCTTTTTTACAGGATACACCCGATTTATATTATTTCACCTACGAGATCAGTAGTTCTCCATTTGAAGCCCAATATTAACACACTACTACACAAAATATAATAATGTTTGAAACACTACGCGGAGAAGTCCCATAAGATTATTTACGCCGATCCCGACGAGGTTTTATAATCAGTCCAGTTCGCTTTTCAACCAATATATGTGATTTTAGCATTCCTCATCATGTTTATTTTTTTTTAAAAACATCATAGTTCATTACAAGAGCTCACCCTTATGTGAATAACTGTTTTTAATCATAAACAGTAATGCAATTGAGCGAAGATTATTATGGCCATTGATTTATACGAACATTTAATCACTACATACTATAGTAACATTTCATGTCATTTATTCCACTTACATTTTAAGCAATTTTAATGATCAATATTTGTTTTAATAGACATAATATAATCTTATTGATTATTTTTAAATTATTAAAATTCCTATTTTATCAATGTATATTAGACGATCTTTTGTTATATATACCAGGATCAGGGCCCGGACCCACCATGGATTATGTTATCTGTAGCTGATGATGCTCACTAAGATTGAGCAAAACATGTCCTACTTGTAATTAAATGGTTTTATCCTAAATATAAATCGACTATTGTGTATTGGAAAGGTGGTTTTTATTAATATAATAACTTCTTATTAAAATACAGTGTTCCAATGATAACTGTCTCACCATTTTAACAGCTGAGATTCAGACTGACTATTGAAGCTAGGTCGAACGCGAGCGCACTCCATACAAGGTCAAGAACAATGCGCGTGCCTCCCGTACGGCTGCTTACGTCTCGGAAAATAGAAACGCTCCTGGACTGTCTGGGTTTATAAGAAAGACTCTGTATAAACAAATTTTCTCTCTTTATCATGTTAGTATAGATAAGTACATGTTTTCTACTACTCTTGTAAGTTTTTCTCTGTATAATTATTTATGGATAATTAGATATTTGCATTATGTAGATATTTCTGTATCAATTTAATTTTTTTCTTTCTGATTATTGTTATATATGAGTATTTTGTTGTAGGATATTCTTGGAGCTGCACTGAAAGCTCCTCTTACAAAGTATGAAACCATCTACACTCTTCCTATGCTGACTATCAAGGAAGACAAAGGAACAGGAGTAGTAACAAGTGTTCCTTCAGACTCACCTGATGACTATGCTGCTCTTGTGGACCTTAAGAAGAAGCAACCCTTTAGGGAGAAATATGGCATTGCTGACCACATGGTTCTGCCTTATGAGCCTGTGAGTTTTAGAAATGTTATTACTTTATTTTATAAATAGTCAAAATGAAGTTATATTTATTGTAAGATAGGAAGCCAAAGAGAAGATAATATACTAAGGGTAAACTTATGTCCGGTCGATGTGGCTGCGGGAGCAATAGAAAGGACTGACAAGGACAAAATAAGCACACCAAAGAACGGGAGAATAGTCTACATTTTTGGACACTGTTGTCTTTATAGGCAGGCCTTCTCCTCATATCTCTACCACAGAGTGCAGCTTAAGTAGATTTGGTATACATCCCAGATTTTCTGGGATTACCAGATTACAGACATCTGCCCCAGTGTTCCTAAAGTACTTTTCGGAACGTGCTAGGTGCATCAAATATAAACCAGAATTTAAAATTAGCAGCTCTGGTAACGAACAGAAATGGGTGAGGCTTTGAGAGGATGTTGGTGGGGATGTCCAGAGTAGGGGTCTTGATGCATCATGCACCACAGAGCAACCGCTCGCTTTAGTATGCCATGAGTGAGCAAGAGGTACACACGTCCGTTGCGCAGCTCATCATCATTATCGAGTTTCTCGTGCAAACAGGAAATACAGATACGGATCTAGATGATCATAGGAGACATGAATGCCCAAGTAGGTCAGGAAAGAAAAGGAGAGACCGGGCGAGTTGGCCGTGCGCGTAGAGGCGCGCGGCTGTGAGCTTGCATCCGGAAGATAGAGGGTTTGAATACCACTGTCGGTAGCCCTGAAGATGGTTTTTCGTGGTTTCCCATTTTCACACCAGGCAAATGCTGGGGCTGTACCTTAATTAAGGCCACGGCCATTTCCTTCCCACTCCTAGCCCTTCCCTGTCCCATCGTTGCCATAAGACCTATCTGTGTCGGTGCGACGTAAAGCAACTAGCAAAAAAAAAAAAAAAAAAAAGCTAAGTTAAAGACGGGAAAGATACAAAAGATGACTGAGATAAGGCAGAGAAAGCTAAGGGTGTGGAAATTGCAGGAGAAGGAAATAAATGAAGAGTTCCAGACACACATTAAAACAAGTATACCTAAGGAAGAAATCGGAAGGGTTGAAGAAGAATAGGCATACTTTAAAACAGTCATGGTCGAGTCTGCAGAAAAGACCTGTAGAAGAGTATCAGGCAGGAAGAAAGATCAAGAAACGTCCTGGTGGAATGACAGGGTAAAAGATATAGTTAAAAGGAAGAAACAAGCTTGGAAAAGATGGCTGAAAAACAGAACAACAGAATGCAACACAGAATACAGGCGCTGCAAGAAGGAATGCTCCAAGGTGGTTCAAGAAGAGAAAAAGAAATGCTGGCAAAAATTCACTGAATCTCTGCAAGAAGATATAACCATAAGCGAACAAATCTTATTCCAGTGTTTAAAAATACGGAAAACCTAGGTGTTCATGGCAGAGATTGAGTGGACCACTAAAAGAATGAAATGAGGCAAGGCAGCCGGACATTGTATAGAACAACTATGTACCAATGAAATGCAAGAAGGTTTTGTACTCATCCTATTATAAACCTATACTGACCTATGCTTCAACAGCCTGCATGTTAACTAAGCAGGACCAAAGTAATATACAAGCAACTGAAATGAGGTTCTTGAGGAGCATACAGGGAAAGACAAGACGAGATAGAATATGAAATGAGGAAATATGGGAGAAGCATGGGAGTGTGTAAAATTCAAGAAGAGGCTGATATAGCAAAGCTAAAATGCTTTGGACACATGATGAGAATGCCAGGAGAGAGAATACCAAAGAGAAAATTCATGGATACAGAGACTGGAAAGAGGCCTAGGGGACATCCTAGAATGAGATGGAGGAGCTCTGTTGTGGACTTTATTGCAAATAGAGGAGTCGATAGCAGTAAAGTACTAGAAGAGGAATGGTGGAAAGATCGAGTAAGGTGGAGGGCTTTGGTACACTACCCTACCCTGAGAGAATCTGGAAAAAGGGAATGGTTGAAGAAGAGAAGAAGAAGGGAAACTGTCAATTATGGATGAGGAGGAAAAAGAAATCTGATGGAGAAGACTATACAACATCTTAATCGCGTCCAAGCATAGTGGACTGCTTATAAAAACACCATAGACAATTGTAAACAAGGGACCAGACAACTGGTAACTCCATTGGCTCTTGGGCCACACAGCTGTAACACGTACAAAGGGTGCATTATAGTTTTGATTTTGCCGAACAGGTGCACTTACCATACGATCTGCAAGAATTTGGACCCTTTTTCTTCTTTACAGGCTACAAAGTGGGTCTCTTTGGTGTAGCGTTTGAACCACTTAACAAATTTGTTTCTTACATTATTCCAGATGCTTGTTTTGTGGGTAAAAGAGTAAATACTGTCTTATCTCTTGTACATCACTTCTTGGAAAATTTTTCAGTATGTGAGGAGCAATTACAATTTCATGCTGATAACTGTGTTTGGCAAAATAAAAACATCTTAATGAGATACTTCATGTGAGTTATGACAGGAAAGAAAAGCAGTTGAAAAGTTTCATTTTTACCAGTGGGACACACACAATTTCAACATGATTTCTATTTTGGTTGTTTCTGGAAAAATGAAAGTGAAGTTATTGAAGATGTAATTAATGTCGCCCGTAAAAGTTGTCAAATTTTCTAGCTCTATTATTCCTGTCACTTTTGGCACAGAATCTGGAAATGTAACAGTTCCTACTTATGACTGGCAAAACAGGTTCCATGCTGGAATGAAAAACATTCCACAAATAATCCAGATACATCACATTGTGTATGTGAAAGAGCATCCTGGTATAGTGTTGACAAAGAAATCCATAGTTTCTGACAAAGTACCCTACACCATCCTTCCAGAAGTTCCACCGCCTGGCTTCAGTGACCTTCCGCAAGTCATCACACCTCAAGGAATTAGCATCGATAGATAGATGTATCTCCATGAAAAAATATCCCCTTCGTATCAGAAGATAAGAAAGATATACTATGTCATTGTGTAACATCTTTCCCTCCTCCAACAGCACCGCCACCAACCACCTGAAGTGAAAATTTTACGGATGGCTTCTGTTTCTCCTCCTCTGCCAATAATTACACAATCATCTTCTTCAAAAAGTGTAACGCCTAAAAAAACAAGTAAGGCTCAGAAGAGAAAACCACTAACTCCGAGAAAATTCTCCCCAAAGAAGAGGTCTTGACACACCTGAAGCTCCTGTGAAGAGGCAGGACATCAGGACCAGACTGTGAAAGGGCATATAATATGCCCAGTATGCAGGCTTCAGCATGGATAACTGAAATTCCTGTCTTATGCTGGCTGTGATTAATGATCATTAAGGAATGTGATCATTTTTGTAAAGTGCAGTAGTGTTGCAATTAGTTATCTTCAGTGACCTTGTGCAAGTCATAAAACCTCAGAAACTTAGCATCGATAGATAGATCTCCGCGAAAATATTAGACCGTAAATAATATCTGTTGGTAATTTTCGTTTATAAAATTTTCTATGTCAGAATACTGGTGAACATGAAAATGTAAACACCAGCGTAACTTCCAAATAGTTTAGAAATTATTTTTGTCACAAAGTAACCAAATTTTTAAACAGCTCTACTGAAAATTTTTAAAATCTTATGTTGTAACATTACATGCTAATTTAAGGCCTTAATTTCTTTCGGAGGCATTCATTTCAATGACATGATAGTACCTTTATATCAATACCCGACATGTGGTCCCGTTTCATATGCACGCACACATATTAGCTCCCTTGGCATTGTGTCATATGCCTTTTGCAGATCAGTGAAGGCAGAGTTATGTTTCCTGTTTTCTTCTAGCCTCACCGAGCAAGTTGGCTGTGCGGTTAGGGACGCACACCTTTTGAGCTTGCATTCAAAAGATAGTAGTTTTGAACCCCCACTGTCGGTAGCCCTGAAGATGGTTTTCTGTGGTTTCCTATTTTTACTCCAGTCATATGCTGTGCCTGTACCTTCCTTAAGGCCATGTCCTCTTCCTTCTCACTCATAGCCCTTTCCTATCCCATTTTCATCTTAAGACCTATCTGTGTCAGTGCGACGAAAAGCCAGTTGTAATTAAAAACTTCTAGTTTTCTCTCTTGTAACTGTCTCATTTTAAAAATTATGTCCACGGTCTCCTTTCCCTTTGTAAATCCAAACGACATTTCATTGTTCGTCACCTGATTTCTCAGTTTCTTGTCTAATGCTCTTTCTGTCACTTTCATAAGGCATTTCATTAGCTTGATTCCTTTGTTATTTTCACATTCTAGAGCATTATCTTTATGCTTTTAGATGGGTATCATGGTGGTTCTTTTCCAGTCTTCTGGGATTTTTCCTTCCATCTAGATGTTTGTCTCATTTCATATACTCACTCTACCCCTTCTCCTCCCAGTACTCTGATCATTTCAATTGTTACACCTGGAGCCCAGCAGCTTTACCACCCTTCATCTTGCTAAGTGCTCTCTCCATCTCGTCCTTCTGGATAATTACCTCTGATCCTTCCACTCTTCCAATGATCCCTTTTCTTTTGTTAACCTTATCTAAAAGTTTTTCAAAGTAGATATTCCACTGGTTCTTTACCTTCTCATTTTCTTGTAATATACGAGTGCTATTTTTTTTCAAGGTCCGATTGGTCACGAAATGAAACAGCAGTACAAATTTGACACTTTTCTATTAGTAACACTTACTGATACATCACAGCTATTTTTCAACATAGTCGCCTCGCAGATTGAGACATTTGTCGTAGCGTGGTACCAACTTGTCAATGCCCTCTTGATAGAACGTCGCCACCTGCGCCTGTAGCCATCTTTGTACGCCGGTCTGCAGCGCCTCGTCGGTGTCAAAACGCTGTCCTCCTAGCCAGCGTTTCATGTGAGCAAAGAGGTGAAAATCTGATGGAGCCAGGTCCGGACTGTATGCTGGGTGATCGAAAACGTCCCACTGGAAACGCTGCAGGAGGTTCGTGGTGGCAGCTGCAGTGTGCGGCCGAGCATTGTCATGGAGGAGGACAATGCCTGATGACAACATCCCTCTCCGCTTATTCTGAATTGCCCGTCGTAGACGTTGAATAGTCGCACAGTATGCGGCTGCAGTGAAGGTGGAACCACGTTCCATGAATTCCACCAACAGAACTCCTTTCCGGTCCCAGAACACAGTAGCCTTACACTTTCTGTTGGAGAATGTTCGCTTGAATTTCTTTGGCTTACTCGGGGAGTGCGAATGCATCCACTGTTTGGATTGCTCTTTTGTTTCTTCCGTTTCAAAATGAACCCATGTCTCGTCCCCTGTGACAATTTTGTTCAAAAAATCCGGTTCTTCATCATGGTAGCGCTGGAGAAACGCTAAAGCGGCGCCCATTCGCTGTGTTTTGTGACGGTCAGACAGCATCTTCGGAACCCATCTCGCACAAAGTTTGCGGTACTGAAGTGTCTCACTCACAATTGTGTAGAGAGCTGACCTGGAAATTTCAGGAAACGAAGCACTCAACACAGAAATTGTGAACCGACGATTTTCTCGAATTGCCTGATCCACACGCTGAACAAGATCATCGGTTGACACACACTTCCTTCCCTGGCCGCCTGCATCATGGACGTCTGTACGCCCTGCTGTAAAGTTCCTGCACCATTGTCGCACTTTGCTGTCGCTCATGCACGTTTCACCATACACACGACTTATTCGGCGATGAATTTCGGCTGCATTGCACCCCTCAGCCTGAAGAAATCGAATTACACCGCGCACTTCACACTTGGCGGGCGAAGCGATCGTTGTAGCCATGTTTACTAGCGCGCTGCACGTTCACTACTGACGGGACTGAGGTGAGGCGCATAACGGTCATTTCAGAGACGTTGCGCAACACATCTGCACAGCGGTTCATCATATATTAATACCAATTTAAATGGTCCGTTATTGGACATTATAAATTTTCCAGCTAACTCATTCCTGGTTGCCTGCGTTTCGCCCTCGTGTGCTAAGTTAGGCTCGTCAGTTGGGACCTAGCACACCACCCAAGACGCAAGGCTAGTGCATACCGTGGTGGCCACTGCATAGGCTACTTGAAGCCACCAGCAGTGCCAATGCACTATGAGAGCTATGTCTCATTTTCAAAAATTGATGCCTGCCTGGCCATCAAATGATGTAGATGTTGATTCCCATAGGGAACCTCCACAATATGCACTAGCCTTGCGTCTTGGGTGGTGTGCTAGGTCCCAACTGACGAGCCTAACTTAGCACACGAGGGCGAAACGCAGGCAACCAGGAATGAGTTAGCTGGAAAATTTATAATGTCCAATAACGGACCATTTAAATTGGTATTATAAATTTACTCATTCGGGACAAATATTTTAGGTTCCCTATGGGAATCAACATCATCATATATTCGCGGGCGTGTGACTGTCGCGACCGATCGGACCTTGAAAAAAAATAGCCCTCTTATATCCGTGTTTGTCCTTTATCACTATTATAACCATACGAGTTGCCCGTGTGGTTTGGGGCGCACAATTGTGAACTTGCATTTGAGAGATAGTGGGTTCGAAACCCACTGTCGGCAGACTTGAAGATGATTTTCAGTTGTTTCTCATTTTTACATCAGGCAAATGCTGGGGCTGTACCTTAAGGTCACAGCCACTTGCTTCCCACTCCTAGCCCTTTCCTATCCCATCGTCGTCATAAGACCTATCTTTGTCAGTGCGAGGTAAAGCCAATTGTAAAGAAAAATATATCACTGTTATGGTATTAATGTTTTATCTCATCTTGTTTCTTCATCAATCCTATAGACTGCTTTCTCACCCTCTTTTGTACTTTAAATGTAAATACCACTCTTCCATAGCAGAGTGTTTTGCAATGGCTGCTGCTCTTTTAGCTTGTATGTTAATTTCTTTGTAAATCTGCCTTTTATATATTTCCCAATTATTAAGTCCTCCGAAATCAGTTTGTACTTTAGCTTTTTCTTTACCATCTCAACATACTCTGTCCTTTTATCATCAGTAAGATTATAGACTCTCATCTTCTCTTTTCTTTATTGTCCTTTTAATTTCTGTCCTTTTCCTGACAACTATTTCCAAAATTCTGTCCCATTTAATACATGCTTCTTGAGGAATATCTTTGCAGTCCTTTACATTCTTCTTATTCCTGTTTCACACTAATAAATAATAAGTTTGGCTCTCTAATCCACCACTCTTGTAAGTCACCAGGATTGAGCGAGCTGGCCATGTGGTTAGGGACGCGCATCTGTGAGCTTGCATTCAGGTGATAGTGGTTTTGAACCTCACTGTCGACAGCTCTGAAGATGGTTTTCTGTGGTCTCCCATTTTCACACCTGGCAACATGCTGGGGCTCTACCTTAATTAAGGCCATGGCGACATCCTTCCAACTTCTAGCACTTTCTTATCCCATTGTTGTTTTAAGACATCTCTGTGTTGGTGCGACGTAAAGCCAATTGGAAGAGAAAAAAAAGTCACCAGGTGTTCTTCCCTCTTTCTGAACAGTGTGTTGTTGAATATTAGTCCTAAGCTTTCTCCCATTTCAAATAGCCTATCTCCATCGCTTCTTGTTCCAAATTCAAATCCACCCTGTTCATCTTAACCATTTTTTCTCTCCCTACTCTCCTATTCATATCAGCTCAAATAAATAAATAAATTAATTAATTAATTAAATAAATAAATATACTCTGGCATACCACTCCCAAGTTCATCCATCTCATCTCTGAAATTCTCTTTTACTTCTCTGTACAACTTATTTGTGATGCAAATGTTGAGATTACATTTCAGATTATTTCTGTTAGTCTAATGTTGATTAATCTCTCACTTTTTGTCACTTCAAGTACTTTTGTCTTCCATTTTATGCTCAAAGTAATCCCTACTCCATTTCCTCTCTGATTTTCTCCACATATATATAACTTGTATTCTTTGCTTACTTCTCTGGTACTCTTTTCTGTCCATCTCATCTCTTGGGAAATGCTGGGGCTGTACCTTAATTAAGGCCATGGCCGCTTCCAACTCCTAGCCCTTTTCTATCCCATCATCGCCATAAGACCTATCTGTGTCGGTGCAACGCAAAGCCATTAGCATCTCTTGGCCATACAATATATCTGCATTCCTGTACCTCTCACTTACTCGACATTCTATGTGCCAGTTAGGATTATATCAAAGTCCACCAGCTTCTTTACCTGCAGTTGTGTCTCCTGCACAACCCCTTGTTCGTTTCTCACATCTCTAGGGGGATCTAGGTGCATGTCACTTCCAGGGAATTTGTTATCCCTTTTAATTACTTTCAAATGATTTCTTATGGCATGGATGCCTGGAGAAAAGTTCTATGACCACATGCCCTTGCTGACGCCAACCCTCCATGTGGTGTAAAAGGCTGGACCTACCTGGAGAATAGACTCCCTTGTAGCCACCCCTAATCTAGGGTGCAGGTGTTACTTGATGGGTTTCTGAAGCATTTCGTCCTCTGAGGGACCATCATCCTCCCAAGAGGGCTCCTCCACCCAGAGACGTTGGGCCTCAGGGTGTCTGGTTATTTCCTGCCACCCAACACTGAGCATTAAGTTCCAGGCTGTATGCTGTACTTCATTACCATGATTGATTTAAATGAAATTCATAGTAGACTATTGTTTCCTTTTATGTCCTTTCATATATACAGATGTATCATAAAAGAATATTAAGCAAAATTGTTTATTTAAGACATGTTTTAGAAACTATGAGCATATAGGACCCAGTAGACAGGTTAAATTGAAATTCATGATAAAAATGAAAATGAATAAGCAAAAGGTTTAATTATATTTTAAATTCAAAAAATCTGATTTCAGTCAAAACAATCCAATTTATTTTTTCAAAAGGATCATTTCACTTAACCAATCCTGGTTTTTTATTAGTGATACTGTAGTTTGATGCCTTTCTTTGCCAAGTAATCTGCAGTTTCCTTTCCAGTTATTCTACTGTGTAGAGAAATCCATTGTAGTGAGATTTATTTGTAAAGTTCTCGCAGAATGTTTTTCATTTTATGAATATACTTCACAGTTTTGTTTGTAGTTCATATATATGGTGATATAACTTAGATTGCCTCTTTAGAATCTTTTGATATGGCTATCTTTTTAGAGGGTACAGGTGTGGTTTTGTACATTGAGAAGGGTATATGAGAGGGATCTGTATTTCAACATCAAAAGTTGTTTCATTACTTATTAAGTATTTTGTTCCCAGGTTCCTATCATTGACATCCCTGAGCTTGGCTCCCTGGCTGCTGCCACATTGTATGAGAAGCTCAAGATCCAGAGCCAAAATGATAAAGAAAAGCTGCAAGAAGCTAAGGATCTAGTGTATTTGAAGGGGTTTTATGATGGCGTAAGTAATGTTGATTCTTGAATAATGATGTATATTACTTGATGATGATGATGATGATGATGATGATGATATACAGAGTATATCCAAAGTCCATTTACACTTTCAAAATTCAATTACACAAATATCGTGCATGATATCACTTATGTACTCATACTGTACTGAAGAGAAACTTTCCATTTTCAATGCATTTACTGCCAAGCACGTAGTTCTGTACTTTGCCTATAATCACTGTTGGTTGCGAGGATGGCAATGTCTTGTACCGAGAAGGCGTTCTGTGTTTTTACTCTCTGATATATACAAGGGTGTGTAATGCATGTTCAATGGAAATTTCAGACCAAGAGTAATAAGTAGCCACCGTGCAGGAAATCAGTATACCAGTGGTATGAGAAATTTTTAAGTATGGTTTGCTTGTGTACTAAGAAGAGAAGTGGTCATTCCCAAGTGAGTGAAAAAACGTGAAACTACAGGGAGAGAAATTCACAAGAAGCGCAGCAAAATCGGTGAATCCTATAAGCTCCACATACTGAAAGTCTATGTTGAACATTTTATGTAAGAAACTGGCTATGATGCATCTATGACATTAGCTAAGACAATCTGATGAAAGCACTTCCACTTTTGAACGCCTCCAACAGTTGACTGAAAAGGCTGATGATGTCATGAATCACCAAATTTCAGTGACAAGGTGATTTTTCGCAGTAGCAATATTATTTTAATGCTTAAAAAAGCTGGTACTATTGTATTTTCATTTTTCATGACCCATAAACCACGTTCTTGTAAATGGAACCACAAACACAATTGTCACATTTGAAGTACCTAGAGACCTACCAAAATGATTGAATATCAGTCTTATTCACGAAACGTGAATCTTTCTGCACAGTGTCACGCCAAAAACTTATTGGGTCTTTCTTGCCAAGGCTTCTGTAACAGGACATTCCTAGCTAGACATGTTGCATCTATGGCTGATGCCTTGAATACAGGAAGATTCTGATAATTTACCTCCTCCAAAAGAATGTAAACCCATCTCATTTCCATATAAGAAAACTTTGTGCATACCTGAACACAGAGTTGCTTAAGCCCTAGATTGGAAATATTGCAACATGGGGCTCTTGTTTGATGCAATAGTCTCCATAGTCCCCCATCTTGATAGTGTGCAACTTTTCTGTGGAGATACATACAGAGCCATCTGCTGCCAGGGTCACAAAAGGTATGTTGAAAAGAATGTGGCAGGAGCTTGATTGCCATATGGACATTTGCTAAGTTACATATTGTTCTCCAATCAGATCACTATAATAAACATAGTAGTGAGTTTTCCTTCAAAATGATATACATGTGAGTGATGTAACTTAGGATTTTTGTGTAATTGAATTTTGAAAAATATTCTGGGCTGTACTTAATTATGCAGTATTCACTATGCTAATTTTGGTCAATTATCTCATGGGAGTGCTGTTTCCTGTGATAATGACCATCATTGGTATGGGATTCTTTTGTGTGAGACCATTAAGCATATATAGGTTATTGGATGTGTGTTTTTTAAACATTGGTTTCGAATGTACAGAATGATCTATACCTGAGGGGGTGGTGATTTTTCGCAGTAGCAATATTACATTTAATGCTTATAAAAGCTGGTACTATTGTATTTTCATTTTTCATGACACATAAACTACGTTTTTATGTGTTTTAAACATACATACATACATACATACATACATACATACATACATTATCATTATAGACTGTTATGCCTTTCAAGCCTCTGTGAATTTACTGAATGTCGCCACAATTCTCGATTTGCAACTAGTGTTGTGGCCTCATTTAGTTCTATACCTCTTATCTTTAAATCTTTAGAAACCGAGTCTAACCTTTGTCGTCTTGGTCTACCTCCACTTCTCCTACCCTCCATAACAGAGTCCATTATTCTCCTAGGTAACCTATCGTCCTCCATTCGCCTCACATGACCCCACCACCGAAGCCGGTTTATGCGTACAGCTTCATCCATCGAGTTCATTCCTAAATTAGCCTTTATCTCCTCATTCCGAGTACCCACCTGCCATTGTTCCCACCTGTTTGTACCAGCAATCATTCTTGCTACTTTCATGTCTGTTACTTCTAACTTATGAATAAGATATCCTGAGTCCACCCAGCTTTCGCTCCTGTAAAGCAAAGTTGGTCTGAAAACAGACCGATGTAAAGATAGTTTCGTCTGGGAGCTGACTTCCTTCTTACAGAATACTGTTGATCGCAACTGCGAGCTCACTGCATTAGCTTTACGACACCTTGATTCAATCTCACTTACTATATATTACCATCCTGGGAGAACACACAACCTAAATACTTGAAATTATCGAACTGTTCTAGCTTTGAATCACTAATCTGACATTCAGTTCTGTTGAATTTCTTACCTACTGACATGAATTTAGTCTTCGAGAGGCTAATTTTCATACCATACTCATTGCACCTATTTTCAAGTTCCAAGCAATCATTCTTGCTACTTTCATGTCTGTTACTTCTAACTTATGAATAAGATATCCTGAGTCCACCCAGCTTTCGCTCCTGTAAAGCAAAGTTGGTCTGAAAACAGACCGATGTAAAGATAGTTTCGTCTGGGAGCTGACTTCCTTCTTACAGAATACTGTTGATCGCAACTGCGAGCTCACTGCATTAGCATTGCCACAGTCTGCCATTAAGAGCAAGTTGTCAGCTTAGGCCAAACTGCTTACTACATTTCCACCTAACTGAATCCCTCCTTGCCATTTTATACCTTTCAGCAGATGATCCATGTAAACTATGAACAGCAAAGGTGAAAGATCGGTGAAAGATTACAGCCTTGTCTAACACCTGTAAGTACCCTTAACCAAGAACTCATTCTACCATCAATTCTCACTGAAGCCCAATTGTCAACATAAATGCCTTTGATTGATTTTAATAAACTACCTTTAATTCCATAGTCCCCCAGTATGGTGAACATCTTTTCCCTCGGTACCCTGTCATATGCTTTCTCTAGATCTACGAAACATAAACACAACTGCCTATTCCTCTTGTAGCATTTTTCAATTACGTGGCGCATACTGAAAATCTGATCCCGACAGCCTCTCTGTGGTCTGAAACCACACTGGTTTTCATCCAGCTTCCTCTCAACGACTGATCGCACCCTCCCTTCCAAGATGCCAGTGAATACTTTGCCTGGTATACTAATCATTGAAATACCTCAGTAGTTGTTGCAATCCTTCCTGTTCCCTTGCTTTTAGATAGGTGCAATTACTGCTTTTGTCCAATATGAAGGTACCTTACCAACACTCCATGCTAATTTTACTACTCTGTGAAGCCATTTCATCCCTGCCTTCCCACTGTACTTCACCATTTCAGGTCTAATTTCATCTATTCCTGCTGCTTTATGACAATGGAGTTTATTTACTATCCTTTCCACTTCCTCAAGCATAATTTCACCAACATAATTTTCCTCCTCCCCATGAGCTTGGCTGTTCGCAACACCACCAGAATGATTTCCTTTTACATTGAGAAGATGTTCAAAATATTCCCTCCACCTCTCCAGTGATTCCCTGGGATCTATTATGAGTTCGCCTGAATTACTCAAAACACTGTTCATTTCCTTTTTCCCTCCCTTCCTAAGATTCTTTACTATTGTCCAGAATGGTTTCCCTGCTGCTTGACCTAGCCTTTCCAGGTTATTACCAAAATCTTCCCATGACTTCTTTTTGGATTCAACAACTATTTGTTTTGCTCTGTTTCTTTCATCTACGTACAAATCCCTGTCTGCCTCGGCTTTTGTTTGGAGCAATTTCTGATATGCCTTCTTTTTACGTTTACAGGCTGCTCTCACTTCATCATTCCTCCACGATGTTCGTCTGTTCCCATCTTTACACACAGTTGTTTCTAGGCATTCCCTTGCTATTTCTACTACAGCATCCCTGTATGCCACCCATTCACTTTCTATATCCTGAACCTGCTTACTGTTTGAAACTTCTCACTAATCATATCCATGTACTTCTGTCTAATTTCGTCGTCCTGGAAATTTTGTACCCTTATTCGTTTGCAGACAGATTTCACTTTCTCTACCCTAGGCCTAGAGATACTTAGTTCACTACAGATCAGATAGTGGTCTGTATCATCAAAAAATCCGCGAAAAACTCGTACATTCCTAACAGATTTCCTGAATTCGAAGTCGGTTAAGATACAGTCTATTATGGATCTGGTACCCCTAGCCTCCCATGTGTAGCGGTGAATAGCCTTATGCTTGAAGAATGTATTCATAACAGCTAATCCCATACTAGCACAGAAGTCCAGCAAACGCTTCCCATTAGCTTCCATATCTTCCCCACATTTATCAATCACCCTTTCATATCCTTCAGTTCTATTCCCAACTCTCGCATTGATATCGCCCATTAGCACTATTCTATCCTTGCTGTTGACCCTGACCACGATGTCACTCAATGCTTCATAAAACTTGTCAACTTCATCATCATCATCTGCACCCTCACATGGTGAATACACGGACAGAATTCTTGTCCTAATTCCTCCAACTGACAAATCTACCCACATCATTCGCTCATTTACGTGCCTAACAGAAAGTTATGTTGCGTGCAATGGTATTCCTGGTAAAGAGCCCTACCCCAGACTCTGCCCTTCCCTTTCGAACACCCGTCAAGTACACTTTATAATCTCCTATCTCTTCCTCGTTATCTGCCCTTACCCGAAAATCACTTACTCCTAGCACTTTGAGATGTATCCTCTTTGCTGACATAGCCAGTTCTACTTTCTTTCGTCCATAAGTCCCATTGATATTGATAGCTCCCCATCGAATTCCATTTAGTTTTGCGAAGTTGTTTCCAAGGAGTCCCTCGCCTGTCAAATGGGAGTGGGACTCCGTTACTCCCATAGGTCCGAGGCTTGCTTAAAATGTTCTGAACTGAGCTCGATAGCTGTAGTCGCTTAAGTGCGGCCAGTATCCAGTATTCGGGAGATAGTAGGTTCGAACCCCACTGTCGGCAGCCCTGAAAATGGTTTTCCGTGGTTTCCCATTTTCACACCAGGCAAATGCTGGGGCTGTACCTTCATTAAGGCCACGGCCGCTTCCTTCCTACTCCTAGCCCTTCCCTGTCCCATTGTCGCCATGAGACCTATCTGTGTCGGTGCGACGTAAAGCAACTAGCAAAAAAAAAAAAAAAAAAAAAAAGTTCTGAGCTCGGTAAATTCATGAAGCATAATGCTACCCTACTTGCACATAGTCCAAGTGAGAATCTCTCCTCTAACGGATTATGGACCACTGGTGAATTGTGTAGTCCTATCCGCCTGAGCACAAGGAGGGCCATGACTCAGAATATGTCCGAGATGCCCACTCCCATTCCATAGCAACTGGTATCCCGACTCTCAGGACCACTTACCAGGCCACTCAGCCGTTGCCCATAGTTCACGAACTAGGACGTGACTGCAGTAACCCACAAACATGAACCTTTTTAAAAATGTGATAAAATGCATAATTTTCTTAAAATGCTAAATTTATACTAAAATGTTATATAAATGCAAAATTGACTTTTTTTTTAAATTAAATGTTTTTTTTATTTTTAATTCTGCTTTTAAAAACTTAAACCTAGGAATTTGGTCACCCTTAGACTGCCTGCAAATGCTTTTGGCTTTTAAACTCAGATACCCAGAGTTGACCAACCTATGCAATGTGTATGGGGTTCTGTGAAGGTTGTAGAGGCTGAAAGATGTTTCAGTAAATACAATTTAATTGTAAGAGAAACGAGAACAAGGAAAGAAAAAAGTATTCATGATATTCTATGATTTCCTCCAACAGTGTTCCTGATTCATGAGCAGTTTATTTTGTATATTGTCTTTTTATTATTCTGATTTGGCATCAGTTGTTTTTTTCTATAATGCTTTATCCTATGTCAATTTAAAATAAATGTATAATTTTATTATACTTACTACATTTAGGTGTATGCCAGTGTGTTTTTAATTTCACATTATCCGGCTCCATGGCTAAATAGCTTCCACGCTGACCTTCGGTCCAAGCACTCACACGTTCGATTCCTGATTTGGTCGGGAATTTTAACTTTCATTGGTAAATTCCTTTGCCTCGGGGGCTGGGTTTTTATTCCATCTTCAACATTAGAATTCATCCCAGGCAGGTTCCCACCTTCACAGATGCGCAGATCACCTATAGGGCAACCCAAAAGGCCTTCATTCACCTAGCCTCTGTAGTTATTGTTTCACATTTATCACAATTAATTCAAATTCAGTTATTTTCTTCAAAAAAACTATTAAGTGCCAAATTACAAACATGTAAACACTACAAAATGCTGAATCTGCAAATCAAAATTCTCAATTTCTAATTTCAAAATGCTAAAAATCACCTCCCCTACCTGTAGAGCTTGTATATGAGACCCCACATTTATGATGCTTGTACATTTGTTTCCTGTGTCTGTTAAGAGGTTGTCAAAAGCAGATTCTTATTTGTATGAGCACTGCGGTGTGTATTTCAGAATTATGGCTGGTTTGGCCAATAATTAGTTTTTTTGTGTGTATTTTAGTTGTTAATCTTGCAGTGAATCCTGTGAACTAGATGCTGCTTTTTGGAAAGAGTGTTTTAAGGTTCTATTCTTTGTTTTGAATGTTGTCTTATATCCTTTACCTTTCCTCCCTCTACACGTGTAGGTAGTTCATGACAAATATGGTTGCTTTCTATCAGTAAATTCTTTTTCTAGGTTGGACCATGTTGTTTTATATATCTTATTATGTGCAGATTGTTGACATTTCAAATAGGTTGTAGTATTATTCAGATCGACTGATGTACCCTACTCGATCCGAGGTAATCAATTTCTCTGGCCAACAGGAACAGATAGGGAATCTGCCACCTGGGCGACTGCCCTAAATGCAGATCAGAATTCATTCAGTTCATTCAACTAATATCAACTAATACTGCAATGTATTCCAAACTTGTATATAAAACGATACATGGTCAAACCTGGCAAAAGAACTTAATACTTGCTCAACAGACCATGGAAACTTCTTATCTCTCACTATGTTCCAGTCCAGGTCTTCTTCCTTCATGCATCTTGGCCAGGTTTTTATGTCATCATCTAGGTCTTTCCCTACCTACCTTTCATTTTCTTTGAATATAAGTAAATTGCTTGGTCATTCTTTGTTTTCATTGTTTACTTGGTTTTTCCTCATTTTCTGTCATTTACCTATCAGATATATGGCATCGTTTTTCTACCTATGTTCTTCTTCCATATTTGCTTGGATATTAGACCCCCTTGCTTATTTACCCCCTGGCTTTTTGAGACAAAAGAAAATGAAAAAAAAAAATAATAAAGCTTGTATATAAGACACCCCTCCCCACGTAATTCTTAAGAGAATGACGACTATTCCGCTTCGAAATGGGTAAGGCCAATAGCATTACACAAATTTGTGAATAGTTTCGTCCGTCTTACTCGCGCAGTGAAAACACAAATTAAAGTCATGCGATACAACTGTATTTAATAGTTAAAAAATGTCTGCCTCGATAGCATACTGCAGCTTTGATGACGTTGCGCAAATAGGTAGTTTCGTATGTCCGACCCCCCACCCACATTGCAAGCACTCATCAATCATGCGATATGTTTGTGTTTTGTAGTTAAGAAAGTCACCAGCGTAACGGTCAGCACAATTAGCTGCCGTTCTCGGGAGCCCGAGTTCAATTTCCAGTACTGCCAGAGATTTAAGAATGGACGGAAGGTTGATACGCAGTAAAATGGTACATGCAGCTCACCTTCATGCCTAATAAGAGCTGCACCACCTTGGGATGAGGACACGAGTTTACTTTAGTTAAGAAATACTCACAGTTGTTGCTATTAATATAATGGGTGAGAACATTAACAAAATGATCATTTAACCTTTTGTTCAGTGAGTTTTTGGTGACACGTACAGACCACCTGGAATGAGTTTTTCTTGAAAATCTTGAATTGTTGATTTTAAGTTATTTTGATTGTAACTTTTCTCTATTAATAAAGTTACATAATTTACACTTTTGGTACATAACTGATACCTTCAATGTAATTGAATATAGTGGCGTAGATAATATTTTGTCAAAATACTGAAAGGAATAATAAAATTACAAAAACATAATTACTCTCTATAGGTGATCAAGTTTGTAACTTTTGCAACACACTGACTTGACTTTACAACAGTTTCACCCATCAAAATGTCTTTAGGGTATGGTACTCTTCAAAACAGGGGTGTAGACAGAGGGGTCTGTCAATACACATCCATTTAGTGTCTGTTCTTTTGGTTGGTCTCTTCTTTGTGTGCTGACACAAGAAACTGCTGCTGTGGTTTCTGCTTTGATTGCATTGGAGGTACTGGTTTAGGGAAATGACGTCCAAAAAGTCTCAAGCAGTTTCCTCCTGAAGGTGGTCGACCTTTTGTTGGTTTCCTCTCCACTGCAAATTCCTCTAGTAGCTGATCTATAAGGCAGAGATGGAAGTCAGGTAGCTGTGGATTTTTTCCACTCTTCACCTTGTAAATAATGTAAGAGTTCAGCACTGAAATGTCCATCAGGTGAAGAAACAACTCCACATACCATTTCAGTGTTTTCCTGACATTTGCAGTGAAGCTTACTTGCATATCAGCTCTGTCAGTTGGGCCAATGTTCTCATAATTCAGTACACTCAAGGGTTTCTTTTTATTCTGCCCTGTGGCGTGATCTGTTTTATCTGTTTCTACCATCATGTTCTTGTATATGCTAGTTAGCATGCTAACATCCCTTTTGTCATGTCATCTTTGCGCCAGCATTTCATTGATGTGCCATGAAATACATTCTCCCTTTTGAATTTTCTTCAGGAAGTGTGGCATCCCTTTTCTGTTTTTTCTGACTGTGCCACAAGCTCCAGTATTTTCCTTGTGTAAATACTCAAAATGATCTAGGCTTGTGTACCAGTTGTCAACATACAGGTACTGACCCAGACACTCAGAGTTTTTCATCGTGTTTAATTTCCATATATTTTCCAGTATAAACAATAAAATCAAGAATAAACCCAGTTGCACAGTCACAAAATATAAACACCTTTATACCAAACCTATGTTGCTTTGATGGAATGTATTTTCATTTTAGGCAACCTTTCGAAGCAAGTAGGCTCACATCGATACAGATATTTTGGAAGGGATAGAATATAGATAGGAATTTTTCTCTGAAATAGCTTATTATAGGCCTAATTTTGTAAAATCTGTCACCTGAGGGTTGTAGGTTGTTGTCAGAAAAGTGAAGCAGTCTCAGAATGAGGGAAAAATTGTCGAGAGAGATCACTTCACCGAACATCGGAGTTTCAATAAATTAATTTCATCCTGTTTTTCTCCACATGGCCCATCAACGAAACAGTTGCCAGGAAAACATAAAGAGTCTCCACGGTTATGCCTTGCCACTTATGTAACTTCGACTTTTCCTTTACTTCTGTATTTTCCATAATAAAAAATAGTACTTGTTCATTTCTGACACTATCAAATTCATAATATTACAATCAACAACTTCTTTGAAAATAAACGCTTCAAGACTTGACTCACTGTCATTATCATTCAAATGAAGATTATCACTAACACCTGAATTTGATGCATCAAAATGAGCAGAAAGCGTAGGAAGAAACCTACCTAAAAAACTCCACTTTCTTTCTTTCTTTCTTTCTTTCTTTCTTTCTTTCTTTCTTTCTTTCTTTCTTTCTTTGGTTTGAACAGCTGACAGCTTAGCCTTCTTTGTGATAGCGGGTTGCACTTCGTCCTCAGTTTCCGTGCTGTCTTCCGAGGAATTACCAGTTTCACTCTCATCGGACACAATACAATCACTATCACCATCATAAATATAAATTTCATCGTCAGCCTCTTCGTTAGTCAAAATATTATTTATATCTTGCGGAGCAAGCCCGCATCATCCACTTGATCCCGCCATTACCACGTGTATTTTTTTACTATCAGAGTGTGTTTGTTTCTACGGAAAGCATAGATGAGGGAAAAGAAAAATTGTGTATTGTCAAGGAATAGTCTTGCAATGCACACACAGGAAACAACAATAGAAAAAAGTTCCCATGTGTTATTGTAATCCGTAGCACAATCTCATAAGAAATTATGTTATGTGTCTACAGATGCTGGGACAGAATTTCATCACAGAACATGCAAGATGTGACAAAACATGGAGTAAACTTTGCTGAACATGTCAAACATCCCTAAAATTGTTCTAAAAATTTGCCAGTATGATGTCAGGAAACAGTTTGAAACATTCAACATGAAACAATAATACTATTCAGGCGCAAACTTCGAGAACGTAAATGGACGGCAGTACTCCCGTGGGCCACGCGCAACACAACGTAAACAGGCGGGAGTACTGCTCATTGGGTTAATATCTTGTAACTCAGGCCAATATAGGTGATTTCTGGAGAGAAGTAGGTTTAAAATGTAATAACATTGCAGTCATAATGATTGTTTTACTTGTCAATGTACTTAACAGATAATAATGATAATAATAATAATCATCATAATAATGGTATTTGTTTTACGGCCCACTAACTATTTTTATGCATTAATTTAAAAAATGGAGACAATGGACATACAAAATGAAACATTTATGATAATAAAAATGCAATAGCTCTATAAATGCAGCAAAATTTTCTGTTCTTTAGTTATATTTTCTTTGTTGTGGAACTTCTGGCACTATCTGGGCACTTGATCACATACCGTACCTAATCTAAACAATGCACGGTCTCTCTTATCTCAGTTACAGTTGTTTAGGTAAATCCTGATGTGATAAATGTGGAGAACAAGCCTGAAATATAACTTTTTTTTATTTTTTTTTCCCTCTAAATCTTCAGTTATCCAAAGAATGCTTCCAGTCACTATGTATTACATTCAGAAGTACAGCTCGTAACTTACACTAACAATCAGCTGACGGGTTCGCACGCTTTCTACAGCACAACTTTTTTTGGAAGCGGTGGTGTCTGCTTCACATACACCAACTGGGAATAACAGAGACTATCTCCAGAAATCATTTGCGAATAGATTCTCACTGTTGGGACTCTATAATCAGGAACGAAACTATTTTTAAAAGTTTCAAAAAGACGGGATTTCGAATGGTGGTGAAGATTACGTCATTTGTGATGATAACAATGCCAGTAGCAGGGAAGTTGGTGGCTCAAGACAACGATAATTCAAATGAAAGTAGTGATTAGGTTTATTATGCAATAATCGTACTGCTCAACTGACAGAGACAAATGACTGGCCATGAAATTCTTCTGTATTATGCCTAATATTGCATACTGTGGTAAATAAAACTGTAGGCCTAACCTTTATCCCTTTTCTAAACGGGGTTGAATATGAAGTGAGACGAACTTCATAGCTAGTTTTTATTACTGGATGTCCTTTCTGACGTCAAATTCATCAGAGGAGTAAATTGGATGAAACGAATAATATAAGAGTATCAAAAACACTATATTTAATATATATGTAAACACTATATTTAATATATATGTAGCAAAAGTCATGTTTTCACCATTCATTGTCTATTTTTAAAATTTAGAAATGCTGCCTTCCAACAAAGGTAGCCAGTAAGACTCAGAATACAATCACAATTTTTTAAAGAATAGTGCAGAATAACATACCTGTACAATTTATAGTTCTTTATACCCAGAAGTCACTGGACAGAATGGGAGGCCATCACATATCGGACCCTAACTATTTCAAAAGGGACACTGGCTATCAGTAAGTAATGCATGGTTGCCAGCCATTAAGGATTTACATAGGTAGTTCTTTTCCTTGTCCTTTCCCTCTTATTATTTCATTTTGGTGTTTTCCAAATTCGTACATTCCTCATCACCAGATGTTTCATTCCAGGTTTATGTTAGTGTCATACTTTCATATGTATGTACACCTGTTCTGCTCCCCTCCCTACGTTCCCAGACCAACTCTGATGGTACCGTCAGCTGTAGTGGTGGTCATTTCTGCTGTTTTAGGAAAACGCCAACGAACTGTTTGTTTGTTAAAAACAACTGTTTTCCCAAACAGTTTGAATACAACAGGTCATTCGTTCATAACGAGAAAGTGAAGGACGAGTAAGTCACATGCACAAGGGGGCTGCGGGATAGGAAATGAGATATTTCACCACCTTTCAATCTAACTTGTTTCGTAATGTCTAAGCAGACAGCACAAGCTGAAGGCTGACGAAATACCTGTATGAAGGATATAGGGAAGAACGATAAGACGAGTGAACACTCCATTGTTAAGCAAAGGATATAGTCTGTAAAGACATTCACTTATCATTAGGCTATCAACTGACATTAGCGTTTTGTGATCGCGGCGGTCTGCTCATCGATACGGTTCCACACACCCGGAGTTTTTGTTAACCAGTCTGTTATTAGTGAAGTATCTATAGCAGTATTATTATACAGTGTCTATGTTCATCATATACCATTATAAGATTATTGTTCAACGAGAACTACTTTAAAAAATAGAAGTTACAGAATGTTATAGATAACAGTGATAAATACACACACAAAAAACAAGAGTATTCATAAGATGCACAATATTAGGAAAACACTTAAAAATTAATTATTCATATTTACATTAAGGAACATTAATATTTCGACCTCTTTTTGTGAGAGCTTTGCATTAATTACCAATCCAATTTGGGAAAGTAGGTCTTCAATATGGCACTGATGTGATCACTATGCTACACTTTATTATACTGTTCACATGGTACCCGTTATGAAAAATACTCAAGCACTAACTCTTCGTATTTACATTGAGGAACATCAACATTTCTACCTTTCTTGATGACAGCCTTGTTCTCCTTTCATTAATAATCAGTCCATTTCGGGAAAAAAGTCTTTCACAGGGCACTGAAGTGGCCACTATGTTACACTTTGTTACGAATATTTGTGCTAAATTGGGATACACATGTTGGTGATTTTTCCACCAATCTAAGGGGCAATTAGATTCCCCTGCTTCATTTACACGAGGTAAAATGTCATCTTTCAAATACAAATCCAGTTCCTTGTTGGCTCGTGACAGAGGGCTGGTTTGAGGATGTTTATCTCCAATAATGTCGTTGAAAATGCTCCAAGCGCTTATTGGACAAGAGGGCTGAAATGCACCAGTTGTAGATGGAAGTGAGGAGGACGGAATGTCAATATTCTGCTTCTCGCTGGTCTGGGCGTTTCTCTCTATTAAGTCTACTACCAAATTACGCACCCTCTTTTTGACGTTATCTAGTGCCGCAGGGTCCTGAAAAACGTGGTCTTTATAGCGCGGATCTAATAAAGTGCATAAGGCAAAGGTGCTGTTGTGTTCAACATTCTTGAACCTTTCTCCTAACCCTTTAATAAGGCTAGCAATTACGGCCCTCACTCCTTCTGTGAACTCGGCTGATTGCCCGAGTTTTTCGCAAATACCTTTCAGGCACCTGACGACCACAATCACAGAACTTCCAGTCATATATGCTTCTCACTCAGAGAATTAGTCATTTCTTCAAACGGAGCTAGCACATTGCAAAGTTGACGACAAGCTTGCCACTCTTCGCCAGTTATTACGGGCAGATGTTTATCTAGCAGAGCAGTAGTGGCCCTGATAGCTTCTTCGAGTTCTACAAATCGACGCAACATATAAAAAGTTGAATTCCAGCGCGTCGTGACGTCTTGGGAAAGGCGTTTAGGCACTGTATGTCCACTTGATATCTGGTACTTCAGTAGTTTTTCGCTTGCTAGTGAACTTCTCCTGAAGTAGCTGACAACTTTTTTGATTTTCTCAATGGTGACTTGCATGTCCTGAAGAGAACCCTGGACAATCAAATTTAATAAAATTTATGAGCAAAACAGCCATAGTGTTCCCACTTCAGAATTTCCTCAAACGCGTTTGTTATATTACTAGCGTTATCAGAAATTGAAAAATTCACTTTGTCATGCAGCTTCCAATCGGATAGTATGCACTTAATTTCGTTTGCCAACGCAACAGACGTATGGCTTCCAGAAAAACTAGAACACTTCGGTAAAACCGTCTTGAAGGAAAACTCTTTCGTAATGTAATGCGCTGTTACGGCAATGTAACTCTCTGCAACTAACGATGTCCACAAATCAGTTGTTATGCACACACTCACTGCTTCATTCTTCACTGTCTCTCTTATTAAAGAAAACTGTTGATGATAGAGTGCTGGAACCATCACATTTGAAATAGTCTTTCTACCAGGTAATTCATAGCCAGGGATCCACTTCATAAGTTTAGAAAACCCTCTATCCTCAACAATACTAAAGGGCTGATAATCTAAAATAAATAAATCAAGTAAGTCACGATCAATTAATTTCTTTTGGGCAGATGAAACATTTTTAGTGACGTAAGACCTAATTAATCTTTGTCTTTTAGGCGCAACACATGAATCAGCAGTCGAGGCTTCGCTATCAGGCCTGCTAGTGCTAATACTAGGTTCCTCTCTATCTTCTGTAGGCCTAGTTGGTCGTTTTTCCGCTGAAGGTATTTCCTTAACACTATGACACGTTAGCTCAGTATATATTGCTATATGTTTTCTTTGCAAATGTCCTTTCAAATTTGTAATAGTTGACTTGTAAGAAATAAGTTGCTTGCAGGTAGTGCAAAGCGCCTTATCATTGTCACTTTTCGTGAAATAATTCCACACCTCGCTTCGTTTTGACATGTTGTAAAACAACTCGCCTCGCTCAGCACTCGGCAAACTTAACACCGTTCCGTTTTAAAACGGGCTTGAGAACACCGGTACATCACCCGACAACAGCCCACACAACCAGCAATAAGCAAAAACGTTGAAGAACTGTTCATCGGCTAAAAGTTGCTTTTCCAAACAGCTCTTGGCTCACTGCCAACTAAATACGAGACAAACAGTCGATTTGACAGCGAGGGAATGGGAGTGGTTAAGTACCGAGCAATGCCGATTTCAGGCCGAATAGCTCCGAACGCGCGGGTAGGTTCAAGGTTACATCAGTGTCTACTCACTAGCGAACAGTGAAAGACAAACTGTGGACTGTATTGAAGGAAAAACAGTTTGGTGGAACTTTTAAAAACAGTTCGTTCGTTTTCCACCCGAAAACTGTTTTCTCCAAACAGTTGGGCGTTTTTCTGCCCATCACTAGTCAGCTGCCACTTTGAATGCTAGCGCTGTGCCAGCGTACGGCAAGCCATCTGGTGACAAATGAACATGTCGCTTCCTGTTACTAACGGCAATAATTAGTAAATCATCATCTGGCATCACTCCACATATGGAATATATGTTTGTTGAGACCGTAATTAACTGTCAAAAAGTATTGATATGAATTGTCTGTAAATCACCGAATGTTACTAACATCTCTGACCTTGAATCCGACCTCAAACTAGTACCATCCTATGAGCATTTACTACTTCTTGGTGACTTTAACATAAATATCTTAGCCCCGACTGGCAAATCAGACCAAATCAGCAACCTATTTACCTCCGTCGACATGGCTATCTTACCACGAGATGCAACTAATCATGTTCATACACTTCAATATTCAAGCTATTCTGGAATTGACCTCCTGATTACAAATAACCCGCATTTTCTTAAGTACGGTCGATTTCCTGTACCTGGCATTTCAACTGATGACTTAATTTACCTGTGCTACTCTCTGTGTGTGCAAAAGTACAAAGCTTAATACATTGGTTACAGCGATCTGAAAAATATTGATCTACAGCAATTACACAAAGCAGGCATGAAAGTGGCAAGATTTAACTTTCTAGTCATTGGACTGTATGACGAGCATGCTCCAGTTAGGCAAGCTAGAGTCACTCGCTCGCCTGCACCTTGGTTAACTAGCGATATAAAAACAACAGTGGCTCGCTGTGATGCAATATTCCACCAATACAAGGAAACAAATAATGAAATAGATTTTGAACAGTATCGTCCTTGATGTAACAGGACAAAGCAATTAATTTGCAATAGCAAATTTATTCACATTAAAAATGTGGGAACTTAAATGCACATGACACCTGGAACCAACTTCGAGCTAAGGGAGTTCGAAAATGTAAGGAGCCTTGTCTGCCAACTATATAGCTCGATACACTAAACTCTTACTTCATAAATAACCCAATAAAAGAATCTCAACCTCAAAATCATATCCATCTAAATAAAAGAATCAGTGATCTTACAGAAAACGAACATACTTTCATTTTTTCACGCTGTTCATGTAAATGATGTAAAGCGTATTTTGAATTCAGTTAACTCACAAGCTAAAGGAGCAGATAACATCCTAATAGGCTTTGTAAAAAACATTATTGGTGCTGTCCTACCAATCATTACCCACATTGTCAACTACTGTCTAACCACAGGGACGTTTCCGACTGCATGGAAGGATGCTCTAGTAACCCCAATATTAAAGCAAACCACAGTAAATGTGCCATCTGATTACTGGCCTATTTCGATTCTTCTCCCTCTCTCGAAAGTTCTTGATTGAGTTGTACACGAGCACCTAGTAGAATTCTTAACCAGTCATTCTCTTTTCAACCCATTGCAGTATGGCTTCAGAAAGGAACACAGTACTACGACTGCCCTTCTTCGAGTAACAGATGACATAAGACTAGCAATGGGCAAACTGTAGGTGACAATACTGACACTCCTCGACTATAGCAGTGCGTTTGACATGGTAAATATAGACATACTATTATCCAAGCTCCGCTCTCTGCACATCGGCCCGATAACTCCAGTTTTTTAAACTCGTACCATACAAACCATCACCAGTGCATAGTGGTAAACAATCAAAGATCCCAGTGGGCTGTAAAATCATCCGGTGTCCCTCAAGGGTATGTTCTGGGGCTCCTGTTGTTCATCTCGCATATTAATGCAATGTCCTCCACACTTCAGTATTGTAACTACCACTTATATGTTGATGTTCTGCAGATATACAAACACACCACTGTAAATAATTTACATGAAACAGTTCAGCATATTAAATCAGATATTGAAAGGCTTACCGCCTATTTTAAAAATAACCACAAATCCTAAATCCTCATAAAACACACAGTATTATTATAGGAAACTCTTAAATTATTACATGTAATAAGAAATATCAATCCTCCTCCAATCATCATCAAGGACTTTGCTGTACCGTACCTTAAAAATGTAACTAATCTCGGAATCTCCATCAATGAGAATCTGACCTGGAATGAACACGTAACTAATGTATGTAGAAAGGTTCATGCAGCTCTATATCCCCTAAAACGTCACAAGAATGCTTTTCCTCAGAACCTTAAATTAAAATTAATCCAAGCACTACTATTCCCAACTTTAGACTACTGTGATACGGTACTAGTCAATCTAAATGCTGAACAAGCTTTGGGACTTCAACTAGCACAAAACTCATGCATACGATATGCCTTCCAGCTGCGACATGATGTTCATGTTACACCATATTTCAAAACATTGGAATGGCTACGCATAAATGAACGAAGGAATTTTCACCTAATGACACTTCGTTACCAAGTACGTTCGACGAACACTCCTACTTACCTATCTTCTAATTTTCGTTTCCTTTCCTCATTCCATGGAATTAGTTGCCGTTCTGGTTCTCTACGTGAAATTCCACTAAGTCGAATGAATTCCTACAATCATTCCTTTTTAGTTACTGCATCGAGACCCTGGAATACACTCCCAATGGATATTCGGCACCTTACTTTGTCTCATGAATTTAAATCTGCCTGCCGAAAGTTTTTCCTGGGAACATATAACTGAGTTGTGCGAGTCATAGTGTGTATGTGTGTGAATGGGTTTTCTTTTATCTGTTATGCACTTCAATCATTATTATTGTTGTGAACTCAACTGACACTGCGGACAGAAACCTTTATAAGAAAAAAATTAATGGATGGAAAGTGCAACCAGAGAACGAAGTGAAAAAGAAAACTGGAGCGAAGTGGACAGAAGAACGAAAAAGGATCCACGGAGAAAGGATGAGAGCTGTTTGGCAACTCAGAAAACAGAATCGTTAGAACTTTGTGTGATCTATTGGGTCCATACACACATAATAATAATAATAATAATAATAATAATAATAATAATAATAATAATAATAATAATAATAATAATAATAATAATAATAATATATTTATTTATTTATTTATTTATTTATTTTATTTATTTACAGAGTTTACGCCCACATTGGAGCACTTAAATCAGACTACAACAAATTTGTCTTCCTTTACTTCTCCCAAAAAGTCTTGAGTCTGGTTGACCTGGCTGCCCTCTTCGCATCCATTATAACATATTGTTTCCTCTGTACAGTGGTCAGAGGAAGCCTGATGCATTTATTCTTCAAAATACTTTTCTCGCCTCTGTTTTCTATGGTTTGCATGGTAATATTCAACTCCTCCAAATCACTTTGAACTTCTTTAAACCAATTGTTTTTTAATTTACTATTCCAAAAGTAATTAAATAATTGTTTTAAAACTCTGTTATCACTTAGTCAAAATATATGACCAAAAAAATTAAATAATAATAATAATAATAATAATAATTCATAATATTATATTTTATCACTATTGTCACACTAATAGCCATACTGATTTGTAACCTAATCTTAGTTTATATGTTTGTAGTATTATTTCTTTGTAGAATTACTCTGTCTTACCCTTTATCTTCACATTTTTTAAATTTTTTTGTTTAAGGTGGTTAAGTGTAAGAGAGGGCCGTGAGCCCTAACTTCGCCACAAATGTAAGCCAGGAATGAGTAAATAAATTCAAGCCTTCATTATCGGACAAGTCTTCCTCATGAACAGTCATGATTTTCTTCTAAATATGTGGAGGCAAGTTCTTTGTGAAACGTAAAGAATTTAACTTTATTTTCTTGACACTGCATAAGCCAAAAAAGCTTATGTCCTGTCTACATGGTCTTAGTAGGTATTATTTAAAATCTTAAAATTACATTGTTTGCTGTATGTAATACAACTAGTAAACTTTGATTAACAGTTGCACATTTAGAAATTATTTTCTTGGCATACTGTATGTGTAAAGGAAATGATGGTGTACAGTATTTTTTTGCTATTTGTTTTACGTCACACCAACACGGATAGGTCTTATGGCGACGATGGGACAGGAAAGGCCTAGGAATGGGAAGGAAGCGGCCGTGGCCTTAATTAAGGTACAGCCCAGGCATTTGCCTGGTGTGAAAATGGAAAAACCCTCTTCAGAGCTGCCGACAGTGGGGTTCGAACCCACTATCTCCTAGATGCGAACTCACAGCTGCGCACCTCTAACCGCTCGGCCAACTCGCCCAGTGGTGTACAGTATTCTTGGAGTGAGTGTGGTAATTATTGGCAAAGACGAGGAATGAAGGATGGAGTAATCCATGTTCATATTGAGGTTTTTAAACAACAGTGCATGAAAAATCTCTAGTTATGACTGATTCATTTTAATACACACAAAATAACTCGGTATTGTTAGAATGTCTGCAGAAATCGGTTGTGTAGATTTTTTTTTTTCAACTCTTGTCACCAGATGGCTCTCTATATGCTGGCATAGTGCTAGCTTTCCAAGTGGCAGCTGACGATACCATCAGAGTCGGTCTGGGAAGGGAGGGACGGGTGCATAACAGTTGTACATTGTGTTCAGTTTTACTAATAATTACTGCTGCACTTAATTTCCAATTTCAAGTTAAAGTACACCATATACCATCTGTGTTTGATTATGTATTAGCTGCAAAGCTGATGCTAGTTTTCGATGGATCGACTGTGGACTTGTTTGTTTTGTAGTGAGACCATCAGTACACCATTTGTAATCGCAACTGGTTTGCGATAACGCTATTCATGTTAAAGTTCACATTCATGATGGTGCGTGTTTCAATAGGCCTAATTTTTCCTGTAGAAATCCTTCCTCGCATAAAAGTGGCTTCCTAAATTTTTGTTATAAAACTTGAAAACAGTGCATCTATTCTTGCCTCTGTGGATCAGTGGTAGAGTGTCAGCCTCCAGATCCTAAGATAGTGGGTTCAAACTCGGCGGAGAAAGTAGAATTTTTGAAGGACGGAAAAAGTATATTCGACACTCCATGTCGTGCAATCTCTAGTGACACATTTGGTGTTTACCTGACAGATTTGATTAAATCTCAGCCATAGATGCCCAAGAGAGTTTTGGTTTACTCGTTCTGCCATCTAGTAGGCCTAGAGTAAAACAGAACGTTGAAATTGACGAGCAGACA
Source organism: Anabrus simplex (assembly GCF_040414725.1). Lineage (NCBI taxonomy): Eukaryota > Metazoa > Arthropoda > Insecta > Orthoptera > Tettigoniidae > Anabrus > Anabrus simplex. The sequence continues at coordinate 104,306,111 of NC_090267.1, read as the reverse complement.
GCCAGATGGCATCAAATTAAAATGTCTGCACATGGTAGCTGAGGCCATATGATGATGATGATGATGATGATGATGATGATGATGATTATTATTATTATTATTATTATTATTATTATTATTATTATTCCAACTGAATTTCAGTATATTTTGAATCATATCATGAGTTATGGCAAAATCATCATATTTCTTAATTTAGTTATACATTCTAGCACAGAGGTGCTCACGCTGGGCGTTCCGTTCCATGGGCGCCCAGCACTGTAAGTGGGTGGGCTGGAAGGCGATGAGCGCAGCGTATACTGTTTAACCATAGTGACGTGGCTACTTCATAGGCCATGGAGGTTGGGCAAAGTTCTCCCGATGACTCTCGATCACAGCGACGATCCCGAGTTTGAAATGAAGGCAGAAAATTATGAAAGAAAGAGGACTGAAATTCATGTCATTATCAATTTACATTGCAAGAAATAAGTCAATTACGATCATTGCAGTTTATTTATTTTGATCGGATACAAGAAAGCGTTAGGCCAACAACCTCAAATTTTTTTATATGTAATGATTTACAGTTTTCACTTTTAAATTTTAAGAGCTGCTTTAGAAGCATTTCTAATATAATACGGAGTTAAGGTGGATAAGCTGTGGCTTGTGGTGGTTTGCGTTTAAATTATCTGATAAACTCACCAACAGTCCAATCATGTTTACCGCGAATAACATCAGTTTATTTATTTGAAGGCATACTGTATATCTGTCTGGTACATATATTTACATTCTCGTTGTACTTTGATCTTGAATAGTAAATATCTATGTTCTCATTTGTGATGAAACTCCCTCTCACCATTTAGAGGCTAGCTATTATCATTGGTCACCTGTTAAATTTTAAATGCTATTTTCAGACATTCGGTGAACAGGGAAAGTAATGCAACACTACAACACTGTGCAAAATCAAGCAGTAAATGTGCTGAATTATATAATTATAATATATTTTGCTTAATGAATATCAGGAATTTTTCTTTTAAAATGGAAATACTGTCATGTCCATCCAAGAAATTGTAAATCATAGCTTGTACGCTTAAATCCTTACCTTTGTAGATTGCAAGAAGAAAAAAATAATGTGTCAGTTTTCTTTGAATGAATAAATATAAATAACACTGACTGTTTATATTGAGCACAGTATAAATCAATTCGGAATATCTTGAAAAGGTCAGGTGTTTTTGTTTTAAATACTGCACCCCAATCAGCATTTCGCTGAGTAGTGGAGGAGAGCATCATGGGCACACATCGATGGGGACCAAGGAACACTGAGGGAAGCAGACTCCTAGATCTCTGAGAAATAACATAGTTATTGGTAATACCTGGTATCACAAACAGAAACGTCACAAAATCACCAGATACGGATGGAATGGGCAACAGGAGTCAATCATTGATTATATTATGGTAGATAAACATATACAAGAAATGTTGTGAAAGTGATCCCAAGTGTGCCTCTTGACAGTAATCATAGGTTCCTTGTTAGTTGTTTCAGGTTTAAAAAGTTGAAGGATAAAGAGAAGGCCACAGAATATCAAGAAAAAATCTAGCAGCAAATACCGAAAACAGACACTGGAACATTTGAAGAAGACTGGAAAAATTTCGAGGAATGCTTGGTCAAGACGACAGAGGAGGTGTGTGGAAGAACAAATGGCAAAAGGAAATGGAAAGAGCCACCATCCTGGAATGATAAAACAAGAGACACAGTCCTTAAAAAGAACAATGCCTACAGAAAATACTTCAAAAGTCAAACATAAGGACAAAGAGCTCTATAAGTTGGCAAAAAAAGAATCTAAGCAGGTTGTCAGAGCAGAAAGAGAAAAATTGTTGAATGAATGGAGTGATAAACTAAATGATGATGTAGATGGCAACAGAAAAATGTTGTATAGAATGATGAAGAATAGGAGGAGGGACAAAAAACAGACTAATTATCTGACTAGTAATAGTGGGTATCTCATTACAGATGACAGAGAGGTCAAAGAAAAATGGAAGAATTATTTCAATAAGCTGTTAAATGTGAATGATATCACAAACATTCCATTAGATTAGTAAATGATGGAAGGATGGAAGACACTATAACAGATCTGCATGGAATGATATAAAATACGCATGGAAATACATCAAAACAAGAAAATATCCAGGCATTGATGAAGTGTGTGGTGAAATGGTCAGGTCTATGGGTGATGCAGGAAAGCAGTGAATATAGAAACTTTTTCATAAGATATGGAAGGATGGGCAGATACCAGCAGATTGGGAAAAAAGTATCATCATTCCATTCTTTAAGAAAGGTGACAGGAAGAAATGTTCCAATTACAGAGAAATTACATTAATTTTCCAAGTGGGAAACCTGTGTGAAAGGATTAAGAAAGGAAAATAAGACCATTGATAGAATCAAAGTTATTGGAGGAACAATACAGATTCCGGAAAGGCAGATCAACAATTGATCTAATACATGGACTGCGTCAGCTAATGGAGAAATATTATGAACATAATAAGGTCCTTTGGCTGGCCTTCCTGGATATCAGAAAGGCCTTTGATGCTGTAAGCAGGGACAAAGTCTGGGAAGTGCTGAGAAACAGTGGAATCAATAATGACATAAAACGAATTGAGAATTTATATGAAGACATCAGTAGTCGCGTCAAAACACCGTCAGGAATGACGGAACCCTTTAGAATAACTACGGGCCTAAGACAAGGTGGAGTTCTGTCACCTCCTCTCTTCATTAATGTGATGAATGAGATTCAACAAGTATGCCAAAATGTTGGTGACAACAAAATGAAAGTCATGCTATTTGCTAATGACATCTGTATATGGCAGATTCCAAGGAGGAACTTCAGAATCAGATTAATGCATGGACAGTAACAGCTAAAGGCTACGGCCTAAGATTCAGTCAGGAAAAAAGTGCAGTGTTGGTTATGCAGAGAAATGGTCAACCCGAAGGTTACATTGAAATAGAGAGTAAACAACTCAAGATGTCCAACAAATTCAAATATCTAGGAAGCATGATATCAGCAAAAGGCTCCATTGAAGAGGAACTTACCAGCAGGATTCAAGTTGGAGGAACATTCTGTAGAGTTGTCCGAGACCTAATATGGAACCCAAAAGTACCATTGAAATGCAAGCGAGCAATTTATCTGACTTATTACATGCCAGTTTTGACATATGGGAGTGAGACCTGGACCATGAAGAAAAAGGATGAAGCAAGGATTCAGGCACCTGAAATGAGATTCGTCCAAGCGATGGTTGGCAAAACAAGATGAGATAAAATTCGTAATGAGAACATCAGGGACAGGGCTCAGGTTGGCAGAATACAGGATAACATAACTCTGAGTAGACTCAAATGTGGTATGGTCACATGCGAAGGATGAATCCTGATCGCATACCCAGAAAAATGTATGATCTGCAGTTAAAATATTCAAGACCAAGAGGGCGGCAATGAATGCGATATACAGACATGATGAAAAACAGCATTCAACAACGAGGAGGGGACTGGGACAACACTGAAGAAGGAGAAAAGTACAGAGACAGAAGTTGGTGGATGGGCTTCATTCGCCGACCCATCGTATAAAAGGAACGACGTGGGATATGTATGTAGTGGAGGAGAGCTTCGTAATCACAAGTGAACATCAATGCTCCCTCCCTTCCCTGCAAAGTGTGTCCGCTGTCTTGCTTCATTGCGATTTATGCTTGTTACGTAAGCTGCCCGTATTTATATCGCACTAGCCCGGCCGCACTGGGCTAGCCTCAACAAGCGCCCAGCTGAGCACCTGTTCTCTAGCATTTCGGTATCGATCCGAGGATTTGAATCCTTTTGGTACCACGAAAAACCGTGCACTTTTATTTGTCCCTTTCAGTTTGTCTTTTTGATTGTGCCAGTATGTAATCATGTTAAGTTAAATATTAACTTTTTGCTATTGACTCACATTATTACATCTTATAAATGTCATCATTGGGTCCTATTGAGCAACATATACCTTTCTGAAGGAATGTTTTTTGAGGGGTCCACCTTTACAATACATTCGGTTTTTTATTGATTGACATAAATAATGTGTCATTACTGTGTCCTCCTCCTCTACGAACCATGTGACCTTGCCGCGGTGGGGAGGCTTGCGTGTCCCAATGATGCAGATAGCCGAGCCGCAGGTGCAACCATATCGGATGGGTATCTGTTGAGAGACCAGACTAACGAATGGTTCATCGAAAGGGGGGGTAGCAGCCTTTCGGTAGTTGCAAGGGCGGCAGTCTAGATGATTGACTGATACGGCCTTGTAATAATACTCAACATGGCTTAGCTATGTTGATACTGCTACACGGCTGAAAGCAACGGGAAACTACAGCCGTAACTAACTCCCGAGGACATGCAGCTCTCTCTGTATGAATGATGTACTGATGATGGCTTCCTCCCGGGTAAAATATTCCGGAGGTAAACTAGTCCTGCATTCGGATCTCCGGGTGGGGACTACACGAGAGGGGGCAATCATCAGGAAGATGGATACTGACATTCTGCGAGTCGGAGCGTGGAATGTTAGAAGTTTGAATATTGTGGTAGGTTAGAGAATCTGAAAAGGGAGATGAATAGGCTAAAGTTTGATGTAGTTGGTATAAGTGAAGTACGTTGGCAGGAAGAACAAGATTTTTGGTCAGGCGACTACCGAATTATCAACACAAAATCAAACAGGGGAAATGCAGGAGTTGGTTTAATAATGAATAAGAAAATAGGGCAGCGGGTAAGCTACTATGACCAGCATAGTGAAAGAATTATTGTCGTCAAGATAGACACCAAACCAATGCCCACCACAATAGTGCAGGTCTATATGCCTACTAGTTCAGCGGATGATGAAGAAATCGAAAGAATATATGAGGAGATAGAAGATTTAATACAATATGCAAAAGGTGGCGAGAATCTAATTGTGATGGGAGACTGGAATGCAGTGGTAGGCCAAGGAAGAGAAGGTAATACAGTAGGAGAATTTGGATTGGGACAAAGGAACGAAAGAGGAAGTCGGCTGGTTGAATTCTGCACTGATCATAATTTAGTCCTTGCCAATACTTGGTTCAAACACCACAAACGACGGCTGTATAGGTGGACGAGACCTGGAGACACTGGAAGGTATCAAATAGACTTCATTATGATTAGGCAGAGATTCAGAAACCAGGTGTTGGATTGCAAAACTTTCCCAGGAGCAGACTTGGACTCTGACCATAACTTGTTGGTCATGAAATGCCATCTGAAGTTGAAGAAATTGAAGAAAGGAAAGAATGCAAAAAGATGGGATCTAGACAAGTTGAAAGAAAAGAGTGTGAGGGATTGTTTCAAGGAACATGTTGCACAAGGACTAAATGAAAAGGCTGAAGGAAACACTATAGAGGAAGAGTGGAGTCAGTAGGGCTGCTGAAGAAATGTTAGGAAGGAAGAAAAGATCAACTAAGAATCAGTGGATAACTCAGGAGATACTAGACCTGATTGTTGAACGACGAAAATACAAGAATGCTAGAAATGAAGAGGGCAGAAAAGAATACAGGCGATTAAAGAATCAAGTGGATAGAAAGTGCAAGGTAGCTAAGGAAGAATGGCTGAAGGAGAAGTGCAAGGATGTCGAAGGCTGTATGGTCCTGGGTAAGGTAGATGCTGCATACAGGAAAATCAAGGAAACCTTTGGAGAAAGGAAATCTAGGTGTATGAATATTAAGAGCTCAGATGGAAAGCCACTTCTAGGAAAAGAAGACAAAGCAGAAAGATGGCAGGAGCATATCCAACAGTTGTATCAAGGTAAAGATGTAAATAATTTGGTTCTGGAACATGAAGAGGCTGTTGATGCTGATGAAATGGGAGACCCAATTTTGAGGTCAGAGTTTGACAGAGCTGTGAGTGACCTCAATAGGAACAAGGCACCTGGAATTGATGACATTCCCTCTGAATTACTGACTGCCTCAGGAGAAACCAGCATGGCAAGGTTATTTCATTTAGTGTGCAAGATGTATGAGACAGGAGAAGTCCCATCCGATTTTCGGAAGAATGTTGTTATACCTATTCCCAAGAAAGCCGGTGCTGACAGGTGTGAAAACTACCGCACCATTAGTTTAGTATCTCATGCCTGCAAAATTTTAACACGTATTATTTACAGAAGAATGGAAAAACAAGTAGAAGCTGAGCTGGGAGAAGATCAGTTAGGCTTCAGAAGAAATGTAGGCACACATGAAGCAATACTGACTTTACGTCCGATCTTAGAGGATCGAATCAAGAAAGACAAGCCCACGTACATGGCATTCGTAGATCTAGAAAAGGCATTCGATAATGTTGATTGGACCAAGCTATTTATGATTCTGAAGGTGATAGGGATCAGATACCGAGAACGGAGAATTATCTACAATCTGTATAAAAATCAGTCTGCAGTGATAAGAATCGAGGGCTTTGAAAAAGAAGCAGCAATCCAGAAAGGAGTGAGGCAAGGCTGCAGTTTGTCCCCTCTCCTTTTCAATGTTTACATAGAACAGGCAGTAAAGGAAATCAAAGAGAAATTTGGAAAGGGAATCACAGTCCAAGGAGAGGAAATCAAAACCTTGAGATTTGCCGATGATATTGTTATTTTATCTGAGACTGCAGAAGATCTCTAGAAGTTGCTGAATGGTATGGATGAAGTCTTGGGTAAGGAGTACAAGATGAAAATAAATAAGTCCAAAACAAAAGTAATGGAGTGCAGTCGAATGAAGGCAGGTGATGTAGAAAATATTTGATTAGGAAATGTAGTCTTAAAGGAAGTAGACGAATATTGTTACTTGGGTAGTAAAATAACTAACGATGGCAGAAGTAAGGAGGACATAAAATGCAGACTAGCACAAGCAAGGAAGAGCTTTCTTAAGAAAAGAAATTTGCTCACTTCAGACATTGATATAGGAATTAGAAAGATGTTTTTGAAGACTTTCGTGTGGTGCGTGGCATTGTAGGGAAGTGAAACATGGACGATAACTATCTCAGAAAGAAAGAGAATAGAAGCTTTTGAAATGTGGTGTTACAGAAGAATGCTGAAGGTGAGATGGATAGATCGAATCACGAATGAAGAGATACTGAATCGAATTGGTGAGAGGAGATCGATTTGGCTAAATTTGACGAGAAGAAGAGATAGAATGATAGGATACATCTTAAGACACCCAGGACTTGTTCAGTTGGTTTTTGAAGGAAGTGTAGGTGGTAAGAACGGGAGGGGTAGACCAAGGTATGAATATGACAAGCAGATTAGAGCAGATGTAGGATGCAGTAGTTACGTAGAAATGAAAAGGTTAGCGCAGGGTAGAGTGGCATGGAGAGCTGCATCAAACCAGTCTATGGATTGATGACTCAAACAACAACATACTATGTCTTAAACAGGACATGTTTTGCCTGTTTTTAGGCATCTTCAGCTGCTGTTTCTAATATCTAAGATAAAAATTGCTAGAATCCTAGGCATTGTTTATGATAAAATGCTTAAAATAGTTGGGCTAACATGGATTACTCTTGTCTAAAAAGTTTATACATGCTATATATCTTATAGAAACATCCGGCTGACATTAATTGCTATCTAATAAATTATGGTAACACATGTTATACATATAAACATCCAGCTAACATGAATTGCTCTGTCTAAAAGGGTATGTTTACATTACTATACATTTTATAAAAACATCCTTAACATGTTTGTTACACTTTAAAACTCAATTATATATTAGTTCAATCTAATTTTACTTATAATGACGTTGGGCTGGCGTGGATTCTTCAGTCTTTATTGTCCAGCAGGTGTGCAACCAATGGAAACTTCACTGACTTAATTCTAACTATTTTTGATGTTGTGGTTTCGTGGGATGTTGATATGGTCAGTTGTCTGACTGTTTTTCTTCTTGATTGCCTTGTGGCAATTAAAATTAGGTAAAACAGGGCTGCTTGATGTTATGTAGGTCAGAAGAGGGGACTTGTCAAGATTGTTTTTTCGGTTGTTGTGGACCTTATTGCCTATTAAAGGGCTGAGAGTGGTGGGTTGAGAGTCCTCTCACTTCTCTTGCGGCTGGCTTACTCCTGCGATGCTTTCTGTCCGACTCTCAATCCACTACTCTCAGCCCTTTAATGAGCAATAAGGTCCACAACAGCTGAAAGAACAATCTTGACAAGTCCCCTCTTCCGACCCACATAACATCAAGCAGCCCTGTTTTACCTAATTTTAATGATCACAAGGCAACAAAGAAGAAAAACAGTCAGACAACTGACCATATCAACATCCCACAAAATCACAACTGAATTTTTATCTAAAAATTGAACATCACAAAAAAGTGACAATTAAGTCAGTGAAGTTTCCATTGGTTGCACACACCTTGTACATTACCGACTGAACAATCCACCCAGCTCACCGTCATTATAAGTAACATTAGATTGAACTAATATATAATTGAGTTTTAAAGTGTAACAATCATGTCAAGGATGTTTTTATAAAATGTATAGTAATGTAAACATAACTTTTTAGACAGAGCAATTCTTGTTAGCTGGACGTTTATATGTATAACGTGTGTTACCATAATTTATTAGATAAGCAATTCATGTCAGCCAAATGTTTCTGTAAGATATATAGCCTGTCTAAACGTTTTAGACAGAGCAGTTCATGTTAGCCCAATTATTTTAAGCATTTTATCATAAACAAATCCTAGGATTCTAGCAATTTTTATCTTAGATATTAGGAACAGCAGCTGAAGATGCCTAAAAATAGGCTAAACATGTCCTGCTTAAGACATAGTAATGATATAATAATATTTATGTAAATTAATAAAAAAAAACAATGTATTGAAAAGGACCCACAAGAAACATTCTTTCAGAAAAGTATAGACTCACAACTTGTTTTTCTGCAAAAGACACAGCTTTTAATTTGAAAGCTGTGGTAAAACTACAGTTATTATTTGTGGGTTTCAACCCCATAATTAGAAAAATAAAGGAAAAAGCTCATGTAACAGCAGGCTTTTGCATGAAACACAGGTCTTTATCAGAAGGAAGTTAATGGCATTATTGTTGATTCATTAACATTTGAAATATGATTTGGTACTTTTATTGCTGCACTGCAAAGTGGAATCCTTATCCTTCTTTGACGAATTATGTTGTAGAGTCGTATATGTGAGCAATAATGTATGTATTTTTCCTTATGCTGTAAAGCCAGTGGTGTCTACTATGTGAGGAGACCTTATATATGGGTAAATATGGTATAAATAGTAAACGTGACACTTCCCTATCTGTCCAGTTACTAGCTATCCTATTTTGTGTCTGATGTAATGCTAGCATTTAAAATTTACCATTTTATTTATTTTCCAATACTTTCTGTCCCAAACTTACCAAACTGTGAGATCTCTCTGATAGGTTTGTCTAAACCTATAAACGTTTCATAGGGCTTTCCATTTACAGCACTTTTTCTAGTAATGAAATGGGCTCTACTGTTAATCATTCACTGTGAAACAACCCTATTTTTCTTGTATTGTTTCTACTTATTCTCTAATTTTTCTTTCAGTTATTTTGGAAAAATAGGTCCTCCTCCATACTCTTGGCAACCTAAAGATAATTTTTTATGGTTTTACATTTTCACGCTGTAAATAAAGTCGGAGTTACTACCTTTCTAGCCCCAGCTTTTACTTATCCCAGTATTATCAAAAGCCTCCTGAGTTACAGCAACATTAAAAGTACTAGTAAATTGTAAAAATGTGTTTGATATAAGGATAACAGACTAGGTAAAGGCTATGATAATTATCATATTTCTCCAAATCAAGACTATTTTTTTCTCAGAATTTTGTGTGAAAAATGATGGGTTGTCTTGCATTCAGTACGTAACAGTAATGAACACCACTAGCTGGTACCACGGCAACCACGCTGCTTCCCTTCATCCTCCACACTCACATAAAACTCAACCCACATCTTTATTATGCATCACTAGCCTCTGCAAAAAATGTTTCTCTAATCTGCAGGATAGCATTGAAACTCTCTTGAGTTAATTGCAAGGTTGACCATAATGTACGGTACCATATTTCCGAGCCCCAGCTGCACAGGAAATATCGTTTGAATTGGCATTATGGATCTACTGAACCTGACGTTTAGTAAAAGTAACTGTATTATAGACAGCAAAAATATTTTCGCCATGGATTGTTATATTGTAGACACACATAGAACAGGTATTGCCAGAAAATTTTCAAAGGGTTCTCATCGATGTTATGGTGCCAATTTTAAGTTAATGGTTATTAAAAATGCGGAAATGAATAATTGTGTAGCTGCAAGAAAAAAAAATGTGGCATAATTTAAAAATGCATACTGTACAAAAAATGCATTCATTGGCCCTCAGCAAGGGCACTTTGCAGAAGTCAAAATTGAAATTGTGAGGTATGTGTGCGAAAAATTCAAGGGCGGAATGGCCATATCATGGCGCACAAAGCTCGTTGAGCTTAAACGTCTGCATCTTTACTGACTGTACTTCGCTAGTTCAGGCTAGCAACCCATCGGAAGGACATTTGATTTCTTTCAAGTCTTGCAAAAAGAAAATGCAAGACCGTAACAGGACATATGGCCCAATACTTGGAAGGAAGATGATGATTATGATGATGATGATGATGACATCGCCAGTCGCTGAAGCCGTCAAGCGAGCTGTGTGTCTAGCGGCGGCCAGTTGTACGTGACGTTTAGTAAGAGTTTTATAGACAACAGCAATACTTTCGTGATGGATTGTCATATTGTAGAGACACGTGGAACAAATATTGTCAGCAAATTTTGAACTGATTCTCTTCAATATTATGATGCCAATTTTATTATATATTAAACACTTGGAAATAAAATTAATTGTGCAGCCGCAAGAATACGGCATAACTAAAACCTATGTTCTTTATTGGCGTGGAGACAAAAGTAGTCTAAAAATGCATTCAGTGGCCTGCAACAAGGACGCTTTAAAGAAGTTGTTAAGAGAGAAGAATTTCATAGTGTTCCGTATTGAAGTGAGTTCATTATCAAGTTGAAGATATATGATGGTTCACCCTTTCGGTACTGTCAAAATTATACAGTGCCTCATGAACTGCAACTGAAAATACGTATTTAATTCTAGACTTCTTCATAACATTGAAATTTCAACACACAGTGCTCTCTAAAGTGTTTTAGTGCTTCATAAACAGCATCTGACAGAATTATTTAATCTTCACATTTTGTTTACCTGTGCATCATCTTTTATACTTATTTGTGATTGGCTGAAATTTCAACACGCCAAACAGCATCTGATGGAATTCTTTATTTACCTGTGCATTGTCTTTTATACTTATTTGTGAATGGCTGATGATTACCAAGAATACTGGTCGAAACCGGTACCAATTATAATTAAGTAGGAATATAAAAATTTCTTATTTTAATAGTATTGAAAGGTTGAACCATCCTATATCTTCTTCAACTTAATAGTTAAAGAAGATGAACATGAAATTTTGAGGTATATGTGCATAACACACAAGGTTGGAATTGCCATAACATGAGATGCAATACGAATGCAGGCTCGCAAAGAGGAATTACGTGAACTTTCAAAGGCAGTATCAGATACCAGTACCTCTAATGAAAATTATTAGGGAAGTAGGTAGGATTTACATGATACTTGCTTGTGTTTATTTTATTTCTCAAAATAAGTTTGAAATTTGTTATAAATAAAATTATGATTTCATAAAGCACTTTTTAAGCCAATTAAATTTTTTCAGGGTTTTCTTGGATTTGGAGAAATACAGTATATAGAAATAAAAACTGGCACCCTGACAAATAATAATGCCACCTCAGTAATAAAATCTGGAACTGTTTTGAGATTATGTAGGAAATTGGGGGAAATATCCATTCTTTTCAAATACATTTTGATTAAATAATAATGCTCTCCTTAACTATTAACCACTTCTACCTGCCTCACTACCCAACCACTCACATTCTTTTTTTTATACCCCAATTTTATTGAGTACTTGGTGTTATATTGAATTGAGCGACATGTAGCACCTTCTTCTGTTGAACTGATTTATGAATGTATTTTTTCCTTGTATAATTAGGTAATGCTTGTAGGGGAGTTCAAGGGCAAGAAGGTGCAGGAAGTGAAGAAAATATTGCAGAAGAAACTTGTTGAGAAATCTGAAGCAGTGATCTATTATGAACCAGAAAAACAAATTATTTCAAGGTAAATTTGGTAGAATATAAAAATTGTTTTAATAAGGTACTGTTCGTTAAGTGTGGCTTTTTAATAATATAAAAATAAAAGTAACCATTTTACTACCTTACTGCCATACCATATTTGCCATTTGATCTTATACTTGAACAGAGAATATGTGCCTCCTGTGAAATCATGATCTTGATCAATGGTATAATCACACATTTGTACTGTAGTACAAAGATACTGAAATATTTGTATTTAAATAATTGAGCGAGTTAACCGTGTGGTCCAGATCACACAGCTCTGGGCCCTGTTTCATAAAACTAACTAATAATATTAGAACTCATAAAAAATAATTATTAGTTAACCAAATTCTGTTTCATAAAGATTTACACATGACTAATAAAATATCTTCACTAATAATATTAGTTCATTAGTCAGCTGATACAAATGGAGGTTAGAATCGGTCTTTTGTATATGTTCTTGATTTGGGTTTGTTTCTCGCAGTAGGCTAATGCTTGACTACAACCGACTATTAATCCACATGTTTAAATGGCTCACTTGATATTTTCATTGTTATGAATTAGATACGTTGTGAAAATGGATAAAAGAAGTGAAAATAATGTGAGAGAAGAATTTAATATTTAGAAATTTCATGATCCGTATTGAAGTGGGATTACAATATTTAAAGATTAAGAGTGTTCCTCCTATTCAATACAAAGATATTTATTAATGTGAAAGAATCACATATCGTTCAAATGAGGTACTAGTTTCGGCACCAGATATGTGCCATCATCAGCCACAAAGTCAAATCGGGCAAACACAATAAAACCCTAAAACAACTTTATACACACTATAACATCTGCATGGATGAATATGAAATATGACTTTAAAACAACTTTAAAAACACACTATAACATTTGCACAGATGAATATAAAATAAAATATGGTAGATGAAGTTGCATTCCATTTTAAAATCTGTTAAAATGATGACTCCGTTGTTGTACACCCATGGCGGTTTGTCCAGCTTATATATAACTTTAGTTTTCTAAAACTGTTAAATTATGCTGCGAGGTTTATTGTCATATGAAGTTGACAATATGTGTGTTCTGTAGTTTGGTTCCGGAAAATAAACGTAAACATGAACTTGGTAAGATCCAAAGAATTAATTCCCACTTCAATATGGGTTGAGGAACCTGGGGAAGAAATTAGAAGTCGAATTAGGCAAAAGATCGGGAGGAAAGATCAAAAAGAAAAGTCTAGAAAAACCCAGAGAATACTAGAAACGAACTCACCTTGAGCAGCCTGAGTAATCGGCGGACAGAGCTGGACTGATGGATGCAATTATAAGGTTAAGGGGCGAGGCGTAAGGGAGGAGAGGGGGGGGGTAGAGGCGGAGCAACTGTCACGGAGCTAAGGTGGAGTGGAAGGATGTGGTAGTGGGGGTAAATGATGTGGATATGTACTGCGTATGGTTTGAAAGATCGAATTGTTTTTAGGTGGTCTAATATTTCTTAGCCATTTAATTAAGAGATCATAAAGAATATTAGTTTTCTCGGAAATTTCATTTAAATTATAGTTAGGGTTGAAATATTGATCGCAATGAATGAAACAATTTTCGACGATGTTCATAATTGGCCCTTTGTTTGCTATTTGAAGTATTTCAAAATCATGTTCTATATCAGTAAACTTATGATTTGTGTCGTGAATGTGTTGGCCTATAGCAGAAAACTTGTTATATCTTACCGCGTTGACGTGCTCTGAATATCTGGTTATGAAGTTGCGTCCTGTTTGTCCCACGTAGGAGGCGCGGCAGGCGATACACTTGAATCTATAAATTCCAGATTTGGAAAATCTGTTAGAGGTGTTGACTGATGTTGAATTATGTATAATTTCTGAGGTCCTATTATTAGTTCTGAAGAAGATTTTTACGTTATGTTTTCGAAAAACATTGGTGATTTGATGGATACCGTTGTTGAATGTAAAAGTAGATGAAACGTTAGTGATAGGTTTTTCTTTAGTGAGAGTAGTCTTGGGCCGGTGTCTAAATTTATTGATTATCTGTTCTATAAATGATCTGCTGTAACCGTTGAATTTGGCGATTGCTCTTGTAGTGTTGAGTTCGCTATTGAGGTCTTTTCTAGACATAGGTATCGTGAATGCACGATGAACCATGCTATTATACGCTGCACGTTTGTGTGTTTGAGGATGTATGGAATCTTGACGAATAGTATTAGCAGTTTGTGTCTGTTTTCTGAAAATTCTATATGAAAGAGCAGATGGATTTCTGAGAATAGTTAAATCCAGAAAATTAATTACTTTATTATTTTCGGACTCAAGTGTAAATTTGATGTGGGGATCAATATTGTTTAGTTCTTGCAGGGTAGAGGTCGCATTCTTGATTTCTTCATCCATTATAACAAATGTGTCGTCAACATATCTGGCCCACATGAGAATGTTTGGAAAAGTATTGCTATTTATTTTTGTATATTCCAGAAAATCTAAATAAATGTCCGCTAGAATTCCCGAAGCGGGTGATCCCATAGCCAGTCCATTTTGTTGATAGATGGTTTCATCGAATTTAAAGAAATTATTGTTGATGACCAGTTTCAGAAGAGAAATAAAATCTTGTATTTCTAATTTGCTGAGAGAGCTCTGTTTGTTAAAGTTATCTTCAATAATGGAGAAAAGTTTGGTTGTGGGTATGCTTGGATACATATTTACTATATCTATCAGCAAAATGGACTGGCTATGGGATCATCCGCTTGGGGAATTCTAGCGGACATTTATTTAGATTTTCTGGAATATACAAAAAATAATAGCAATACTTTTTCAAACATCCTCATGTGGGCCAGATATGTTGACGACACATTTGTTATAATGGATGAAGAAATCAAGAATGCGACCTCTACCCTGCAAGAACTAAACAATATTGATCCCCACATCAAATTTATACTTGAGTCCGAAAATAATAAAGTAATTAATTTTCTGGATTTAACTGTTCTCAGAAATCCATCCGCTCTTTCATATAGAATTTTCAGAAAACAGACACAAACTGCCAATACTATTCGTCAAGATTCCATACATCCTCAAACACACAAACGTGCAGCGTATAATAGCATGGTTCATCGTACATTCACGATACCTATGTCTAAAAAAGACCTCAATAGCGAACTCAACACTACAAGAGCAATCGCCAAATTCAACGGTTACAGCAGATCATTTATAGAACAGATAATCAATAAATTTAGACACCGGCCCAAGACTACTCTCATTAAAGAAAAACCTATCACTAACGTTTCATCTACTTTTACATTCAACAACGGTATCCATCAAATCACCAATGTTCAGTCAACACCTCTAACAGATTTTCCAAATCTGGAATTTATAGATTCAAGTGTATCGCCTGCAGCGCCTCCTACGTGGGACAAACAGGACGCAACTTCATAACCAGATATTCAGAGCACGTCAACGCGGTAAGATATAACAAGTTTTCTGCTATAGGCCAACACATTCACGACTCAAATCATAAGTTTACTGATATAGAACATGATTTTGAAATACTTCAAATAGCAAACAAAGGGCCAATTATGAACATCGTCGAAAATTGTTTCATTCATTGCGATCAATATTTCAACCCTAACTATAATTTAAATGAAATTTCCGAGAAAACTAATATTCTTTATGATCTCTTAATTAAATGGCTAAGAAATATTAGACCACCTAAAAACAATTCGATCTTTCAAACCATACGCAGTACATATCCACATCATTTACCCCCACTACCACATCCTTCCGCTCCACCTTAGCTCCGTGACAGTTGCTCCGCCTCTACCCCTCCCCTCTCCTCCCTTACCCCTCGCCCCTTAACCTTATAATTGCATCCATCAGTCCAGCTCTGTCCGCCGATTACTCAGGCTGCTCAAGGTGAGTTCGTTTCTAGTATTCTCTGGGTTTTTCTAGACTTTTCTTTTTTATCTTTCCTTCCGATCTTTTGCCTAATTCGACTTCTAATTTCTTCCCCAGGTTCCTCAACCCATATTGAAGTGGGAATTAATTCTTTGGATCTTACCAAGTTCATGTTTACGTTTATTTTCCGGAACCAAACTACAGAACACACATATTGTCAACTTCATATGACAATAAACTTCGCAGCATAATTTAACAGTTTTAGAAAACTAAAGTTATATATAAGCTGGACAAACCGCCATGGGTGTACAACAACGGAGTCATCATTTTAACGGATTTTAAAATGGAATGCAACTTCATCTACCATATTTTATTTTATATTCATCTGTGCAAATGTTATAGTGTGTTTTTAAAGTTGTTTTAAAGTCATATTTCATATTCATCCATGCAGATGTTATAGTGTGTATAAAGTTGTTTTAGGGTTTTATTGTGTTTGCCCGATTTGACTTTGTGGCTGATGATGGCACATATCTGGTGGCGAAACTAGTACCTCATTTGAACGATATGTGATTCTTTCACATTAATAAATATCTTTGTATTGAATAGAAGGAACACTCTTAATCTTTAAATATTGAGAGAAGAAAGTTATTTTGCAGAAAGTGATTGAGTTAAAGCGTCAACTATTCGCAGCCTTTTGCACACTATAACCGTCCTTGTTCCTTTTACTCTGAGATGGACTAGCAAAATCTTTGTTTACTACGCCCTATTGGTGGGAGCGGCAGGATAACAGCCACGGTATCCCCTACCTGTCATAAGAGGCGACTAAAACGGGTCCCAGGGCTCTCAACTTGGGAGCATGTGTTGGTGAACATGGGGCACTGAGACGAGTCCTGCAATTGCTTTAACTTACTTCTGCCAGGCTCATTTTCATCTACCCTTCTAACCTCCCTTGTTCAACTCTTGTTCTTTTCCGACCCTGACAATATTAAGGAAACCTGGAGTGTCCGAGCAGAACTGCACTAGAGAAACACAATGATACTGTGTATCACTACCAACCGGTGGAATGCAATGCGAAGTTGCTATTTTAAGGTTATGCTTCATTCCTTGCAGTGGAATGTTCTATTACCAATCCTATCAAGCAAATACTCAGTAGTTCTGTAATCTAACCTAAATCTCCCATTGTATTCATATGTTTGTTACATGTCAGTACAGGCTGTTTTTGACGTAACATTTATTGAACGGTGAATACCTACTTATCACTATTTGAATCAGAGTCGACCATTTCAGTGATCTTCATGATTTTATGCCAAAATATTAAAATACCGCTCACTTTGGTTTCACTAATAATATGAATTAAGAGTCAAAATACACTCATGGAAATAATCCTAATAATATGAGTAACTTTTATTAGTCATGTTGTCTATGAAACAATTTACTAATATTATTAGGAACATCTACTAATAATTTTGACTCGTAAACTAATAACTAATATTATTAGCTAATAATTTTATGAAACATAATATTAATATTGTTAGTTAATATTTTTGGTTTCTTACTAATAATATTAGTGAAAGATGTTTTATGAAACAGGGCCCTGGGCTTGCATTCATGAGATGGTAGATTCAAAGCCCACTGTCGACAGCCGTGTAACTGATTTTCCACAGTTTCCCCTTTTCACACTAGGCAAATGTTGGGGTGTACCTTAATCAAAGCCATGGTGGCTAGCTTCCCATTCCTCGCCCCTTCCCATGCTTGCATCGCTGAAAACCATCATGTATTAGTATGACATTTAAACCAGTTGCAAAAAAAATAATTTATATACACTAGTTACAAAACTATGGAAGAATGCAAATGAACAAACCATTCAGAATTTACATACACACCTCGTAGTCATTTGGAATACTGAAAAACTGCTTGAAAAATGGAACACTATGATAATCCGCCCTTTGCACAAAAAACATGATAGATCAAATCCAAATAATTATTGGGGGACATCTCTACTGGATATCACATACAAGATTTTCTCTAAGATTATATACACAACAATTCAGGAACAACTTGACTGCAAAATTGGAGAATGTCACAGGATTTCGTCCTGGAAATAGTAGTCCAGATCAAATTACCCGTTTAAAATGGGTCATGAAGCATCTAAAAGTTAGGAACAAGAGTTTAGTCATCACTTTTGTTGATTTTATAAAGGCATGTGGTTTTTGTTGATTACTCAAAAGCCTTCGATGCGGTCAACAGAAAGGTATTAATAGATAAACTGGAGGAACTAATTGGAAGAACGAGCACAACGACCCTGGTATCGAATATACTGGCAGAAAACTACATACAGATAGATGATGGAATAGGCATATCTGACTGGCTGTCGCAGACGAACGGTGTCCTCCAAGGCGATCCACTCAGCCCTATCCTGTTTAATGTTCTCACGAACGATGTCACCAAAGGAATGACAGGAACAAGCACATACGTATATGCTGATGACATGGCCATCGCAGCGGACAGATATAGATAAACTGCAAGTATCGCTAAACACATCATGTGAATGGGCAGAGAGAAACGACATCCAGATAAACGAAGAGAAGACGGAATTGGTAGTATTTAGGAAAGGTGGAAGACTCACTGAAGCAGAGAACATCAAATGCAATGGCAAACTACTCAAGAGGGCTAATAATTTTAAATATCTAGGTATCACAATTCAAACGACGGGAAAGAGTTTCAGTTTACATATAAGATCTAGAGCAGTGGCGGCCACTAGGGCTATGAATGAAATCAGGAACATCACACAACTATCGATCAGCACAGCTATGGACTTGTTTAGGTTAAAGATACTACCTGTTCTGACGTATGGCCTAGAATTAGTGGCAGAATACCTCACGTACAAACAGCTGGAAGAATTGGAGCGAGTAAAGGCTAGATACCTGAAGAGAATTTTAGGAGTCCCGCAGAATGCAAGATCAAGGCTAGTGTATTAGCTTACCAGGGAGACCTTCTTAATAGAGGATCTGAGATGCGAGCTCATACTTCAAGCTAGTACCAGCTTCAAACAGCTTATACAAGATCTGCATGAGAAGAAAAACAACATACCAGAGGACTTCTATGCAACATCTGCTATGCAAGACAGGACCTGGATGGAAGCTAATCATGATATGCGACACGTGACGACGAGATTGGCGATCCATGGTTTCCACCACAAGGTGTGCTGCAACAAATTATTTCACGAACCAAGTGACGAATGTGTGTGTGAGTTGTGCTTGAAATTCTGCGATCGATACCATATTGTAAAATGCAGGAATAGACAGAAATCCATCGTAGCTTATAGCAAAGAAAAGTAATGTGTATGTAATGTAAATGTAATGTAATGGTATTCTGCACGGCATGTGCGCATTTTTCAATAATAATAATAATAATAATAATAATAATAATAATAATATTAGGAGTGTCTGTTCAAAAATGCTATTTCCACCATAAGAAATCTTGAAAAATGTATAATAAGAGGTACAGAGAACGTAAGTAATGGACGGAAGTAATCGAGCCGAAAAAGTGGAAGGGCAGAAAGGAGTGGAGGAGGCTTGTTAACCACACCTGGGCAACTGGGGTGGGTCATTCATGATGAAGATGACACAGAACATACCCATGATCGGGTATGGTACAACTTTTAAGGAGTTAGACCACAGATTTTGATTTGGATTGCTCATAGCATTCAACAGTATTCAGCTACTGCAATGTATGTGCACAAAAACTGAATATTTTAAAGTGGAAATAGCACCTTTTAAACAGACACTCCTCATATGATAGTATCCATCGTGAGTCATTATTGAATATCCTTAAGGAATTTGGTTTACATCAAAAACTTGTTGGCTTTATAAGAATAACCGCTAAGAATATTAAATCCAAAGTTAAATTCAGAAATGAATTCTCTGAACTATTTCAAATTAAAACTGGACTTCGACAAGGGAATGGACTCTCACCATTACCATTTAATTGTGCTTTGGAGAAAGTCCTGCGAGAATGGAATAGGATATGTCAACCAAACATCAAGATTAGAAAAAAATATTAAACTTAATTGCTTAGCATCTGCAGATTATCTTGCAGATAATATAGAAGCTAAATTTCAAATAAAAACAACTTGAAAAAATAGCAACAGAAGTTCATTTGAAAGAACAAAAATAATGCCAAACTTCAAAGTTGAAGCACCAGCTATTCTAGTAAAGGATAACAAACAAATTAACTAAAACAAACAAAAATGATTGCTTCGAAGATGTTCAAGGTGATTTAGAGTTTAATATTACAATGCAACAAATTGCAAATAACAAAGAGAAAAGGATTCTGAAGAACAAACAAACAAAAAAACAAAAAAACTACATAAAAGTCTTAAGTTAAAATATCTTGGTGAAATTATAACCTTGAACTCCAGTGAGAGAGCATCAACAGAAGGCGGTACATTTAAATTACAAGCAGAATGAATTACCTGGCCAGCATATAAGAAGAAGTCTCTTGATGAATGCCAAATTTCAACATTAATTTTCCGTCATTAAGCCTGAAGTGTCTTATGCTAGTGAAACCCTATTTAAATTGAACACCAAATCAACAATGGTTAGACTGCAGAAGGTTGACAAAAAGGTGATCAGAACAATCAATAAAAAGTACCAGGTAGAAGGACAGTGGAGATCGTTGCCTCTTGCAGTGGTATCCCAGGGAAGTGAGTCGGTAATAAACACAAGGAGAAAAAGGAGAATTGCCTTTTTCTGTCATATATCAAGATTAGATGAAACCAGACTATTGAAACAACTGTATTTAACTACTTTTGGAAAAGTAAAACAAACAAAAATTATTGCTTCCAAGAAGTACAATATGATTTAGAGTTGAATATTACAATCCAACAAATTGCAAATAGAGAAGAGAAAACGATTCTGCAGAACAAACATAAAAGACTTCAAATAAAAACTTTGCAATGAAAACAATATGTCATATCTGATTATGAAAGGGCAGCCAGGCTTCCAGAAAAGTATGACACAACATGCTTTCTTGTATCTTCTTGAGTCTCCAATAACCTGTATTCAAATGAACAGAACATTCTGTAAAACTCGAGTGACATCAGGACAATGGTGTGTTGTTCTAGACTCTCATCCTATGTTGCACAACAGTACGTCGGATATATTCATCATACTAGCTGATATACCCGTGCTTCGCAACGGGATTCTCAGAAAGACTTTCTTTGTGGTTTTTCTAACTGAATTCAACTTAGGCCATTACAGAAACATCAATAGGAATGTAGCGATTAAAAGCAATGTTATCATATTTAATACTCCATCAAATGAAAAACCGCACATATTCTCACTATTAACAAACAGTACTTCGGTGCCGATCTAACAGTCCAAAGTTCCAGTGCTGGAATGACCATGTTGCAGACAGCCGTTAACACTCCTCTGCCATTATTCCATTAAATATGCACACTGCTCATTCCAATCAGTGCCTCAGAGTAGGGATTGAATACCTCGAATGCTATGATGAACCAGTTTGTTACGTACCAGTAGTATCAGATAATTTATGAACCAGAGGAATGGCATGCTAAAGAAGAAAGTTATCTAACTCCCCAGCTACTTCTCGCCAATATTCAGGCAGGCTGTTATACTCGGTACGACCGGGCAAGTTGGCTGTGCGGTTAGGGCACGCAGCTGTGAGCTTGCATCCGGGAGATAGTGGGTTCGAACCCCACTGTTTACAGCCCTGAAGATGGTTTTCCATGGTCTCTCATTTTCACACCAGGTAAATCCTGGGGCTGTACCGAAATTAAGGCCAAGGCCGCTTCCTTCCCACTCCTAGCACTTTCTTATCACATCGTCACCATAAGACCTATCTGTGTCGGTGTAATGTAGAGCAAATTTTTAAAAAAATTACCCGGTATACAACAGTAATCCCATATATCAGAGATGAGTGGCAACAGGGACCCCAAGCACATTACAACAGACAATGATCAATGTAATGTTATTGTTGATCAATGTTATGAGCTTTGTGTATTGTAGGCCTTCACATTTAGTTTTCTTTTGACTCTGTGATATTAGAGCGTCTTACAAAATTATTCATAGCATAGGCTGTAGTTCCTTATTCTCCAACTTTACATACCGATTTTCATTAATTTCTGTTTATTCATTTTCTCGCGACTCAGCGCTGATATGGACTTACCTACAAAAATCCAAATTCATGAATATCTCTGTGATCATAGCCGGTACGGG
This sequence comes from Anabrus simplex, assembly GCF_040414725.1. NCBI lineage: Eukaryota > Metazoa > Arthropoda > Insecta > Orthoptera > Tettigoniidae > Anabrus > Anabrus simplex. The sequence continues at coordinate 104,283,793 of NC_090267.1, read as the reverse complement.
AAAAATGTATAAGACATAAATTATTGGAAATTTAATACTATATAACTTCAGTTATGTAGTATTTGTCGATAGGACCACTAATTATACAAATATTTGAGAATTAAATTTTAGGCCTTCCCGTGGCTGAATATTGTGCTCCAATCTGGATAAACAGCGCTCATGTTAAGCTTGTTGATACTCAGCTCAACCAAACCATGCGTTAATATCAGGGACAATCAGATGTACTCCAACATACTGGCTGCCATCATTAAGTCACATACCACCTCCATCCGTAAGAAGAGAACAAGCACTTATCAAGGTGTACAATAATATGTGCAACAATTCTTCTCTTCCTGTACATCTTGACCTTCCTGTTATTAACAGGAATATACTTTGCTCTCACCACCCTCCATTGAATACTGCAAGGAAGCTTGCTGAAAGTAATTTCAACATGATTGACAGCTGGAAGCAATTATGGGAGACCTCTGCAACACCAGAACAGCAAGCTATGCCATGCATCACATCTAAGCCACCAGGTTTTGAGCTCGCCAGAAAACTTTGGTGTACTCTAAACCGAATCAGAACTAATTGTGGTAGATGTGCAGACTCCCTTTATAAATGGAAGAAAATTCCATCTCCCGAGTGTAGTTGTGGTGCTTAAAGACAAACTGTTCAACATATTATCCAAGAATGCCCTCTATCAGCCTTCTCAGGAGATCCAGCTGAGTTCCTGATGGCTACTGAAAACGGCTTAAATTATATTAGAGATACCAATCTGACATTGTGATTTAATGTGTTCAGACGTGAAAATAATTTTAAAATACTTGTATTGTGATGTGATTTTAAACCATACGATAAATAAAATAAATATATGGCCTGGATTGTATCGACTTGTTCCCCAACTTCACATACTGATTTTCATTAAGATAGGACCACTAATAACATTAATATTTCAGAATTAAATTTTAGGCCTTCCCCTAAACTACCATTTCTCTCAGCGTGAATAAAATTATTTATGGCCTAGATTATAGCGACTTATTCCCGTATTTTACATACTAATTTTCATTAAATTCTCTTCAGCCGTTTTCTCGTGATGCATGTACATACAGACAGACAGAAATTACGGAGAATTAAAAAGTACATTTCGTTGTTACTATAGACACAACCGATACAAAAATACCATCCTTTTTAAATTCTGAGCAATGTACAGACAGAACTCTTTATTTTATATATATAGGTACATAGATTTACAGGTAATAATAAATTATATACTATTAATTACTTCTTACATTAAATAAAGTTGTATTAATAAACATACAGCAGAAGTATCGTGACATAACCTCACAGGTTCTGTTACGCAAGACAGATCATACAACACACAAATAATAAATGATATGACCACGATTTATACCAAATAAAGCCCATACTTACAACCTGTCATACATAACTATGTATATAATAATAATAATAATAATAATAATAATAATAGATGTAAACAACTTCATAAATCGAAATACCAGTATATATAGCCACACCAAACAAGACATAATAATAATAATATTAATAATAGTAAAATAATATTATAAAGAGGAAAAATTTGTTTGTTTGTAACGAATAGGCTCAAAAACTACTGAACCGATTTTAAAAATTTCTTCACTTATAGAAAGATACATTGCCAATGAGTAACATGGGCTGTATTTTATTTTCAAAACAATTCGATGTGGGGGGCACGAGGGAGAAATATAAAAATAATAGGCTAAAATAGGCAAAATATCGAATTTGTCATATTAGGACAAGACAAAGCTCAATTTAATCCTCTTGATGCAAAGAACAAAACTTGGTAAGCCCTACAGGCCCAAAAACCATGTTTTAAGGCCCTACAACCAACCGTTATGGAGATATTGGCACCACACTACCCCTGCTCTAGGAATCGGATAAAGAAATGAACTGCCGTAACCATGGCAACATCAGCTCCAGGATTTTAGAGCAGTGAGATTATGTATGCACGTTTGGGCATAGCTGCCAACCAAAATTGGTACAAATAAGACTTAATATCTGGAAAAAATATACTGTTGTGTAAGGCACTCATAGGACTCCTTTGGGCGGGGATGGAAAGGGGGTGAAGTACGAGTATTAAAATCTTACTATATATAGAAATGGAAGAGAGAGAGAGAGAGAGAGAGAGAGAGAGAGAGAGAGAGAGAGAGTGTGTGTAAATGACACATCACCTCCTAAACCACTGGAGCAATTTCAACCAAACTTGGTACACGTATTACTTACTATCGGGAGACGATTACTGCGGCGGGTAAGTCATCCCTAGCGCCCTTAAGGGAGGGGGTCAGGGTGGTTAGTTATAATAATAATCGAGAATGGTGTCAAATTCATAGTTTTCGGGGTCGCTGAGTTGAAAAGTAATACTCTAGAATTTTTTAAAGTCCAAGTCCAGCCCCCTTTAAGGTTGGGAGCAAAGGGGGGTGAGATATGGAAATAATTCAAAACAGTTTCGAATCCATAGATTTCAGGGTCTCCGAGATGAATATCTACAATAAATCACAGAATATAACATGTTACTGACATGAAAATTGATATTTGGAATCCCCTTTAAAAATGAAAGAACAGAAATATTAGCTTTCAGAAAATCCACTTAAGGAGGGTGGGGGGTGAAAAGAAATGAGGAAGTAGTTGAATTATTTATATGATGGTATGTATATCTCAAAAATGAAGATGTTACAGACTTTAAAATTGGTACTTGCAATTTCCTTTAAAAATGAACACACTCTTTTTGGAAAATCCTTTTAAGGGGGCGAAAAGAATTTTAAAAAGCGGGTGAATTTTTAAAATGAGTACCTCCGCTTTACCCACACCTGTGGGTTTGCGTGTGCAAAGTGTGTCGCACATGTGGATTTGACACTGTTTTACGGCTGGATGCCCTTCCTGACGGCAACCGTATGCGTAGAGATGTAATCTATACTTCTATACTAATATATAAAGAGGAAAAATTTGTATATGTGTTTGTAACGGATAGACTCAAAAACTACTGAACCGATTTTAAAAATTACTCCACCTATAGAAAACTACATTGCCAGTGAGTAGCATGGGCTGTATTTTATTTTCAAAACAATTCGAGGGGGGGTGACGGGGGGTGATATAACAATATTTAAATAATAGTCTAATATAGGCGAAATCGAATTTGCCGTACAAAGACGAGACAAAGCTCATTTTAAGCCCCTTGACGCTAAGAACAAACGTCGGTATACCCTTTGGGCCAGAAAACCATGGAGATATTGGAACCACACTACCCCTGCTCTAGGAATCGGATAAAGAAACGAACGGCCGTAACCATGGCAACGTCACCTCCAGGATTCTACAGCAGCTAGATTATGCATGTACGTTTGGGCATAGCTGCCAACCGAAATTGTCACACATATGACTTACTATCTGGAAAAAAATATACTGCTGTGTAAGATGCTCATAGCACTCCATTGGGCGGGGATGGAAAGGGAGTGAAGTATAAAAATAACAGCCCCGGAGATCTCCGTAGTGCAGCGACCAGCGGTTGCCGACGGGCCTCCGTTTTTACGTACTGGCTTAGGTTTCAGCATTTTGCGGAGTCTGTTACCTATAGTTTAAACTATTTTCTATCAAATCATGGAGTAGTAGGATCACTGATGTTATTAGTGCCGATATTTTGGTCCACTTTTACGATCATCGTAACCATGAAAACAACCTATATACTGTACCCAGTTGTCAACATTTATACTTAGATTCATTATATGATGTGCGACATGAGTGACAAGCCCAGAGAGTTACAATTCTCGATAATTATAGTCGTTTCTTTTATGCATCGCGTATTTCCTTGATCATTTGTAATAGTTACAAAATGTCGGATCAAACAAATACATTCAATAATATTTATATTTGTGGTACTATCTGGAGAAAGTATACTTACACTAAACCTGCAGCTTTGTGAAGGGAGCAGGTATATCTAGGTGGGATTGAAGGAAAAACATGGTAGCAAAAGATCTTAGAGGTCGACGCTAATTAGGAATTAATATTTAGAGACCCCCATGAAGAAAAGAAGAAGAAGATACACTATAATTCCAAACATGACAAATAATTTCTGCGTACTTAATAAATACACCAGTGATATAAATATCTAATGAAGTCGGTCACACCAATAGTATGAGTAACTAAAGCCAGTTTCTGATAACCCGTACAAAGAACGGGTACTTCTGCTAGTAATAGTAATAAAAATAGTAATAATACTACCACTTACTAAGCGAGCTTGATATTTTCACTATTTACCCGTGGGTTTAGAGAATTGTTTCCAAGTTATACTAGTCCATTACACACTTGCATCAACAATATGAAAGCTGCTGGGGTATGGGTGGTGCTGTGGTGCTGGGTAATGACATTTGGAGCACAACTAGCGTCTGAGTGTTATGAAAGGTGTTGCTCATAGGGTAAGTCATGCTGCAATTGCACCTTCTGGTCCATTGAGGAAAGCAATGGCAAACTATCTCACTCCTCATCTTGCCTAGTACGCCTCATTTGGGCTCTGCCATTAGTTTTTGCGGTTTCCCTATAACTGCATAGCTTTTGGTGGGGCTATTTGAGGATCCAGCCAGCCTCTGGGCTGATGACCTAAAAGGCAGACACATGTGGGTTGTGAAGGTAGTGTCTGTAGCCTTAATTAAGGTAAAGCCCCAGCATTTGACTCATGTGAAAATGGAAATTCATCTTCATGGTTGCCGACGGTGGGATTCCAACCCAGTACCTCCCTAATGCATGCTCACAGCTGCGCGACTATAACCGCATGGCCAACTGGCTCGGTTAAAATTCTCTTGACCGTCCTCTACAACACTTTTGTTGGATCTCCTATTTTTTGTTTTACTTTCAGCAACTCCCTTCTATACTGTTCTTGTGTTTTATTCTTTCTGTCCTCGGCTTCCTTATTCATAAAACCATGAACACTGAATAATCTCTCGAGTTTCTGCCGATTTGTTTAGCTACAGACCATACTTGCTCAGTCAGGTCCGTCACAAGAAGCAGCCTCACCGAGCTCGATAGCTGCAGTCGCTTAAGTGCGGCCAGTATCCAGTAATCGGGAGATCGTGGGTTCGAGCCCCACTGTCGGCAGCCCTGAAGATGGTTTTCCGTGGTTTCCCATTTTCACACCAGGCAAATGCCGGGGCTGTACCTTAATTAAGGCCACGGCCGCTTCCTTCCACTTCCTAGGCCTTTCCCATCCCATCGTCGCTATAAGACATATCTGTATCGGTGCGACGTAAAGCAAATAGCAAAGAAGCAGCCTCTCCTCTCCTCTTTGTATACTTGCTGTCAATCAACCAATCTACATGCGATAGGTCTCCCAGCAGGCTTTGCCTTATGTTTCAAGTGCCTAATTGATTTGAGGCAGTTATAAAACATGTACTACAGCAATGACCGACAACATTCACAAACAATGAAACTGAGATTTCTCACAGTCCCTCCAGAATTAAAACTTGTCATATACGATAATCTCTACGCAAATTTCAAGATTCTTAACTCAGGCACTTAAGATGTAATGACTCGTGCTTTCAATAACCTGGTGTTCTAATTAAATAATATATTGTGGTTCCATCTATTTAATACAAGAAAACTTATTAATATAAGGTTGACTTATAATGTAACCTTATATTAATAAGTTTTCTTGTATTAAATAGATGGAACCACAATATATTATTAATTTAATTGTAAAATCAGTTCAATACGGATCAAATGAAATTCTTATCATTCAACCTGGTGTTCTTTATATTAATAATATGTTTATTGCAGCCGAACTGGCCATTTAGTGTGTGAAGTACATGAATTTACAAATCTTATTACAGGTCTTATTCACTACAGAATTTCACCAGCGACTCTGTTCTCATCTTACAGTTTAACACGTGGTATCTCACATATTGGTCACCTCACCTTGCGCACGTACAGTTCGTGTCGACCTTGTGAAAACTCTGGATGTTGCACAGCTTGTGGTGAAATCTGTGTACTGAGAGCCTTGTCACTGTGTGGCGGAGTTCGTATCCTCCCTGCATCCATTCATGGCTTGTCATAGCATCAGTAACGTAGAATTCCTCCCCATATATTGCGTTTCTTATGTCCTGGTTGGCTAACGTCACTGGTAGTAAGAGCTTCAGTCGTAGCTGTTCTATAAAGAAGGGCTCTCTGGTCAATTCATACACGAGCCAAGAGGGTGTGTATTTGGAGACAGAGCACCCTTTTCTAGTATGTTGCCTTCAGCTTCTCTATCATTTCGAGGTTTGTCTTCTTCAGATGTGTCCATATGTTTTCCAGTCCGTATGTTAGGACAGGTTCAACTTTGAGTTCGTACAGTCGTAGGGCTGTTTCCTGAGAGAGTTTACCTATTGACTTTGTCACTTATGTCTCTCGTCGCAGCACTAACTCTGTCGTTCATGTGACGTGTAAATACGGTTCTCTGTGTCTGAAGGGTAACTCCCAGGTACAAGAAGCTGGTGACTGACTTTAGCAGTGTCTTGCCAGTTTAAAAACATTTGATCTCCTGCATAGGGGGTTGAGTCACTGTGGGGCTTGCTGCCAGCGGGCATGTCGTTAGCCTGAAGGATTGAGCTTAGATGTCTTTCCCAAACCTCCATTGGGATGTTCCCTGGGAATTTCAGTTGCTTCGGCTGAAGAGCCTTGTACGGTCTCTGCCTTGTTTCTATTTAACGTTTTCCTCTTCCTCCCAGAATGTTCTTCGTGCTTCCTTAATCTTGATTTTGTACTCTCTCCTCAGCTTACCGTAGTGGTCCAAGTCATCCACTGATTAAGTTATGCTGGCTTTATGCATGGCATTGATGGCTTTCCCTCTGGCTTCGTAACATTCCTTGTTGAACCATAGTTTAGCTCTGTGTTTTGTGTTGTCTACTATGTGAATGGTCTTTAGGATGAGTCCTTCTATCCATGATGCTGCTTCATTGAGATTCTCTCTTTGTAGCAATGTTGTTATTGTGCTGGTGTCGACACTGCCAAGTGCTGATATGTCTGCCTTTCTGCTTAGCTTAATTGGGTTTTCAGTCTCCTTTCTACTGTGTTCTTTACTTGAAGTAATGTTTCTGCTGGCAGGTGCTTCCTTTCCACTTCTGGGATGTTGTTTTGTTCTAGTTTGGAGTTCACAAATATGAGGTCAGTGGTGCTTGCACTATTATGACAGAAGTAAGTGTGAGTTGCTTTGTTATTTACATGTGCGAAGCCTTCCTCTTCCAGGTAGTTCAAGACATATGCCGTTTTTCGTGAAGGGTTGTCTACACGGCAGTTCAGGTCCCCTGCCAGCATGACTGGGTCATGTATTACCAATGGTGGTTACAATAATTTATTTTTTATGTTGTTTTTACCCTCTAGATTCATTTGATGCTTACAATAAATACTTTGCCAGCATGTGCAGTGGAGTCTGATTGACATATAAACATCATAACCTCAATTTGGACAAAAATGTTACGATATTTTGCCTTTGCCTTTCAGTACCAACTTTGGAACTTTCATCACCATCATCTTCCCACAAAATGTCATCATCACTGCCATCCCTAGCTATATAAATGTTACATTTCCTCAAGCTCTTCCATATGTCATCTCCAGGGATACGATTGCATGCCATCAAAATCCACGAACACAGCAGCTGAACTTCCGGGCACTGAATGTGACCAGTTGGCGTCAGTGTGTGATTATCAGACGCCATCCATTCTGTATAGAGCTGTTTCAAGGCTGCTTTTAATGGACGGTCCACGCAGACATTCAGCGGCTGTAGCATAGACGTCATCCCGCCCGGAATGACTGCTAGGTCGGTTTTCCCATCCTTGATATGTTTCTTCACAGCGTCTGTTGTGTGGCCGTGCTAACTGTCGAGAACAAGCAAGCTCTTTTGTCCGAATAATGCACCAGGGCGATGTTGCCAGACACACTTTACCCAGTCTTCCACAAGTGAACCGTCCATCCAGCCCGAGTTCTGAGATCTGACAATAACACCAGCGGGTAGATTTTTAGGAAGCATCTTTCGCTTGAGAACAATGTACGGCGGCAATTTGGTTCCGTCGGCGAGAATACACAACATTACCGTACACCATTGTTTTTCATTACTGCCTGTTCTAATGGTAACACTTTTCCCACCCTTAACATTCACAGTCTTGTCCACTGGCATTTCAAAGTAGATTGGCGTCTGATCTGCATTGCCAATTTGGGAAAGCAAATGTGCATTTTCCTTCCGCAACCAAATTATGTGACGCTGAAACGACAATAACTCATCGTAGGCACCAGGAAGACTCTATGAAATTGAGGTACGCCTTCGTACGCTAAACCCATTTCTTTTACAAAGGTGAAAAATGAGAGTATCCTCCTAATTCAATACAATAAATATTCCGTCATTAGACGGAGTAAACAAATTCAAACATGTTTTGGCTCGTTTGAGCCATCTTCAGTGAAAAATGAGGGGAGATTTGAAATAATTTACATAATATAAGTTGAAAAACTGCTAAAAAACATAATGAAGAAGCAAATGAAAAAACAAACAAAAGAGAGCCTAGATGGAAACAAAATTAGCACAAATATACAATATTTACATCAATATGCGGAGCAAAAAACAACTCACTGCGACAGAATTCAGTGAAAACATGTTAATTTAAAATAATAATTGAAACTAAAAACTGTGTTAACCTAAGAAAACAAAGGAATGAAAAAAACAAATGATGCAGACGGAAATGAACAATAGTAGCACATGGTGAGGTTGTGGCCCTCATAGTTTACAAAATATTGTTTAGTAACAATAACAAACAGGTTGAAATCACTGTCGAAAATCATCCTTGTAGAAACCCATCACATTAAATTGGTCATGAGGGGAGCGGGAGCAAACATTTTTGAGAAACCAAGCCTGATATGACGTGCAGGCGAAAAGCCTGTGACAAGGAAAAAACACCAATGAAATTTAAAGCTTTAGAAACAACAGCATTCTCAAAATCTTCTCAATCTAGCGGTCCCTTTCTTGATTATTGTTTCATAATGTTGGCTGGTGTCTTGCCTTATTATAAAGGGTCGGAAGGGCCGCGATATAAAATTGAGAAGCTGTGTTAGGTAGAAGACAGATGCATAGTAAACTGTAAGTGATCTAGCGGAAACCGTCAATGAAGCTCTAATGGTGTTTAGCAGGTGGTTGTAGGACAACCCTTCCGACCCTTCAGCCCAGTCTCATCACAATTAAAAATCTGATCACCGGATAATCCTTCAGCAAGAATTATTTTTTGAAATTGTCTTTTAAATTTCACAACCTCGTCGGATTTAGCTGACAATTTTTCTCCACAGATATTAAGCTGGCCAATGCCGTACCGTTTTTTCCACCGATCAAGCCACCCAGCACTGGCAGTAAAATTAGGATCCCTTTATTAAACTCCTTCTGGATATACACCACCATTTCTTGCAGAATGGGGCCAGATATTGACAAGCCCTTTTCCTGGTTTTTAGTGAACCAAAGAAATAGTGCTTCACTTACTTTTTCGTACTCACATTTTTCATTGTTTTTTTTTTTTTTTTTTCTTTTCTAATTTTCAGTGCATCACTTGTTGCTCTGGTAGAGCACCACTTTTCAATTTATTCCCTTGTATGTTTCCAGTCTCCCACTGTAACACGTCCAACAGCATAATCTGAAGCCATTTTTTTGGAGAGTTTCCCCTTTGTCCAGTCTCTTTAACCCACTCTACTTGTCTTTCACAGAAACAATCACTTTCTTACGTTTACTCGCCATACTCAGAGGATATGAAAACTATAACATTCGCACCCAACCAATACTACAGTGAACAATCCTACCGCATGACTGCCAGTGCTTGTCCCACAGTCGCACCCTCCACACCTCGTGTCCCAGAATTGCATCCACCTAAAGTTCAAATTAAGACTACCAGTGTTGGATAACACGGAGTGTCGGATAAGCAAAGGTCGGTTGAGCGAGACTCTACTGTATATGGAATTACTTCAAATGATACTATACAACTGGTATAAGATTAAACTTTACACTGCATTTATTTACTTTTTTTTTAACCCATTTTGGAACCTAAGTAGCATAACGACCTGCTGCGTCTTAACCAGAGCGCCCTTTTGCCACCAATTTTCAGAGTTCCTGAAGGGCCTTCACAGCTACCGTAGCGGTCCCTGGGCCCTTGAAGTCCCCAATGTACTTCACCCCTACAGGCAGTCCCCTACTTTGGCTGTCCAACTCCTTAGACCAGGGGATGGAATTAATTTAATCACACACTTTTTTTTTTCTTTACAATAACCTGCAGTGGTCGAATGCCCTCTAACACTTCATTTATTTTTTCTGTTGCTGTTTAATTCTCTTCTTGAATATCTGTACAGATTTTGGAAAAGGATCAAACACTACCCCTGGTAAACTGTTCCACTCCTTCACACCCTTCCCAATGAATGAAAATTTACCCCAATCGCTTCTGCTAAAACTCCTTCTAATTTTATATTTGTGGTCTGTCCTGCCGATATAATTATTTTCCAACTGAAGCCTCTCACGGATATCTCCCCATGCTTCTTCTCCTGTATAGGCTCTATATAATCCTATAAGTCTAGTTTTCTCCCTTCTCTTACTTAAAGTTTCCCACCCAAGTTCCTTTAACATTTTTGATACACTACTCTTTCTCCTGAAATTGCCTATTACAAATTTTGCTGCTTTCCTCTGCACACTATCTATTTCTTTTATTAGGTATTCTTGGTGAGGATCCCAAACACTGTTTGCATATTCCAATAATGGACGAACCATACTTAAGTAACTTTTTTCTTTTAATTCTTTATTGCATCCTTTAAGTAGCCTCATTATGAAGTGTAACGATCTGTATGCTTTCCCAGCGATGTCATCAACATGACCCTTCCAGTGCAAATTACTTTCAAATCTCACACCTAAGTATTTGCACTTGCCATCTTTTGGGATAACTACCTCATCCAAAGTATATTCAAATTCAGTTTTAAAGCTCCTGTTTGTAAAAGTTGTAACAGTTGATTTGCCTCCATTAACCTTCATATTATTTTCTTCAATCCATTGTTGGATACTTTCTTGGTCCCTTTGTAATTCTGAACAATCCTCAATGTTATTTATTTCCCTATAAACAATTATGTCATCTGCATACAATCTTATTTTTGATGTTATATTGTTCCCTAAATCATTTACGTATATTAAGAAAAGTAACGGACCGATTATACTACCCTGTGCAATTCCCTTCCAAACTTTCTCTTCCTGCGATACATTATTTCCTACTTTGACTTTCTGAACCCTTGAATTTAGAAATGCTTTTATCCAACATGTAACCCTTACGTCCAGTCCTGTTCCCTCCAATTTCTTTAATAATATTCCATGTTCCACTCTATCAAAGGTTTTGGAAAGATCTATGGCTATGCAATCTAACTGACCTCCTGAATCCAATTGATCTGATATGTCCTGCTGAAATCCCACCAGTTGTGCCTCACAAGAAAATTTCTTTCTAAATCCATACAGGCTCCTCATGAACCAATTTTTATCATCACATATCCCCCTGATGTACTTTGATATTAAACTCTCCAGTATTTTACAAACTATACTGGTCAGGCTGATTGGTCTGTAGTTCTCTGGTTTCCTTTTACCCTTTCCTGTATAAATTGGTATTATTATAGATTCCTTCCAGTCCTTTGGTATTATACTATTATTTATGACATAGTCAAAGAGAAATTTTAAATAAGGCACTATGTACCACCCCATTGTCTTTAATACCTCCCCAGTAATTTGATCACTTCCTGCTGCTTTTCCTTGCTGAAGCAGTTGGATTTCTCTGAAAATATCTTCATTTGTGAATGAGAAGCTTCTTGTTTCCCTCTGTGTCTCTCCCTCTCTATCTTCTGTTACAGTTTCCAACTCCTGACAATCATGTACTGAATCTCTGAATTCCCTACTAAATAGGTTTGCTTTTTCAGTATCTGTTAAATAGTGTTCACCCCCTTCTCCCACCATTGTAGGAATTTGGATTCCTTTTCCTTTTTGATTCCTGATATATGAATACAGTTTTTCCCATTTCCCTTTGTGATCATTACCCTCTTGAAGTATGCCATTCATATAATTCTCTTTTGCTTCCTTTTTCACTCTATTCTGTTCCCTCATTAGCTGTTTTCTAGTTTCTCTACTCTCCCTACCCTCTTTGATTTTCCTGTTTACTATTCTACATTTTCTTTTTAATCTTCTTATTTCCCTTGTATAATACACAGGGTCTGAGGTCATTTTACCCTTCTTAATAGTTACAAATCTCTTCTCTCCTTCCCAAATGATCCCTTTAAATTTAGCCCAAAGTGTGTCCACATTACTCCCTTCACTTATCCAACAACTGAATTGTGATTTAAGGTAAGTCCCAAATTCATCAAGTTTTTCTGTACAATTTCTTGTCCTGTGTAACCCTCATGAAGCCTTTTTGGTACGAGTCCTACATCCATTATTACAGCCTTATGATCTCCTATTCCTTCAATTACCTCAGTTTTATCAACAATTTCCCATGGTTTAACCAAGAATGCATCTAGTAAGTTATTGAGACGAGTCGGTTCTTGTACTACTTGTGTAAATCCTCCCTCCCAAATTAACTTATTTGCCAGTTTCTGTTCATGGGCTTCACTTGCAGCTCCATTCCATTCAACTTCAGGCAAATTTAGATCTCCCCCAATTATTACCATATCATTATTATTGTTTTTATGAGTATAATCTATTATTTTCTCAAATATTTCCATGTCTCTTTCCTCTCTTCCAGGCCTGTATGTTCCTATAATTCCCACCTCCTTCATATTATCACAAACTAATTTTATCCCTAATATTTCATCCCTTTCATCGGTAAACCATTCATTTGAACAGTAAGTTTCCTTCACCAAAATAAACACCCCGCCTCCCTTTTTATCTCCTCGGTCTCTACGATAGACTGTGTACCCTTCTGGAAATACCTCTCTATTACTCACTCCTTCTCTCAACCACGATTCCACTCCTATCACCACATCAGTCTCATAAGATTCCATCAATGTACTGAATTTTAATTGTTTATTTACTACACTTTGACAGTTTACCAAGAGCAATCTCAGACCCCCTTCCTCCCTAAAACTTGACTGTTGCAATTGGGTAAGTTGAAATTCTTTACTTTCCTGAGTTTCATTTTCTAGTTGACTGAGCCAGCTTGAAGTACAACTGGCTCTTTCTACTAGTTTTCCTGGTCAGTATTATAACTCAAGGGAGTTGCCTGTTTTACAGTACATATCTTAAGATTAATAAATTCTAGAACAATATTTGCTATCTTTCGTTTACCTGAATTGTTTAAATGGAGGCCATGTGTTGTATAACAGTTTCTCTCAAAACTGCTGCATTCAATAACTTGAGTATTTTGAAAAATGTTTACAAATTTTAAAAATATCTGTATTGACCTTGTCCACTTCATGTTCACACACGAGTCTTTAATCAAATCATGCCTGTGGGGCACGTTCACTACAAAGATGTTAGTGTGGGCCAGCTTCCCTAGTGTATGTTTAAGTTGTGATCTTACATTCTTGGCGTCGTAGTGAGCTATGTCGTTCGTCCCACCGATGATAAGCACTGCATTGCCGCTCCCGAAGTTCCTTGTTGCTTCTTCTCCGTTTTCCAGGACACTGCTGATAGAAGCTCCTGGATATATTTCACTGGTTGCTGCTATATTCTCGTCGTTTATCACTCCTGCAATTCCCCTTCCTTGGCTATCACCAAACACAGCTACTTTTGCTGATTTAGGCCTAACTGGGTCTTGAATCTGAAATCTAGGCCTAAATTTTAACGTCGGCACGGCAACGGATCGCGATGATCACTCGCACGATCACTTCCAGAATTAAATTATTTAGGGCAGAAAACCTATTTCTGATGTTTGTTTCCGCAAATTCGGTTGTAGATTTCTTCTTAGCCGGCCATCCATGAACTACTTGACACCACGTGCTCGAATTTGTTACTGGTACCGGTATATCACTCGAAGAATGGTCAGTCCCAAATTCTAGCGATCGCAGTCTTTCTTTTAATTCTTGATTTTCAACTTTAAGAGTCTCATTGTCCTTTTGTAGAATGTTTATAATTTCTAATGCACTTTTATATTCCTCATCGTTTATTTTCGGTGCTTCATCGTCAACGCCGTCGCCAACTACATTCCGAACACACTTCTCACAAATCTAGTCAACATTTTCATTAGTTTTTACGTCTCTATGGCAATTTCCGCACTTATAATGCCACCATCGATCACACGAATCACACAACATTCCATTTTTCACTAATCTTCGACATTTTCCGCACTTTTCGTCACATTTTACAGTTAATTTACTCGGAGGATAAAACACTACGGTGTCATTACCGGGCGCTATTTTGAAAAAAATCTGAAAATCTGACTGTGGATAAATCTCATAGTAGATTCGACTTATACACGATGTACAGAATGACAAGGAGAGGCTTTCTTATCTTGCAGGAAATCTGTGATTCACATTTTCTAGCACCTGTCCCACGATGCAGTAGGCGCGTGCACTGGAATTGCTTGTAAACTAGTGTCATGCACCCAGCGCATGATCCGCACTGAACATGTTAAGAAAAAATCGTATATTTATTTCTTAAATTGATATTGACTAAAACATAACATAGAAAGGAACAAATTTATCTCTATGCAAAATCATAATAATGAAAAGAAAATATGTAAAATTAAGTATATTTCAATTCATGAGACAGTGACACTGCTGAATGAGGTTATAGAACATACCCAAACATTTTGTTATGTCATTTGTGTTCTCCTATCATACTGTATATAGTTCATGCAAATAGAGGTCAGTCGATTGCCAGCAGCGTTGTGTTGAAACTGGTATTACTCAGTAGGAATACCGTACATTTGGAGTTTTGATGTCACCAGTACAAAACATGTTAAATAAAAAGTTTCATCATACTCAAACCCATGAAGTGATTGTTAACGTCTACTCAATTTATGAAGAAAGTAGCTGTGCTTGCTGCTCCACTGAAACTCAAATCCACACCGAAATGAATGGCCAAAACAACTGGCATATCTTTGACTTCCATCCAGAAATTCAAGAATGAACTGATCAGATAATTGTTCAGGCAGGTGAATCGTGATCATTTTCATCACCCCTCTAGGAAAGGCTCAGAAGATCTTGGAATACCACTTCAGGCAATTTTAATGATTAAGTCGTTCACTGTATGATAAATAATTCCTACATTACAGGTAAAAGAATACCCACTTTAAAGAAAATTTATGTCAAATTACAGGCCAATAAATTTCAAAGGAAGTACCAACACACATTATAAAATTCTTCACATTCGAGGATTTGGGTGGAAGAAAACAAAGAATAACCAAAAATTACTCCAGGAATATAGCAATATCAGGGTCAAACGAATAAATTACTTAAGAAATATCCAAGTGTACAGGAATGTGTATTGTCCTGTTGTTTATATGGACAAGACTTACATTCACACTTCTCACGTGGATGGAGTGACAATTCACTGCACGGTCTATTTAAACCTGTTATTGGCAGATTCAGTCCTGGCTCAGTCCGGTGGTATGTGATGGTGCTCAAATACATCGGTCTTGTGTCAGTAGATTTACAGACGCACAAACAAACTCCTGTGGGACAAAATTCTGGCACCTCTGTGTGTCCGAAAACTGAAAAAAGTAGTTCTTGGGATATAAAAACCATAACATTATTATTTAAATTTGTTTCAAAATATTATCATTCATGCTGGCTGGGGGGATAGTTTTGTACTGATTATCTAGATAAATAAAAACTTGCTGTGAGAAAATAGTGCATGAAATCCCAAGAATTAATTACTGTAGAAGGGAGAGACACTTTCTTAAGAAAACAGGAGATTATCACAATGACATGGGCTTCATAAATGATTAAAAATGGCTCAGGAAGAGATTAATAATTTACTATACACTTTATACTATTCCCATTATAAATAATTATCCTGACAACAACGCTCCCCCCCCCCCACCGTCCCTTCCACCACATCACTTTTCCCCACCGTGCTATTCCCCTCCTGCACACGTGAGTGTTCTAGTCTATTTTCATGAGCTGTACAATATTCAAATGTATTTGCTGAAATATATCTACACTATAGGTAGGTCTTCAAATATATTGCAGTGCTGCTTGGGCAAACTCTTTTTATTTGAACTGAACAGCCACCAGCATTTGCAGGCAGTGTAGGGTTGCACAAACTCCTCAGTATAAGTTTCCAGAAAAAACATTTTTGAAATCAGTGTTTTATTTGAAAAAATTGTTAGTTTCATGTTTATTCTGCATTTTAATATACATTTTGTATTTTTGGTCAATTTTGGATTATATCTTGTTTTCAAAACACATTTTAAAGTAATTTACAGCTCATGAAAATTGAAAATACAAAAGTAGAAACCTTTATAAGCATTTAACATAATACTGTATTGCTATTGCAAAATGTTACCACCCTTACTTATGGGGTAGAATTACCTAATGAGAGATTAACTTTGTAATGCTCTACTTATAGGTCAGGGGATGAGTGCGTGGTTGCACTCTGCAACCAGTGGTATCTGGACTATGGTGAGGAAAAGTGGAAGGCTAAAGCAGAGAAAGCATTGGAGAATATGAACACTTACCACGAGGAAGTGAAAAAGAACTTCATGTCATGTCTCAACTGGCTTCATGAATATGCTTGCTCACGGACATATGGATTAGGTAAGATGGAGTCAAACATGCTGTAAGAAAACAGTGTATGAAATTTGAGAGTAACTATTGTAGGAGAGAGATATTTTATTAACACTTTAGCGTTGACGTGTACATTTGCTTTTTTCGTGGTAAACTGCTGAAATTTGATATACATTTTTCAGGTTGTTGTAGGGTACGGATATTCGTAATTTCATTTGTAGATGATAATCAAAGACATAATTTATGTTCAAAGTTACTATTTTTGTGTCCCCCCATTGGGGTGACATATGGTTATTAGGTTGACTATGCAACAGAGAAAGCGCACGTCACCCCTATAGGGGTGACGACCTTTTTACCTTTGTTGTTGTGGAACACTGTGCTGTGAGCTGTTGATTTATGCGCCTTTCAACGAGTTCCTTGTAATTTACAGTTTTGTGACAAGAATTTAATTCATGTTATGTGTTTCTGTGTTGAGTAAGCCATGATTACCGATAGAGAGATAGAAGAACAACTTGAAAAGGGTTCGAATGTTGAATCAAGAGATGTTGACATTTAGGTTTTGCAATGTGATGCCACCTTTTCTGAGTTGGAATTCGACAGTAGTTTGTGTAGTGAGGACACTAGTAAAGATTCCGGTGCTGCATTGGGCGATGATCCAACCAAATCACCAGCCAGTGACAATTACTGCGGAACATTCTCAAGTTTGCAGAAGCCTTTTTTATTCACACATAGCCCCGGTTTACAATTTCATCTGAGTGCTAAATCTCAACCAGTATGTAAGAATAAAGCAATAATAAACTCCAATCCGCATTATTTTCCTTACCATTAATAATTGAATTCTGATGGTTGCGTATGTCACACCCGGGATGACAAATGTCAGAGAAATTCCACTGTCTGTTGCGCAATGCACAGCGTGCTGAGAAAGGAATGGGCACTGCACTGCACTCTATGAACACCTTACGTGAACAAGCAATGCAATACAACTGTATTTTGTATGAGGGTCCGGCACCCCACATGGGGTGACATTGTCTTCACAGTGTTAAGAATTGACAGTCTTTTCCAACTACTAATAAATAAAATTATTATTATTATTATTATTATTATTATTATTATTATTATTATTATTATTATTATTATTATTATTATTATTATTATTTTAGGTACCAAACTTCCGTGGGATGAACAGTGGCTGATAGAAAGCTTGTCTGACTCAACAATATATATGGCCTACTATACCGTAGCCCACCTTCTTCAGGGAGGTACTTTCCGAGCAGACAAGGGGAATGCATTGAACATCAGGTATGTAACTCAGTCTTTTAGAAGACTGTATATTTGTAACAGATGTGATGTGATATTATGGGGCCTGCAGAAACTGAAAAAAACAAAGTTATGAATATACTGTAGTTACATGTGTAGGTATAAGATTTACTTCTCTAGACCCATTTGAGATACACCTTATTAATCAGTCACCATTGATGTGCATTTAGGATAGTCGCCCAGATGGCTGATTGCCTATCAGTTGTTCACCCAGTCCGTCCTTAGATAATTTTAGAGAATTTGGAAATTTATCAAAGACATCCACTGGTATATTATTCCAATCCCTACCTCCTTTTCCTATAAAGGAATATTTGCCTCAATATTTCCACTTTAATTCCAACTTTATCTTCAAATTGTAATCTTTCCTACTTTTAAAAACACCATTCAAACTTATTCGTCTACTAATGTCATTCCACGCCATCTCTCCACTGACAGTTCAGGGAGCTCACATCTTCTTTCTCCCAATTCTTCCTAGCCAAACTGCAACATTTTCGTAAAGCTACTCTTTAGATGGAAATCGCTCAGAACAAATCGAGCTGCTTAACTTGGGAATTTTTCCAGTTCTCAAATTGAGTAATCCTGGTGTGGGGTCTCATACACCGGAACTGTACTCTGTGATCTTACTGGTGTTCTGTTCCCTCTCCTTTACACCCTTAATACACCCCTAAATACCCTCATAAAACATATAAATATATCTGTAATTTTTATTAACAATCCTGTGTATTTGGTTACCCCAATGAAGATCATTCCTTATATTAACACCTACATACTTAACAATGATCCCCATGAGGAACTTTCATCCAATCAACACAGTATTAAAACTGAGAGGGCTTATCCTCTTTGTTAAACACAGAGCCTGTCTTGTCATCACATTTACCATCATACCCATTGCCCGCTGTCCATCTCATAACATTGTGGAGGTTTTATGGAGTCGCTCACAATCTCATATCTTATTTATTACTATATGTGTGGTATAACACTGGACCTCAGGTGTAATCCATCCACTATTCAAGAAAGGAGATAAAACTAATCCAGACAATTACAGAGGAATAACCCTTTTGCACTGCACTTACAAAATTTTCTCCTGCATAATTTACAATAGGATAAAAAACATTCTGGAACCACAACTTGGAGAATACCAAGGAGGATTTCACTCATACAGAAGTTGCCCAGACCAAATTCTCAGCCTGAAACAAATAATGGAATATTACAAATACAGAAATAAACAGCTGTTTATTCCATTCATAGATTTCAAAAAGGCTTATGATAGTATACGCAGACCTACTCTTTTAAAAATCCTCAGATCATATGGCCTTCATCCCAAATTAACAAACATTATTGAACTAACTTTAAAGTTCAGGGGAGAAATGTCAAATGGTTTTACAATAAATATAGGCCTCAGACAAGGTGACGGATTATCCCCCTTTGCTCTTCAATATGGCTCTAGATTACATCATGAAAATTTGGCAAAAAGAAAACCCACCTAAAATCAAAATTGGAGCAAAACCCTCAATAAGGCCAAACTGCCTAGGGTTTGCAGATGATTTAGCTCTTTTAGCCCTTGACATGGAAGAAACCCTGGTCCCACCACTCGTGAAATGAAAACAGACATAGACATCTATTGTCAGAATGTGCAAAGCCTAAACAATAAGCTGTCTGATTGTGAACTATCCCTGCCAGACTTAAGAGAAGATGACGTGATCGGACTTACTAAAACATGGCTCTTGTGGGCTAATGACAGTGAACTACCCCTCAATGCTAATTACAGCATATTTTGTCGTGATCGTGCTACTCTAGGTGGTGAAGTGATGCTAGCAATGAACAGTGCGTTACCGTGTAAACGAAGGACAGATCTCGAACAGAACTGTGAGTTAGTGTGGGTGGAACTACTCTCTCCTTGATGCCCTGTGCTTGTGGGATGTTACTACAGGCCACCGAACAGCCCATTCTATGACCTTGAACAGTGCCTGGACTCGGTCATTGCAGCTCTCCCTCGTGGTGAAGTAATTTTAATGGGCAACTTTAACCTGTCTATAAAGTGGTCTTCTCCAACTTCCGGACTGTGAGCTAACAACTGTGACACATACTTCATAGACAGTTTTATTAATGGCCTCGGACTGAAACAGTTTAATATGTACCCAACCCGTGGACCCAACACCCTGGACCTCATACTCTCCTCATTAGAACTTAAAACAATAACCTCAGGCAGAAACTTTTTCCTGTGCGACTACCAGTCTCTCGATGCTACATTCCTCCTTCCCCACCCCTCCTCAAAGCATCACAGCAGGACATCCTACCGCCCTACCTACATCTGGCGCCATGCCGACTGGCCTGCAATTACAAGTGATTATTTTAATTTTTACCTATTGAAATTCAATTATTAAATGTTAAACATTAATTTATTGAAACCACCTATTCAATACTGGTTGAGTCTTTATGACTATAACAATGTCATTACATTAACTTTGAGTATGGTACATGTTTCGCCTGGCATTCCAGGCATCATCAGCCATTAACACTATCTCCAAGTCAGAGCTCTGAGTGGATGCTATTTTAGGATTAATCATAGTCAATATTATTTATATAACAGTGCAAAGGAGTGATCAAGTTCTAATGTGACATTCTACTCTTGTTCACATTTAATGGAAATATATTGACTGTTAACTTTCATAATGTCGGTAATGAGAACGGCTAGATGCAATTGGGATTAAATCATCTGTACATTTTTACAACTTATTGGAGATTAACATGTGCTAGAACTATTCTTAAAAACTATTTTTTTACACAATTTACATAATACAGTATATACAAACTTATGGTACATTTTGGAACTGAACTGGTCGAACTTGTCTTGAAGTTTCAATGGGATGTCTTACTTATATCCTGTCAAATGGAGAAAATGCTGATACTGGGATGGCATACGAGAAGCAGAGATAAAGCAACTGTTCAGACCACCTCACACAAGCAACACAACAGGACCTCATCCCATCATCTAAAGGGTAAGTTTCAAGAACATTAAATCTACTAACTAATAAATCATCCTAATATAGCACTCACACACTTTTTTGTTTTATTCCACAGACTTCAACACACCCAGCAGCCACACACTACATCCAGAATCCAGTGAACTGCTCTTCAACCTTATACTGAATAACCTCAAGAAAGCTCCACAACAAAACAACATACAAGAAGTTTATATGGTCATGTATTAATCCGTTTTCTAACAAATCTTGATCAAACTCTCTAACAGCATTCTTGCCATTCCAATATAAGGCACCTAAATATTGATGCTCATTCTTCTAAGAAGTGATGCTGATCTATAGAATATTTAGACCTCCCCAAAAAACCATATAAGCTGAACATGTTTCAATGTCCTACAAATATAAAAAGAATATTTAAATGGTATGACTTCAATAGACTACACTGCCATCCCAGTATCAGCATTTTCTCCATTTGACAGGATATAAGTAAGACATCCCATTGAAACTTCAAGACAAGTTCGACCAGTTAAGTTCCAAAATGTACCATAGGTTTGTATATATTATGTAAATTGTGTAAAAAATAGTTTTTAAGAATAGTTCTAGCACATGTTAATCTCTAATAAGTTGTAAAAATGTACAGATGATTTAATCCCAATTGCATCAAGCCGTTCTCATTACCGACATTATGAAAGTTAACAGTCAATGTATTTCCATTAATTTTTACAAGAGTAGAATGTCACATTAGAACTTGATCACTCCTTTGCACTCTTATATAAATAATATTGACTATGATTAATCCTAAAATAGCATCCAGTCAGAGCTCTGACTTGGAGATAGTATTAATGGCTGATGATGCCTACAATGCCAGGCGAAACATGTACCATACTCAAAGTTAATGTAATGACATTGTTATAGTCATAAAGACTCAACCAGTATTGAATAGGTGGTTTCAATAAATTAATGTTTAACTTTTAATAATGGCCTGCAATGTGTCGTGCCCTGGAATACCTTCCCTGGAGTCTGCTTGAAATAGCTGATATCGAATCGGCTCTTGACCTGCTGTACGACTGGTTGCAAGCTGCAATTAATGACTTCGTACCTGCACAACGGGCTACTACCAGCAAATATCAACACTGGATATCACAAGAGACCAGACTGATATTATTTAATAAGAAGAGAGCTTGGCGCCTGTGGAAAAACTTCCCTAACCCACACACTCACAATACCTTCGTTAAAATCTGCTGCCATGCGAGGTTTACGGTCAGAAGAGACTACAGAATACACGTAGACAATGTCATTGAAAACATCCGTAGCAATCCCAAGCGCTACTGGATTCTCATCAAAACACGGAGAAGGACGGAGCGGATTCCTGTCAGTGTGAACCACAACGATGCAACAACAGGCGGCGCCGATTGCAATGAACTGTTCAACAGGTATTTCTTCTCCAACTTCTCCCCTCCCTTACAAAACCAACCACTCCCTCCCATTGGTACAGC